>NW_019174923.1:1698104-2154549 GCF_002260705.1 Seriola dumerili
AACATGTACCTTTTTAAATATAGATTTTAAAAAAGAAAGATAAAGAAAAAAGAAAATAAAAGTTAACGGTAAAATTACTGATAATGCACTTTGTAGCAGTGTTGCCGTTTTCCCAGATTTCAGCTTTTACCTCTGTGACTCCAGTGTCATCATATTCTATTGGAACGGTGGCCAAAACATTTAAAGTCAAACCCGAGTTGTAATTAATGTGGAATTATCCCTTTTAAATTTTTTTATTTTTTTTAATCAAAGGACTAGTTTTGTGTCGAAATCGGGTAGTGTGAGCTCGTGTGTGTGTGTGTGTGTGTGTGTGTGTGTGTGTGTGTTCTTTAGAACAGCATGTCCTGCCCCAGTCAGTTTCCTCCATGTCGCCAAGGGCAACAGCAGGTTGCAGCCCCGTTGGCTGCCAACCGACCTAACCTTGACCCCCGAGGTCACCACTCTGTTCATGTGTGTGTGCGTGTCCTTAGGATTTCTCACAGCATATGTGAGTGACTGGTGGTCATGGCGACATATGTGACAGGGCCCCTTTAGCTGATTTCACCCTGTGTGACTGTTTGTGTGTCTCTGTGTAAACGTACCTGCAAACGTGCGCTTGAGCTAATGTGAATAGTTTTATTTGGTTTATGAGAACTTTTTTTTTTTATGTTTGTATTTCAGGACGCGTGTGTGTGTGTGTCTGTGTGTGTCTGTGTGTGTATGTGTGTGTGTGTCTGTGTTATTCCATCAGCAGGGGTTTCATACCCCCGTCACTCCTCATTGGGGGATTTTAACACTTTCACTGCTGGACTCCCTCCATCCTAATATACCTCCATCTGACTCCCCATATGTCACTTCTCTTCTCTTCTCTTCTCTTCTCTTCTCTTCTCTTCTCTTCTCTTCTCTTCTCTTCTCTTCTCTTACGCTGTGTGTACAAGTTTTCTGTGTGTGTTTGATGTGAATATATGAATTGCATGTGTAGGTAAGCTGGTTGCCTTCTAGTCTCAGTTGGAGGCTTTGTGTGACCCCAAACTGTGGTAGAGGACATTCGAAGCACTCACACTTACACAAATGAAAGCGCACACATACAGAAATATATACACACTAACTGTGGAGTTCACCTTCTTCTTCTGTATATACACACACACACACACACACACACACACACACACACACACACACATACACACACACACACACACACACACACACACACGTACACTTAATGGCTGCTGATGGAAGGCATCCAAGGAAGCTACAGTGACTTTTGGCTTAAAATATACTTTTCTGTATGTGTGTGTGTGTGTGTGTGTGTGTGTGTGTGTACTCACCCATAAAAGTGAGTGTAATAATAAAATAATTGCGTGGCTTCCCACTATAGGTGTGTGTGTTTAATCAGGAGACAAAGTTTCCACTTCCTCCTGGGAGCCAATTAAAGCTCAATAAGGAACCTGGCAGAAAGAGAAACGGAGAGAATGAGTGTAAAGAACAGAAAGATAAGCAAGAGAGAGGGAAGGAGCGGTAGAAGGGCAGAGAGCAGTTGAGAGGAAGCGAACAAGATGGATGGATGGAGTCTGTGATACAGAGAGGGAATGAAACAGGGAGGTAGAGATGGAACAATGGGAGGGGAGATGAATAGGACGCGTCAGAAATAGTAAATGATTGGAAGGTAGAAAGAGACAAATGGATATTGCGGCAGAGGAAGTGTGCGTGCGTGTTCATGACAGTTTTAGGAAATGTGCTGCAATGGAGTACAACTCCTATATAGGTCAGTGGAGGTGGAGCAGGGCGCTAACACTGCCAGTTTGTGTTGCCAAAATACCCGATTGATACCAACACTAAGTTTAGTAATGTCTCTAGGTCAATGCTCACTGATGTGTTGCTGAAGTTACCTGACACAGGTGCGCTCCTGTACATTACAGTACAGTACATTCTAGGTATTGTAACTATTGAAACAAAGTCGGATGTGTGTGTGTTTTCTATGTGAGACGGATCTCTGTCTGAAGATCAGCTGTAATAAACTTAAAGCCGAACTGAACTTTTTTTTTTTCTTTTTTGGCACAAGAGGGGAAAATTAACTACCCAGCAACCAAACAGACACAAAGCCCTGACATGTAATCATTCTAGCATTAGCAAAAAAATGAGAGATTATTTGATGAGTCAGTAGTCTTCATTAACTCATGAGAAAAATAGGAGCTAATAGAAGCTAAAAAGTCTTGTAGAGCTGCAGACTTCGGTGCTTATTCTCTGGGAGTTTGTCTCTGCGAGCAACCCGTTTCATATGACATGTTTTTATTTAATTTATTTATTTAACCTTTATTTATTCAGGGGAATCCCATTGAGATAGAAATCTCATTTTCAAGAATGAATGTACGTAAAAAAAACATAATAAAAACAATTCATGAACAGATGGTCCAAAAAGAATTTACAATACAGTTTGAATAACAAACAATAAAATTACAAAACTGTAATCAAAATAATGGAAAAAAAGAAAAATTGTAAACATATGAGATGCCAAGATTATAAAACACAGTCAACAGTCTCATCAGTTAAAACAATTGCATTCAGTTTTGGGAAGGTTTAAAATCTTGTTTCTAAGAAGTGGATAACTTTATAAAACTATCCATTTTTAAAGTGCTCTGTAGCTTATTCCATGTATCTGCGGCATTGAATCCAAATGCAGTCTTCCCAAATTCAGTTTACCTTAGGTACATGGAGTGTTAGCTGGTCATGTGACTGACTTTATTTGATTCATGGTCAGCATAAAATGTATTGCTTACTAGACGTTTCAGGACAGACATGGTTAAATTTAGGCAAAAGAGTGATTTCTCTTTTTCTTTTTACAATGAAAACTCCACATGAATAACTTGTGTTTCATTTCAGTCCGTCAACCAACTAAATCTCTCCCTCTGTGCGCCTCTTTTTCCTCTCACCTCTCTTCCCAGGTGGCACAGACATAGTGTCATGTTTCATGGGCCAAAACCCAACAGTTCCAGTGTATCGGGGCGAGATCCAGACAAGAAACCTCGGCATGGCTGTGGAAGCCTGGGGCCTCGATGGTAAGGGTGTGTGTGACATTGTGTGCATGTTCAGAGTGGGTGAATTCCTAAAAAAAAAAATTGAATATTATTGCTTTTTATTTTTATTTTGCCAAAACTCTCAAGCTTTCAGGGGATTTACGGTGCAACCTGCATTGACAACAAGATCTAGGGATCCGGGTAGAGGTTGTAAGGAAGTTGCAGGTTTGAGTCCTAGGAGGGATGGTAAAAATATTAATGAGGAAAATTAATCACAAGCAAATTTGAAAGCTGCTGAGATGTCCTTGAGCAAACTTCCCATCTGCCTCTGGAGCTGCTTGGTAGCTACCAGAACAAGACTGTGGTTATACTTGGTTGCTCCCATATGGGGAGGTGCCTGTATGTGTTTGCATGAATGTGAAGCTAGCCATGGCTGAAAAACTGCGAGAGTAATTAGTGAACTTTTCCTGAATAAATACAGGTACACACTTCAGGAAAACACTATTTTTTTCATTAACAGTCCAAACAAAAAAAAAAAAAGAGGGATTTTTTGGAGTCTTCAAAGCCCTCTGTTTTTCTCATTGATTTTAGTCCCTTGTTCCCCAGCTCCCAATCCCTGCTGCGGGCTGTACTGGCGTGTCTCCACCACCTCAAAGGAGAGTGGATTGAGGGATAATTTAAAGGCAGTTTTGTAGGAAGAGCTTGGGATTATTTTAGTTGGTCTCTAAGCCTATAACACCATCCTGAGGGAGGAGGTTGAGGGCTGTGTGAAACCACACACAAAAGAGTATCAGGTTCTCTGAGTGTGGGATACATTACCAGGTGATTTCTTTTTTGTTTGTTTTTTTTTTATCTGAGATTGATTTATACAGTATCTGTGGAGGTGTGTGTTTGTGTTGGATGTGTATCCAGGTAGATGTGTGTGTTGTGGCAAAGTACATCTGAAGCCTCGAACTTTATTTTGTTCCCGTTTAAATCTGTGTATGTGTGTGTGTGTGTGTGTGTGTGTGTGTGTGTGTATACGTGTACACAGGTAAGCCTGTATGGGGGGACAGTGGGGAGCTTGTCTGCTCCAAACCAATCCCCTGCCAGCCAACACACTTCTGGAATGACGAGAATGGGAGCAAATACCACAAAGCATACTTTTCTACATATACTGGTAAGTACACAAACACCATATATAAATACAAACTTATATGCAGTGCACATATGTACAAAGAAACTAATATGATACAATGCAGTGTGATAAGATTGCCCTGTGATGAATATTGCTTAAACCCTGGTCTCTCTTTTCTCTACTTTTCTACTACTGTCTATAACATTATAGGTCTTAACATCTTTTATTCTTTTTTCTTGACCAGCTGTTGTTTTTCTTTTTTAATTGCCTGTATTATTATTTTACTTTGTTATGTTTTTTTTTTTTTAATACAAAACATTCTGCAAAATAAAAATTTTGTGTTAAACTCAAAAGTGTTCTCTCTCTCTAGGTGTGTGGGCTCATGGTGACTACTGTAAGATCAACCCAAAGACGGGAGGCATTGTCATGCTGGGCAGAAGGTCAGCCACTCACTCTCCTACTCAATGTTGAAATAAAATGTTTCATCACTGTAGTTTTAATTGATTCATTTATTTAGAGTATTATGCAAATTGACAGGTTTATTATTATTCATGCAGATTGAAGATATTAAAAATTAGATGCTAATCTTTTTTAAATTTTTTCTATTTGAAGAGAATGGAAGTCATTTAAAATGGCCTTTTTCTGCCTGAGATTTGGCACTGCGCTACATTGTTCAGAAAGCTCGGTAGCCCCTATCGACTCTTAGGCTGTTTTATGGCCCCGAATGAGATTGCTTTATATCACAAAACAATAAAAGAGGGTTCAGCTAAGGGTAAAGGGAGATAAACTGAAAGTACAGAAATATACACACATGGAAACAAATAGATAAACATATAGTTTCAATATTGTATAAGTAGAAAGAAAGAAATAACCAGCTTACAGAAACTGAAATTGTCTCCGTGTGCTGGTAGATTGTCTGTCTCCATTCCAGTGTGTTGTAGTGTGTGATGTGTGGCAAGACAGCTTCGCAGTGACTGACAAAAAAGTTCTGAATCTTGAACTTGTGTTTTTTTCTGCAGCGACGGTACACTGAACCCCAACGGAGTCCGATTTGGCAGCTCAGAGATCTACAACATTGGTGAGTCTTGAACATTGCAGGTGGAGCAGGGTGTGGGTGTAAGAAAGGAGGTGGGGGGGGGGGATGTGACAAATGCATTTCATTTTTTTTGTGAGCTTAAGCTGAGTCCTGGTTTCCTTTTTATGTTGATGAAAAAAAAAAATGCTGTCATGCCATCATCCACTTTTAAAGTTTGTTCATTTGTCGAGCCGACCAAATGTAACAAAAGCACAATTTTATTACCTTACTGTTGACGACACAGACGCAGTGTTTCTGTGCTTAGTTTTGAAGTTTTAAGTGGTGAAACATTTTCATCTGTTCTCAGCCAAGCTCTTCCGACACTCTCTGCTCTAACCGTCCTCTCTTCACCTCTCACCTCCTCTTCGCTCCTTGCCTCTCATCTGCTCTCCTCATTTTTGTTTTGCTTCCTCGTCCTCTAATCTGCCCTCTCCTTTTCTTCTCCTCTCTGCAGTGGAGGCGTTCGAGGAAGTGTCAGACAGTCTTTGTGTCCCTCAGTACAATGCCGACGGAGAAGAGCGAGTTATTTTGTTCTTAAAGATGGCTCCTGGTAAGCCCTTCTCTCCGGAGTTGGTGGCAAAGATTAAAGGCGCCATTAGAAAAGCTCTGTCCGCCCGACACATCCCTGCGCTGCTGCTGGAGACCAGAGACATTCCTGTAAGAGAAATAGGAATATACGTCAGATATGAACAAACCTGTCAGATTATCCTATTACAATGGTTTCAACTGTGAAAGTCATTTCTGGTTAGACTGACAGCACCTTTCTTCATCCCTCTGCAGTACACCATCAGCGGGAAGAAGGTGGAGGTGGCTGTGAAGCAGGTGATCGCTGGCCGGGAGGTGGCGCAGAGAGGGGCTTTCTCCAACCCCGATTCACTGGAGCTCTATAAGAACATTCCTGAACTGCAAAACTATTAAGAGATGAGGCTTCACAGAGCTGCAGAGAGGACCCACGACAAGGAACCACCTGATGAGAATTCAGCTTAGTTTTTAAAATTAACTTCATTCAGATTTACTAGAACAGGGAGACATGCAAAGTGCAGTGCAAAAAGGCACTCTGAGCTTTTGTACAGGGCATAAAAAGAAAATATATATGTATGTCAAAATGATGCAAAATTTGGTACAAAAATGTGTATATATGATAATAAGTCTATGGTACCAGGCAGAACTGGGATTTTACAAACATGAAGGGTACTGCTCCATAGGCTAGATTACAAACAAGCGGTCAAGCAGCCGCTCTTAGTCCGCCATGTTGTGCGAGTAAATGTTGAACTGGACTCAGCTTTGGGTGTAACGTGACGTGCTTAGCATCACTTGTGAATAAGCTCGCGCTCCGAAGCCACCGACAATGGAGGAGTGAAATTTGTCATTAAGCGCTTTGCTGTGGCCTCACAGTCTGATTGCTATCAGCCAGTGAAGAACCATATCTCCCTGTGTCACCTGCTTTAACCGTGGTGTTGTTTCTGAGTGGGTCCCAGGCTGAAAATCCATGGAAGTGTGCAGATAAACACAAACACAAACACACACACACACACACACACACACACACACACACACACCTGGGATTAACACCTCAGCTTTGGCTCATATCACCATATCATTGTTATGTGGTGTGTGTTGCTTTATTAAATGTATATATGAATATATATGAATTATATTATTATTATATATATATGAATTTATATATATAAAAAATTTTTTGGACTGTGACCCAAACCTTGTAGTGGGTCGTAACATGTCACGAGATGTAGTTTGATTATGAACCAGAGATTCCAGATAAAACAAAACTTACTTCACATTTGTCCAAACCTAAAAAAGTTTATTAACCTCTTGTGTATTACGTGCTCGATCCTAACCCTCATCTGACTGTAATGTTGATTCCATTTCATTCCATCCAAGCTCTCTTCAGTGGAAGGTGTTTTAGTCCGTTTCTGAAACTCTTTTACAAACGGGTCAGTCAAGATCAAGTGTGATCTGGAAGTGAGCAAATGTTCGTATCACCACAAAAGCCTGTATTTATTAGTTCCATATCAATGGTCCGTGTTTGTCACAACCAGAAAAATGTGTTCATCTCAGATAGCTGCAGCATAGCCTGTTTTGTTTGGGTTTTTTCTTTTGCTTTGTACATGGGAATTATTTATTCAAAATGTCCTCATGCTGTGTGACAAAGCCTAAAGGCCAATTAATGCTGTTAAAGATGAGCTGCAGTGGTTTTGGTCACTAGTCGCACTACTGAGCAACATGGGTGTAACAATAGCAAAAACACTAATCACTGGGGTTTCATTTCATGTTGGGAGAAAAAAAAACAAAATAACATACGTGACCAGAATGTGAATTGTGGAGAAATCACAGATATAAAAGAAGTAGCATTTTTCTTACTGTACTTTTTTTTTGTGTTTTTTATGGATTCTCCTTGTTCAGCTTCTGATTCAGGTTTTGTCACTTGTTTCCGTTAGGATTATGTAAGCATGTTCAAAGGTATGAATGTAATCAAATCAACTGGAAAACTCTGCAGTTCATCTTTAATGCCATAGATTGAATAAATGTCCTCTTTTAAGGTATCATGTGGAGTCTTTGACCACCAGTAGTGCTATGGAGCAATCTAGATTCTTGTTTTGTTTGTCTTTTGGATGCAGATGATGGATAACATATTCCTGCCAATCGTGTCACGCCGTCAGTTTTTTTAAGTGTTTATGAGGTTGGAAGTGAATTCATAATGGTTTTTTTTTTTTTTTTTTTTTTTTTTAGGGCTAAAGGATAAACATAATGCTTTTTGGTGAGCAACATGTAAAGAGACAAACAGCTCCACAGGGTGGCTCTGAAGTGTCATACATGCAGAGGTCCTCTTACGCAGACAGGGATCATGATTTGATAACTGTACACGTTGCACTTTAGCACTGTATATGTGACATTGTTCATGGCGAAATCTAGTGAGACATGGCAGATCTGCTTTTCCATTCTGTAGGATGCATGCAGGTTATGCAGTTATTTTTTTTTCTGCAATCATATCAAGCCAAGTGTTTGCAAACGTAATTCTGGGTGTGTCACATGTAAATAATAAGTCGACTGTATTTGATTCTTCTGTTTCCACTTTTAGTGAATCTGCAAATGTTTTTTTTTTTAATTTTTTTATTTTGGTGTAATGAGAAAGTTTAATGAATCGAATCATTTCTGCAGTAGATGATTTGCTCTTTTACACAACAGCACAATGTTGAGGGTCATTGTCTGCGTCTAGTTTACGTTGGACGTTGGCTGGATGTGAACTCTTTCACCTGCGAACCATGGCTATGTTCAGAGTTTTTCAGGGAGATATTTGCATTAGAGTAAGTCATGTACCAAGGGAGATATTTTTTTTTGCATTTCCTGGTTGACAGCTGTCATCTACCCAGTAAAGTAAAGCCAGTCTGAGAGCAAAAGCTCAACCGAATAATGCGTGTTCCAAAATTTCAACCTTTAATACCCGTCACAGATTTACAGCATCTGCATCTACATTGTTTTCCTGAGACAAACTGAGAGGCCCTTTATCCCATGCTTGCTGGACACAGCGCACTGTAACGTGTGAACAGGAGTTTCTGCTTTTTTCTTTTTTTTTTACAGTTTACTTCTGGATTCTGACACAAATACCACCAGCAACTCAAGAGTCTATTCATTTTCTTAAACATTTTTTACTCATCCCTCCTACATCATTGTCTGTATAGCTTGACCTTTAGGTGCCATTACCATAAGCAGTCAATAACATACTATTACTAAATCAGCACTGGTGCTGCAGGTAGTAGCTTGTGATGTCCTGGACACCTCAGCATGTGGACGTCTGCTTTAGGGTGAATAATAAAGAACTGACAGGCTGGTGGAATAACTGAAGTGTGGGCGTTTGTGTGTGTGTGTGTGTGTGTGTTTGAGTAAATGTCTCTTTATGTGTTTATCTCTGTGTGTTTTGGTGAGTGCGTAGAAGCCAGTCATTTTGACAGACATCTACTTTAGAAATAAACTTGGCAGTTTTCAAACTTCCTGTAACCTTTTTAAGTGTGAACACTCAGACCTGCCAGTCAGCCAAACTTCACAACACAACAGAGCGAAATCGAAAAATAGAAAAAGTGAGACTTGGTTAGAGTCCAGTTCCTAAGTGTAAAAAGTCTCACTAATCGAGCGTTCTAGTATTTCTTTTTAATCTATTCCAACCTTCAGTCATTCGAACATGAGAAAATGTTTTGTTGGCATCCCGTCAGTCTGGTGTAGAGATAGCAGGGTGAGGAGATGACTGCAAAAATGAGCAGTGTGGGGTGAATGTAGGAATGTTGACAAATGGAAAACCCGAAGTGTTTATGAAATTCACAAATAATAACTATCTGATGAACATGAATGGTAAGTCCCATGCTGCCAACCGGAGAGGCTGTTGTGATTCATCCCAGATGTCTCATGACAGCACGTCACAAATCAGAAAATGACTTTGTTAACGGTTTGATTGTACACTCTGTGCTTACAGGGGTGGACGGTTCATTTGCTCTCGGTGTAATCAATTTAACTGTAAATTGAAAATGCACAGACTTAATGACAGACTGTTTATTCTTTGGTATTTTGTTGTAAACTGACCTGTGGTGCTTAGGTAAAACTTTGCCTTCCATACTGAAGAAAATTAAACATTTAAAGTGACTGGATTGGACTGTGATTGATTTAAATCAATGTAAACTGAAACTAGTCAAACTTGCCATTATTCTTAATTAATCGATTAAAACATTGTTTAGATAGATTACAGGCTAACTAGAAGAATCTTGGACATAGTGACTGTTTTGTCATCCACATGTTTCCAATGGGGTGTTTGAAGCCTCAGTTTAAAGCTTTCTGTTGTTTTTCTCCGTTAAAGGATCTAGAATATGCAAATTTGAAGGCAGCCATGGTGTGTTGTCCTGTAAAACAAGGCAAACATGCCCAAGAGAGATTATTTTAATTACTGAGTTATCTCTCAATTTTTATCAGTCAATCATTTATCCTGTACAAAGTTAGGAAACAGCACAATTTCACAAGAGTCCAACATGACACATTCAAATTGCTTATATCGTCTCGCCAATGGCACAAAACAAAAGATGCTGAGTTTGACACACACACACACACACACACACACAAAGTTATACAACAGGTGGTTGCACATAGGCAGAAATTGTAACCTGGTGTCAAATGTAAATGGATGTCAATGACTTTGTTGGCCACTAGTTAGCAATGAGTGAGTTACTTTGTGCTCAGAATCATTTGTTCTTTAATTGTTCAAAATATGTGAAGTTTACAATGATAAATTAAGTAGATGCAGGAAATCCTCACAGTTTACATGCTCTGTTGGACATTGGGCTTCAGAAATGACAGGTTATATGCCAGGCTGTTTCTTACCAGGCAACCAGATGAGGCTCCAGGAAATCACTGTAAAACAGCAAGCAATTGTTTTTACATTTCAGGTTCATACAGTTTGAACAAATGAGATATATTTGATGGTCAGATTTTGTAAGCTTTGGAAGGGGCTAGACTAGCAGTTTTCCCTTGTTTCTTTGTTTTTTGCCTGTTTTTATGCTAGGCTAAGCTAACTGGCTGCTGGCTCCAGCAACATATTTAGTGTACTGATGTGAAAATGACGTCAAACTTCTCATCTGACTTTCAGCAAAGAAAGCAAATAAACATATTTCTCAAATATCAAATTATTGCTAATTCACCTATATATATATAGGTATATATATATATATATATATGTCAAATCAAACCCTTCTCTATAGTACTATGTTCATTTAGAGAATATTCCTTCTTTGACAAAAAATAAAGGTTTTGTATACATGATTAAAGGATTTTCCAAGCCAGCCTCTAGGGGCCATTAGAGGAACTGCATAGTTACACACCTTTGCGGTTGCCTCAGCATTGAGCTGTGGTTGGTGGTGGGTTTGTGTAGTGAAGCACACACTATGCTCACTTCGACTTTTGAAGAATTCATTACCTGCTCCTCTTTTATCCCTCCGATTTGGAAGTGGGAAACCTTCCCACTTCCAAGATGAGTTATTGTTCCTTTCTTTTGTTTCCTATCTTCCATGTCCCCAATTATCCTCAGGTGACAGTATATTCACTGAACCCCGCTCCCTCCTCCTCACCCCCATAGGAGACTTGTTAAGTCTAAACTGGTTCCCAGAGAGACTTTCTCCTGAAAGACTGATCACAACCTCAATAAAGAGCTTCCACAGGCTTTACCTCTGTGCAGACGTCTTGCTGGCAGGAATGTGGCAGAGACATGTTTAATCTTGAAGTGAAAATGAAGCATGTCTCCTGCTCGCTGTCATTTTTTAATCGAAGGAGTGAGAAGAAGCCTCCATTTGAGTCTGGTCAAAGGAAATGGGATCACCACAGGGAGTTGAGGAGAAAGGGAGAGCTTTATTTATTCCATTCCATTATTTATGTAATCTAGCAGTAATTAACCATGCAGGGATTCAGTGACTGTGGGTCAACAGTTACTTTTCTTCTGCCTATTAACGGTGCTAAATCATGAATGAGGCTATATCGACCTAAGATGGCACTGAAGTAAATGACACTATATATATTTCAAACTGGACCACCAATTTGGTCCAGATTGAAATATCTCAGCAATTATTTGATGGATTGAAATGTTGTACAGACATTCACTGTCCCCAGAGGATGACGCTTACTGACTTTGGTGATCTCCTGACTTTTACTCTAGCGCCCCCATGAGGTTGACATTTCATCTTTTTAGTGATATATCTCAACAACTATTGGAAGGGTTGCTATGAAAGTTCATGTCCCAATCAGGATGAATTGTAATCACTTTGGTCATCCCCTGAGTTTTTCATTAAGCACCATCATCAGGTCAAAATTTGAATCTGTCAAATACTTGGATTCATGCAAGAACAACTGGTATCTTCTTGTAAAAAACGAGCCAGTTACGTACCCATAGTTCTGTTTTGTTGCTAGGTGACATCTAGTGGCCGTGGTAAGTATGACAAGAGCAAATGGAAACATCTATGTTAAATATCCATCTAAACTAAGATGGTGAACATGGTAAACATCATTATCATTGTGAGCACGTTAGCATTTAGTTCAAAGCTTTACTGTCATTTTTTGTTATAAATTACAAAATGTAATAAATACAAGACAGAGGAAGGAATTATAGCCAGAGAGAGCGAAAGAGAGTGACGCAGATAAAACTGCTTAGCAGATACTCAGTGATCAAAATAGAGTGGTGGTAACAACCAATCTGCTTTATGCTTCCGTTCCAATTTGATCCTCACAGGAACACACTGACAGTGGCTTTTATTTCATATCCACTGTCAACAGTTTGTTTGAGATAACTACCCCCCCCCCCACTCCTGTCTCTCTAGTAGTAATTCTTTCAAATCTCCCTCAAGCAAATGCATTTCAATTTGTTTTATGTGGTCATTCAATTGACTTTGACATGAGCAGCAGCTAAAAAGAAAAGAATCTCCACTGAGACTTGTGCTTGTGTAGCGAGGCCCAAATTGAGTCGAACAGATGTGCAAATTACTCCCGTACATTTTTAGATTCCTCTGTTGCCGCAGAGGGAAACAATGTTTTTGTGTCTTCTGGAATGGCAATTGTGACTTTATAAAACATTAACGTTGTACTCTAATAGAATGTAAATATAAATTTGACAGATATCATCTGGGAAACTTTATGCAGAGTCGTTGGTTAAAAAAGAAATAGTGCTGGTGCAACTGCAACTGTCTTCTATATTGGACAACTGGCGCAGGTTTTCATCAGCCAAAGCGTTCTTCATGACTCAGTGTGTCTATATACCAGTGTCCTGTTGACTTAAGTTAAATAAGTAATTAAAGATATGTCATTTTTAAAAAAATAAGTTTAAGAAGAAATATATAATTTACATACAGTATACTTCATTATGTCTCATTAGTGTTTGATTTGTCTAACTTATTCTATTGTATTATCTATTTATTTTTTCTCTTTTTACATGATTATTTTCCTTTGATTTGGTGAACTCTTCTGTTCCTATTTTGTTTGTTTCCTTTTTTTCATTTATTTTCTTTGTATTTTACTCAGTCTTTATGGTGTGTGGCTTATTAGCCTTTCCAGGCACATCTTTTTTATTTCTTTTGTCTAGTTTTATGGTGTTGTATATGTGTACAATAAAATTAAGCTGTTGTATATCCAACGACCAGTCTATAGTGAAATAAAATCTGTTTCCTCTGGGCCTCTTATATTAAAATAATCTATTACAAGAAAGTTATTCAGTCCACAAAGTCTTATTTTCTTAGTGCCAGTGCAGCAGAATATTTTAACTGTTTATATTTTAAGTGTTTTTGGCATTTTCTCAGATAAAGTTTCATTTTTCCTAATTTGATTAGAGTGAAATGGTCTCATTGCACATTTGAGGATGGAATTATCAACAGATATGACTTGATAAGCTGGAGATTTTTGCAGTGTAAAGTTGATTAATTGCACATTTACAGTACACTTCTAAATGAGTGTTCATGAGTTGGCAGTTTCTTTGTCTCTAAGGTCGGTCTATATATGACTTTGATAAGGTGTCTGACCCCAAACCGTTCCAAATCCAGACAAGACAAGATTTATTTTGTACTAGAGATCTCCCCGATGTGACTGTATATAACAAAATCCTACATCAAGCCACAGTGAGGCAGACAGATTCTACCTACTGCACAGCAATATTTAACCTTCTTTACATGTCACCACTTCATCCATTTGACATTCAGAATGTCAATGTGGAAATATAAAGAGCACAGAAAGGGGTGGGGGTGGGGTGTAGGGGTGGGGGATGGGTGTGATGAAAAGCACGGCAGACAGAAAATGCCAAACATTGATGGAGTCCTACCTGCTGTGTCTGGCCATCATGATGGATCAGTACGATGTATGGAACATGCCTGAGACACAGACAATAAATCGATCATTTTAACCTCTGTGCACTGTGCCAGTTTAGTTGTATATAAATATAATTTCTTATAGACAGGGTTGCCGTGCATGACAGCAGAGGGGATGGGAAACAGTTGGTGGAGGCTTCAGCCGATGTCGAATAGGTTGCTGTTTTGTAAATTCATGTTTTAGATTTCAGTCCAAAATTACAAGGATTTTAACTTAAGATTCTTGTTACGATGCACAATTAAATCAGAATCATTCATATCATTAGGAGATTAGTTAATTGTTTCTTCCTGTTTAAAGAACAAAAGATTGGAGTTTACATCAGTGCCACAACAATTTTCAGATTGTTTTTGTGGCAGTGTAATCTAAATTGTAGCTTCTGTACATCAAAAACACAGCAATATTCCACACAGAAGCACTATGTATAAGCACTATTATTTTACAGATAAACAAATAATAGCATACAATCCTAAGAATTGATAACCCGAAGGGTTTTTGGTTGATATTTGTTTTGTTTTTTTTCTTCAATGCAGAGAAGAGAATGTGAGGTCACAGTTAAAATAGCAGGCGGAGAATACTGATCTGTGAATGTGTTAAGGAGCTCAGCACGCTGCAGTGAACATGTGAAAACCTCCTAAATTGAAAATAAAAAAGGTAATGGTTTTTTATCTACTAAATAAATTCCACAAGTTTGTCGTCCATGAACCCTGAAACACTGGAAGTCTATGGTACAGTACTTTAAAATTACAACAAGTAGACAAAATGCAACCTTGCTCCTGTAAATGGCTGCAACATCATTATCATACGACGCAGAAAGATCACGTCAAGAATAAATACAAATAATACGAATATATGTTAAGCGTTCAAATACACCGATGTGGATCACAAGCCATTTTAATCGTGTCAATTTGGGGTATATCTTTAATTTAATGTGGAAATTCAAGCATGAACACATGGTTAAACACGTTTAAAGAAAATATATATTTGTATTTTGTGGTATTAGAAAAGTCAAGAAGAAATCTAACTGAACGCTACTGAGTAGTACACAGTAAAAAAATTCTTGCCAATTTTAGGCCCTACAACTTTGACCTGTTACATGCCCACCATCCACTATTGTAGGTCTGAGTGATTCCAAAGCCTGCTGTTCCCTTCACGCCCTGCAGGTGCCCTCAGTGTTTTCTGCCTCACATCATCGCCTGCATCTCGTAGGAACGCACCTGTTATCAGTTAACTCATAGACTCGTCAGTACACAAGCCTGCGCACTTTCTTTCTTGATTGTGTCTCAGCATTGCAGCCTTCTGCTTCACTCCCGCCTGACTTGTTGTTACCCATTAAATGTCTTTTTGGCCTGCCTCTTACAGAAGCCTCCTTTTGATCACCTTCTTTATCATCTACCTGAAACTGAAGAACTATGAAAAAACATCCTGACTCCAGCAGTGTCCCCTTGACTATTATATACATTTCAGCAGCTCTTCTAAGAGCATCTGAACAATAACTTCTTCTCACTGTCACCTGACAGGTGCCTGACAGAGAATAAAGTATTCAATTTAAGCACATCAAGGTATCCCCATAAGTGATCTCAAGCGAACACTGTCAGAGGAATCACACTATGTGATGTTTCACTACTACTCCAGCCGCGGGTGTTCACCCAAAAGCCCCGAATCTTATGAAGTTTATAATATAACTTCAACTTGGAGTTATTTCCTCTCAGTCTCTCTGACTGGACCGGTGAATCAAAGCAGCTTTATTAGTACTGTACTGGGGAAATAGCTATTTATGGGTTGCCCGACAACTTGCGGAGCATTCGGGCTTGACGCAAAACTCTTGATGGTTTCATTTTCGGCGCGCTGGGCAAGCCATGAGGGAAAATGAATAAGAGAGTAAGGGGAAAGGACAGGACAACCTGTGGACCAGGTGAAGAACCAGGAATGGGTGAAGCGATGATTAGGGGAGTGAGAAAGGAGGGAAAAGGGAGGAGGAGGAGTGGAGAACAGGTGAGAAGAGGACAGAAAGGGACAGAGGAGGAAGTCTCCTCCTAGCAATAGCAGAACTTACAAATAGCTCCTTCAATGCTCTGAAGTTACATTTAAACTTTCTTGTATGAAAACCTCATTCTGACCTACTTCCTAAACTGAAACAACCTTCAGTAATTTGTTGGAATAATGTTACACAGATTTACCAAAATATACTGTTCATCTACAAAAAGTAGTGTTAAGTGAACCGGGTATAGACAAATACAATCCTGACCTGTCGTCATTCATCTTCTAAGTCATGTAGAATCAATGCTCTAATAAATCCCAAATGATTGGATTTAATTGTGTGGTGTACTTTTTCTTCTTTGAAGGAACATTTCAGTTGAGATTGAACATTCAGCAATTGTAGGCAGATGAAGATGCAGCCTTTGCTGTTGAAAACAAACGAGAACATGGAAACAGAACCGTCTGATGTACCCAAATTTTCCTTCTTCAGGTCTCTGCCTGCTTTCATCAGACTACTGCAGAGAGAGACGTCAGGGGCAGGAAACATGGAAGGAAGGAAAGAAAATCAAGAGAAATAGAGGAAAAGCAGCATGAGAGAGAAATAAAGCAAAAGCCTGATGGAGACAGGAGAAGTAAGATGGCGCAGTTGAGAAAAAAGAGGGCGAACCAAATGGGGGGAGAAGGTGAAGGAAAGGAAGAGAAATGAGAGAGAAAGAGATGAATCATTTGAAGTCATAAATATGAGCCAGACGGGCTGAACGCCATGAACATTTTTGATTTTTCTCCAATTCCACCCGTCAATCTCGCTGTCTTTTTTTTTTTTTTTTCTGGGATTGTTCAGCTGTAGGTGGCTCCCTGCTTTGTTGAGACAATCGACGCTCACTCTCTGTCACAGCTTGATTTGTACGCTTTTTAGCCCACTGTGCATGTGTGTGTATGTGTGTGTGTGTGTGTGTGTGTGTGTGTGTGTGTGTGTGTGCCAATTGGTGGCGAATCTCCTCTGGAGCTCCTGAAGACATCACTGACTTTTTAAGTGCGTCAGTTTAACTCCCTGAAAAATCCTGGCTCTCATAAGTGACAGCAGAATCTGAGTGTGAGTTTAAAGTGAGACACTGATTGGTTCAAATGTGTTGGAGAAGGCAGTCATGCAGTTTTCCTTTCTCACATGCTGGGATTAGTTCTATGAAAAATAGTAAAATGGAGTGGGATGCATTTTAGCAGTTTTGCTAGCCAAGGAATAAAACCTTCACTCTCTTCAAATCTGTATATGTGTGTGTCATTGTGCAGTGAATAATACAGGACATCTATGCATCCTTCAGGACCTGTACTTGCATATACGTTAACTTAGGTTAAGGTAGATTCTTGGTTACTCAAAGCAATATTATACTGCGAAATATGTTGTGTTCACACTTGGAGCCTTTTGAATAGTAACTGAAAAATGACAGGTGTCAGATTCAGGGACGTCCTGGTGGCTCACCTGGTAGAGCGCATACTATTACCATACCATTTAGGCTCAGTCATTACTACAGAAGCCTGGGTTCGAATTTGACACGGGCCCTCTGCTGCATGTCATCCCCTCTCCTCCCTTCCCCAACTTTCCTCTCTCTCTCTCTCTCTCACTGCCCCTATCGTACTAAAGACAAAAATGGCTAAAAAATAACTTAAAAGTGTCAGATTGAAATAGTTTTAGGTGCCCGTATTTGCTCAAAACACAATTGTTATTATTTCAACATTGTCTGATATCATGTAATGAGCCAGAAAATTCTGCAGAATTTCCTCTCGGATCAGTGCAGAAAACTGTAAAAAATAAATGAAAAAATAAATAAAAAATCTGCATATTCCATTTGGGCTTACATATCATTAAACTAATTTACAGCACCATAAACAAGAGTAAACAAGTGCTGGAGTCGATGCCAAATCAAAATATCTGCAGAAAATGTCAAGGCTTAAAATCTTGAAAATGTTATCAGCATATGTAAAGGCATATATAAAGCAGCATACAGGTACATGCAGTGCATTCAGAAAGGCTGCAATGTAACAAAATGTGAAAAAAGTGAAGGGGTCTCAATACTTTGTGAATGTACTGTATACAGGACTGTATACAGTACATGCACTGCTGTGTGGTACTGATCCATACACTATTATTCCTTATCTGGTATCCTTATGATGTATATATGCCTAATACTTGTAATGTTTGTGTTGCCTTTCCACTCGTTTGCTTAAACTGATCCATCAGCTAAAGTTAATTTGACAAAGCTGTTATATGTAGACTACAGCAGAATCAACAATTTAATGTTGCTGTTGCCAAGTGTGTCTGTGTCCATCTCGCCAGCTGCTTTGAGAACATTTCACACCTGGAATTTTAGAACAAGAGCATGATACCCTTCAAGTTTTGTCAAAATTGGATCAGTTGCTTCTGAGATATTGACAGACAGATACACCTGGATCCATCCATGGGAGACAGATGGAAACAGACAGACAGATGGATGGGTGGATGAATGAATGGCATGGGAGAAGACAAAAAACAAAGAGGTAAGGAAGGCAGTGTTAAAGAAGAAACTTTGAAAGTATAACTTTCTAAGCTGCCAGCTCCTTCACAATGGAAGAAGTTGAACAGCTACAGTTCCCTGGAGAGAAATATAGTTTTGTTAACAAAAGTTACCCAGAAAAAGTAGTTCATGGTCCTTTTTAAAAATAATCACCAAAATTTGTATAAAAAAATAAATACATCCCTGTGCAATATCACTAAAATCTTTCAATGATTCGAAATTGTGTCATCTTAAAATAATCGTATTGTGTATTTATAAGTTGAGGT
Organism: Seriola dumerili; assembly: GCF_002260705.1. NCBI lineage: Eukaryota > Metazoa > Chordata > Actinopteri > Carangiformes > Carangidae > Seriola > Seriola dumerili. Next base: position 1,716,980 of record NW_019174923.1, read on the forward strand.
GTTGGGTATTTTAGGCTATTTACACAACAGACACGTTCCCACAGATAATCCAACGAAAGCCAGTCAACAGCAACCTGAATATAAAACAACAACAACAAAATTACAACTACAAATATGTTCCTAGATGTATTGTAGGATACTTGTGTGCACATAGGCCTACAACCAAAATCTGAAGAGAAACAGAACAGTGAATAACATTTCTGTTTCTTTATATACAGTGAGTAACATTCAAGATATGTTTTACTTATTAACCTACATTAAAAAAAACTAAACACAAAGCAAAAGCAAGGAATTTCCTGAGCATAAATGTTGAAGAAAAAACACAAAAACAAATCAATCCTCAAGATAGTCAAGATGACCTTCATTTCCCGAAAGTCCTATTGTGCTGCTGAGCAGTCATCACAATTCTATGAATGTGCTCATTTCTCAGAGTGGAGACAATCATGTTGATTTTTCCCACGGTTTAGTCCATTGGCCCACATCTACATCGACCTGTGTCCTTGATTGCAGTCAAATTCACAAACTGGGAGAACAATTAAACACAGAGAAAATAATTCATAATGCACACAAACCTATTTGAGGTATTGCTTTCCATTTGTTAGTCAGGGTCAGTGGATTACGCAGGGATAAAGGATGTTTTCCTTAATGCATCTGTGTACACACACTTTCACATAACACGCACACACACACGTTCACATACACGATTATGCCAGCCAAGTGAGGATCACTCTTTCTAATCATTTTGAAACTGCCAAACTGCTTTTGTCATTTTCTTTTTAAAAATTGTGTACAGATATAGCTAATGCACTCTATTAGCGTTAGTATGTATGCAGTAAGTATGCTGAGTATATTAGTGGTTATTAACACACTAGGTTAATATAGTGGAGTCTGTTTTAGTACAAGTGTTTTATTATAGTTCAAAAATCTTTTAAAAACTTTGTTTTAGTAAAACCTCTGCTGCTTTCCATCCCATAACCCCGTGCTTTTGTCTGTCTCGAGGGTGGGAGAAGCTCGCCACAGCAAGATTTGGTTTTGACACTCCAGGTACCAAAAACCAGGATTACTGCACCACTGGTGCCTTACAGTTGCACATGTGAACATATCACACTACTGTTTGCACTGGGAGCTTCTCTCTGAGCTCTTTTCAGTTTCCACCTTGGCTGTTGGGCTTCAAATTTCACTGACCCTCCTAAGGCTTGAACCCACATCATCAGAACCCTATGTGACCTGAATTTTGAAGTCAAAATCTCGAAAGCACGGAGCTGAAGCATCCCTGTTTTTCAGAGAGTAAGAAAAATACAATGGAGTTTCGAGGTCTTGTGTTCGATCCTCGGGATCGACAGTAAATGTTGAAGTCCAGCACCCAAAGTAAACACTCAATTCTATGGGTCAATTGTCTAACCAAATAGCTGATGGTGTTAGGGGTAAGGTTTGAGGTTTTGAGTTCGATCCTTATGAAGCTCAGAGAATTTTGAAACCCAACACCCAAAGTGAAAATTGAAAAGTGTAAGAGAGAAGCTCTCAGTGCGAAGTGGATTTGGTGGTGTGGTTGGATTGGTTGGATAAGTCGTCTGGTTGAAATCCTGCCCATTGTTGGTGCCTGGAGAACCTAAACCTCAGGACGGGTGCTTCAAGAGAGATAGAAACAGGGGTTTCATGATGGGAAGCCACGAATGGCTAACATTCTGCTGCAGCATGGAGAGGAAGAGACCCTGCACCATGTCTCTGCACTACCGTGTGTGTGCGTGTGCACACGTGTGCATGCTATCCAACAATAGATCTCCCAGTTGTTACACTATGCACACACACACACACACACACACACACACACACAGGAAAACACCTTTATCTGGGTGGCTGGATTACACAGGGATAAGGCTTGACTCTTGATATTGACCCACTGACTAAACACACACACACACACACACACACACACACATACACACACACTTTACAAACACAAACTCAAATATACACAGACCATTTTTATCATTCAGTATGGGCACACATGTAAGTATCCTATTCCACTCTGGTCTTATCTGATCTACTCTGACCTTTGTTGTCTTTCACTATGCTGCTCTGAGTTGTTCTGAACCAGTCAAGCTGAAACTACAAAGCTATTACAGCAGTTGTTCCATTGAAATAACAGAGAGTGAATATTACTCCAGGCAAAACTTCATGATTATGTTCACTATATCCACTATTTACTGCTTGTTGGAAAAAGTAATGATGCTTTGGTACATGTATGCAACATTTTGCCAAATAAACTTATTTGCTTTCTTGCCAAAGGTTGGATAAGAGAATGGATGCCACTCTTATGTCTGCACGGTCAGTAGAGGATTCAGCCAGCAGGCGGTTTGCCTTATCACAAAGCTCTAAAGCTCACTGATTACCATGTTATATCTTGTTTGTTTAAGCCGAATGAAAACTGGACCACAAAAACAACAATTTATGATTTTATGAGAGGTTTTATCTCAAACTAATTAAACAAAAATAATGTGTTTGTTCAGGCTGTTACAAATCACTGCTGGAAAAATAAATAGTTTAATCACCTGACAATGCTGTGGTTAAGGTACACTCAGGCAGGTTAGGGAATGGTTTTGGTCATGGTTAAAATTAGAGTTAAGTTAAAGTTAAAGTCTGACATTTCTGTTGTTTCATCCATTCACAGTCTGCAGACTTTATGCACCCATAACATCATAGTGCTAAGCTAAGCTAAGCTAAGCTAAGCTAAGCTAACTAGCTGCTGGCAGTAGCTTCACGTTTACTGAACAGATATGTGAGTGGTTTCTTCTCGTCTCATCTTTGGCAAGAGAGCAAACAAGTCTCTTTACCAACATGTCAAACTGTTCCTTTAAAAGCAGTGCTGGCTCAGGCCAAGTTAACCTCACACAACTATGAGCTCTCCAGACCAGCCAATGAACACACCATTCCTAATTTTGCAACTTCAGATGGCCGAAGACATAGTAACATATCTGATAGTTCCTCCAAGGGTCACAACACTTCAGCAAGTGGAACCAGTCATTTCTGCCATGAAAACATCAAAGCATATTCACGTGTACGCACCTATGTCCTCGTGTATGCGTTAGTCTGCCTGTTACGGTATGTAGGTTCACACCATGGGCTTGTATCCACATTTGGTCGCATGCTGAGCCGAGGAGGATGTGCATATTTGCATGAAATTGAAGGGGAGGGAACAGCATCAATGAGGAACATAATTTTTCACACACTTGCTTTTGCTGGAATCAGCATGTAAAATGCAGATATGGCAAAAACCATATTACTCGCTGAGGCGTAGAATTTATATTAGCTTGCGATTTATGCTTTTTATGAAAATTTATATGTAGTGAATATACTTTCAACTTGTTATCTGTCCTCCTCTCTCTGGCTTTCCATTATTACTTGACTTATTTTGCTTTATGTATATGTGTGACATTGAATCAAATTAATTTCTGTAACGTGTAAATGGCTGCATTTCGTATTAGTATTTAGACTTTTTTAGTTTTAAGAAATATTTTTAGAAGTGTTAACCTATTCTGTTTCCACAGAATAATTAACATAAGATAAAAGGGAACTTTGGGAAATGCAGTGCACTTTTTTGCACACTGACATGCAGCCAAATTCATACTTGGTTTTCCTTTTGCTACTTTCTGTGTCTCAATATGTTCTCTTTTTCTGTCCTTACAAACTCACACACACACCTTCGCTTTCACCTTCTCCTCCAGAAACACACACAAACATCCCTGAAACACAGACAGACATATAAACTTTGTGTTCCTCTAGCAACCAAATACATTTAGTGCAGCTTTGAGGATCTTGTAAATTAGGCAGAGAAATCATTATTGGAAGTCTAAATATGGCAGCGATATTAATCTGCTTTATATAACACATTGCGGTCTCACTGTGGGAAGATCCTCACCTCAGCACCCCAAATGGGATTGTGGATCGATTGCATCTCCATCTAAGATATTAAAGAGGGCTACAGAACCGACACCTGGGAGGGTTTCTGCTGTCTCGATCAGCCTCTCCTGGGAACCAAGATATCTTCATGGACCTCTAATATCTAGGATGATGCTAATAAGTGTGCTGCTGAAAGAAACTTATTAAAGGCTCAGCAAATACTTGACTAACAACTGCTCTGGTGTTGATTCAGGAGCTGTTTTTACAAGATGGCACCATTGCCACCACTAGCTTTTATGCTCTATCGCAAGATTTCAGTTTTGCAGACTAACCTCACTGATGAAGACAAGTCTGAGTAAATCCTAAACTGAATTCTTCAGAACAATTTCGAAGAGTAGCCTACAAACTGTCTCTCTGAAACCAAGCGTAATACACACTCTAAATAAGACACTCCCTCTCAGTAAGATCTACATGAGACGGGTAAGCCTTTGGATGCCGTAAATCACCATGGTAACAACAGGTTTTAGCCCTTCAGGTTCTGAGGTTCAGATTAAACTAAAGAAAAAACAAAATGTTACTTAATTTGGTTGCAAACTCAGACTTGGTCCACATACCAGAGTCCAGACCAAGGTTCATTTCTTCCTTTATTACTTCAGGTTTATTTTCTGTTCATGCACCATGGCAACATTGTCCACTTCTATTTTGGTAAACACAAAGAAGGTTTGACACTTCACTGTCATTATTTTACTTTGAATCGGTGACCGCATTAAAAGCAATGACAAATGGTCTTCCCTGAGTCTATTTCAAGTTATAATAAAGAGTTATTTTCCAATTAAAACAGTTTTCATCAGAGAAGTTCCAAAACAACACATGCTTTTACTTGCATTTTGCACCGTGAATAGATGAATATCAGTGGACATTTACAACATCCCGCCTATAAATGCTGCATTTGTGGTGTATAATGACGAATGATGTTACGTTACCACACCTGCACCTAAGACAACAGCTTTCATACTTCACCAAACATACCAATTTCTCTGAGAAAAGAACAGCAGATGTGTACAAACTCAAATCTAATCTTGGACGACTAAACTTGGATGGCTTCGACTCAGTTCTTGACTCTTGGACAAAACCTTAATATTTCCGGGCTGAACTTATCTTAAAACTTATCATGCTTGCCTTTCATGGTATTAACTCTATGTAGATGCAAGAAACTTTTCTCCCATTATAATTACAAATTTAGAGGAGTCTTTCCTTGGTGGAAAAGGTATGTCCAGTCATGAGTGCTTTCTGTTTGTCTGTTTCCTGCCTCTACCTGCCTCTCTCACACAGTCTACCTCACACAGTCTACTGTATCTCCTCGTCTTTTCCTCGATGACCTGCTGTGAATTTATCCTCACCCTCCTCTCGCTAGGATTATATTGAAGGCCATCCACTCTGTTCGGTCATCTGAAAACCAGGCAGGGGAATATCTTTAATTGGCCCAGAAATAGCCAAGGAGACTAGGCTGGATCTGGAGGGGCAAGAGACGGGGGAGGAGGGCTAGGAGGAGCGTGAAGGGAAGGTTTAAGGTCTTTCCAGGATTTTAATGTTTAACACTGATGTTCCCATGCCTGCGGGAGAGAGTGGGCTCTGTCTGTCTCGCTTGCACCTCTGGTGTCATTAATTATGTGTGTTATTAGTATTTAGGGATGTAGATGTGCATTACTAATATACCAGTCTCTCATTAATCAAGGTCACCGAATACACTAGTGTTACTGTTCCTAATTGAAATCATTATGAAAAGTGATATATAGGTTTTTTTTCAAAGCACACTCATCTGATAAATTATATATATTTTTAATTGCCCTTCAGCAAGCAAAGAGAACCCAGTCATTAAACCTTCACTTGTTTTAGACTGTGTTTTGCTTTTTGATTTTTATTCAGTGTTAATTAGGCCTATCTAAATAATAAGAAGCAGTTAAAAAAAAACAAAGGCATTTCTTTGACCTTGATTATTCAGGGAGTGTCATGATTTTCTATTATTGGATTTTGCACACAAAACAGCATGTGCCTCTTATGCTGACTTGAATTGATGCTCTTGTTGCCACATGACAAAGTGGTACACTGCTCTGGTGAAGTGCTCTGCAGATAATACAGGAGTGAGAGTTCAAAATGATGTTTAGTCACAGAAAACGAACCTTGAGCATCTTCTCTGTCAGAAAGTAAGCAGTAGAAAAGCGTGTTGTGTGTCTGTTCACGGCACAGACAAACAAACTGTGGGCTGAGAGGATTCATTGCGTCACAGTGTTTAAGTGAAGACGACTAAAGAAGACAGTCAACATTGATGTCTGACATGACAAATTGATAATAGTGGACCCATGATGGAATGTCATCTTCTGCTTTATGTGACATGTGCATATGCATGGGCTTTGGCCTTCTGCTTCATGTCCAGTACACGTGTGCAACAGCTAAATACAAAGATAATTACACTATGCAAATACAGTGAAAAGCCAAAAATAATGTTTTTGACATAGTGAAAATCTTCTGGATATCTTGACATGTTTTACTGCTTTTGTTGTATCATGTTTGTTGTTTTGGCAAGGGGATTACAGCATCCTGAGTCACGCTTCCACTCAACATATATCGGAGCCACTGATGCCAGTTTGTTTCAGTAAACCTCTGTGGGGAACTGACTAAATGTAGAGTGACTGGTTGGTTGACTAATCAACTGGCTTTTTCATTGACGAACTAACTAACTGGATCTTGGACTGACTGAGTAACAGACCAGCCGATTAACGAGCTGGCTGATAAAATGATCACATATTATCCTGCTGTCAATTTATCCAATCACGTCTCATCAGCTCGTTAATCAACTAATTTGTTAGCTGCTCCAAACAAGCTCCAAAACTGCACACATCTAATTAGAAACACAAATGCTACCTGAAGTCTCTTAACAAAGACTGATGAACACCATGTCTCCAAATGCACGCTTGCATACATACAGACACATGCATGCATACGGTCTGTTTGTACGTCTGTCTGTATTTCTTGGTTGTTAAGACCAGGTGGAATCAAAATGTTGAGGTATATTGTTGACGAAGTGATATGAAGTGCATCTGCATCAGCCAGAAATTATATATTTATATATTTATGTAAAACTACTGGTTTTAGCTTATTGTCTTTTCTTTAGCTCTCTCTGAAAATGAAAGCACGTGTATTTAAGGGGCATTTAGATAAAGAAATAACATACTAATACTTGTCTATATACAAAATAGTCAAAAGTGCACTAAAATATGGAAGTTAGAAGCTATTATATATATATGTATAGCCAGTCCATACGGTTAGGTAAGGTAAGCTTTTGTCTCCAGTATGTAATTGTTTTAAGTCTGTTTTGTTTATCTGTGACTTGCTGCTTGCTTAGAGATTCATTCAGTTCATGACCAAGGTTCAAAAACACATAATTGTCCCCAATATTGTTAACATGTTAATATGAAAACTGGCTTGTAGCAAAGCACACAACACAGTTCATGATAACAATAAAAAGACACATAATGTAAAAATGTTCTACAGCTTCCATGAAGAAATAGAAAACAAACAAAAAAAAAAAACCAAAGAGCAGCCAAGTTCTGAGGTTGTGTGTTTGTGTGTGTGTTCTGTTGAACCCAACCTTTTGTGTTGCGCTGTGCTGATTTCCTACTTAACTCAGAAACACAAGTTCCCTCTGTGTCCCCAAGGTACTTTACTGGGAAGGAGTGCACGAACACACACACACACACACACACACACACACACACACACACAAAGCAGACAAAATGTCCTGTCCCAGGAGTATATGTTTCCTGTTGAGTGGGATTACACGAAGCGGTAACCATGCCTCCATATGAATCCCCCCAACTCTCTCTCTCTCTCTCTCTCTCTCTGTCTCACACACACACACACACACACACACACACAAACAATATAATTCACTGAATATTCATAGCAAGCTGTTGCACTCCTGGTCTGGGTCCAAGTGTGTGTGTGTGTGTGTGTGTGTGTGTGTGTGTGTGTGTGTGTGTGGGTGTGTGTGAGACATAAATAAATAAATAAACAAGTAAGCCCTTACTCCCCTAATCTCTCCCCTCTACCCCTTTATTTGTCGTTAGTTCTCTTGCATACGTGTACATAGGAAAGATGAGGATGGAGTTCCCTGGTGTGTTTTTATCATGTAAAACAAAACACAAAAACACAAACACCCCCCCTCCCCTACATGTGGGGTCCAGTATTTTGTTCCCAACAAGTATAGTTGGCTCCTGGTTTTAGGACCCCAAGAATGAAGTAAAACAAGGCCATATACACACACACACACACACACACACACACACACACATCAAAATGGCCATCAATATCATGTGGTTTATTCTGTGCATGCAGGAGGCAGATACAAACACACACCAAGAGTGGCCGATTGGGAGAGAAGAGAAAGTGCAGGATGTTTGTTTGTAATTCTATATGATGTCTATGAGTGTGTGTGTGTGTGTGTGTTTGAGTCCTTCACTTGGATTCAGGTGGCAGCTTGCCTGCCGCAGCTGTGACGGTTTAACGGCTCTTACTGGAGGATTACCGGCTCAGTCTGAGCCAGGCTAGCGGCCTTGTCAGCGGTGAATGTGTCGCAACGGCAGGCAGATGACAGAATGGCGTGTCTTACTCCAGTAAATATTCACTAAAAAACAAAAGCAAATGATAAAAACGGGTAAGTTCCTCTGTGCATTAAAAGAAAAGTTTTATCATAACCAACTTCTTAGACTTTTTGTCATTAAGGAAGTAAGGGAAGAGAAATTGAGCACTTAAAAAAGTAAGTATATTGATAATTATGTTACTTCTAAAGCAATATCCTGAAGCTGAACACCCTGACTGGATAAACATATACAACAGGACCATTTTGACAACATAATAATTCCGAGTCCCTTATAAAGCAGCATTTCTGTTTTGGCTTTTGTTTTTATGCCTCTGCACCGGCGACAGCCAGAGCTGGAGGCATATTGTTTCCGGGTTGTCTGTACATCCCTCCATACATCCCATTCTTGTAGACACGATATCTCAGTAACACCTTGAAAGAACTTCTTAAAATTTATAAGAAATGTCCACTTAGAGTCACGGATGAATGGATTAGATTTTGGTGGCCAAAGGTCAAATGTCAAAGTCACAGTGACCCCACAAAATGCAATTTTGGCATTGTGAATGCAATATTTCCATAATGCCTTGAGGGAATTTCCTCAAATTTGGCAAAAAACATTCACCTGGACTCAAGAACAAAGTGATTACAATTTGGTGGCTAAAGGTCAAAGATCACTGTGACATCACAAAACATGATTTTGGACTACACAAGGGAATCCCTTCAAATTTGGCAAAAATGTTCACCTGGACTAAAAGACGAACTGATTAGATTTTGTGGGTCAGAGGTCAAAGGTCAAGGGCATAGCAACCTCATCTTTGAGAAATATTAATGTGATAGTGCTTTTTATCCAGAAAAACTGCAGCTCCTTCTTTTGCTTGTGCTTGTTTACAGGGCAGTCTTGCGGTGACGCTGACGTACGATCCAGCTGCCAATGCGGCGTCTACGTATATACTTCTATGGTCAAGCTGTCTGTCTGTCCCTCCCATTCTTGCCTTGATGGACCTATTACATGTTGGTAGTCAAAGGTCAAGGTCACAGTGATCTCAGGTTCTTGTGAATGCAATATATCAGGAATGTTGACTGGGCCGCCAGTGAGTGTCAAGGGGAAGGTACTAGTCTTCGTGGATGGGTTTCCTATATACTCCAATGTGTAGTCACCTGTGGTCTTCGATGTGTACACCACGGTCCAAAAAAGGCAAGCTGTTGTATCTGACATCCTCTTGTGTGAACTCGAGTGAACTTTCTGTCCACTGAGTTGATGTTTTCTGTGAAGACGTACAGTTCCTGGGTTTTAACTTTGACCCATGTGTCGTCCACACATCTGAACCAGTAGCTCGGTGCAGTTCCTCTGAAAGAGTTCAGGGCCCTGCTTTCTATTTCTTCCACGTAGACATTTGCCACAGTGGGAGATACTGGTGAGCCCGTGGCACTGCCATGCTTTTGTCTGTAAAACCCCCCGTTGTATTGGAAATAGGTGGTGTTTAGGCAGAGGTCCAGCAGTTCGCACATCTAGTCTAAGTTGAGGTTGGTTCTATTGTGAATGGTGTTGTCATGAAGCAGGCCTTACAGTTTCCACTATCTCCATAGTTGGTATGGATGTAAACAATTTTTGTGTGCAGGCCGTTTCCAATAAACTTAAGTTGAGTGAGCGAATTGGGATTTACAGTGTAGCCTATGCACAAGGCAGTGCAGCTCAGTTTCTCTCTGTGTGCTTCAACTCACATCTACAATATAACTCACATCTAAACTTTTTTCACTGCTTATACAACAGCATTCGTTCTTCATCCATTTTTGTTTTTTTCCATCTCTTAATATGACTTCAACAGCTTCTTCATACAAATTCAAGGCAGCAACACAGTTTAACTTCAGCTTGTGCAGAAGCCAGAAATCCCACAGTTTCTAGTTATACTTTTATACTCATGGTTACTGTAAATGAAGCGAACAGTTGAATTGTGGAGAATCTATCTGAACTATCAATGTGCAGCATGTCAATATTGACAAAAGTTTAAGCATTCATATCTTAATGCCTGTTGCTACGCTGCTTTGCACAAGCTTTAAACTGGTCACCGGCAACTGAGTGGTTTTTAAGACAGCTACTCTTTTCTTCTTCTGTTTAAGCTTCAAGTAGAAAAATAGCAAAAACAACAAAGTTATTGGCCCAGATACACTGGTTGTGAGTCACGACTCATAGGAAATGCATTGTTAATTTGGGTAGTGAAACATAACATGACAGTCAGGCTGAGGGAGAATAGGAGGGTTTTGTTCTGTCTCATACAAATCGCCCTGTTTTAATAGTATAACTTGTGTATTTATCTCCCATAGATTTGCACTGAATCAAGTCCCAAGAATATAGGCCTGTATCTGTTATATACAGAACACGTCTTTTAATTTCCAATTATGGGATGATTCTGTGTTCATGGGATGGTTGGCAACCCCTGGTTGTTGAGGTTGTTGAGTCCTGAACCAAATGAAATACTCACTAACTGAAGAGGAAGAATAAGATGATAATACAGATTAAGAGAAGACATTAAAGTCATTGAACAAATGGTGATGACACAACACTGGGCATGCCAGGGTGGGTTTTTTCTTTAGGTTCCTGCATCTATCAGTACTGAACATATGGAATAAATGCTGTCACTCTTGATGACATAATCCATAATAATCTGTTTTGAATATTAATTTATATATATATATATATTGTGTGAACCGAGCTATTCTATATACAGGTCACTGAAAATAGTCCTCAGGTCAGCATAATGTTGATGATAGCTGAATAGGTTTAGTCTAGATCCCAAATCCAGATTTATTTCTGTGAGAGAGAGAGAAAGACAGGGAGAGAGAGGAATATACGTGATGTGACCCGGTTGTGTCACTAAGGACAAAATGGCAGATGGTAGTGAAACCTGGGGTCCAGACACCACTTTACATAAACACACACATACACACCAAAACCAACAATTTTATTTAAAAACGATGAAAGAGGCATTCATTTTCCAGTCAGTCCTAAATTATAGTTCTAAATACCAGAGGAAACTGCTCTGTCATTGTGAATATCAAATTTGTTGTAACCAAATTCTTTCAAAATAAAATTAATGTAATGACATTCTATTAAATATGACTATTTTGTCATCTAGGTTGAACTCACGGTTTTCCTGCCTCAATTGCCTAAATTTGTCAGTTCTCTTTGACCCGTCAGCCTTGCAACCTGACTTTGACTTTAACACTCATGATGTCATTGTTGTCTTTGGATGTTATCAATAGACACATAAAATAAAGAAAAACTGCTCGTATTCTTAAAAAAAAAACAAAAAACAGGTGAAAAATAAGCAAACAAACATCAAAAACTAACAACATCTGGCGCCTGGCACCTTGTTTTCTACGGCTGCCTGACGAGGCGCGACCAGACGCCACGGTAACGACAGACACCAACACCTCGTTAGGCCCTCGTTAGGCTCATTAAGGCCCCGCTCGTTATGTTTTCTGCTAATGAGGCTGCTTGGAGGTGACTGAGCCGTGGAGGGATGTGGGAATGTGTCGAGTGGCTTCCAAATGCAACAAGCTTACACGTGGCCTTGGAAGGAGAGGGAGGGAGGAATAAGAAAGGGGGGAGTCAGGGAGGGGTACATGAAGAGAGAGGCGGAGAGAAGGATGGCAAGAGAGGTAGGAAAAAGAAGGGAGGAAGTGTTTGAATTTCAAACAGCAATGTTACGGTTTGTCTTTTTATTAGGTCTTTGACTTTGCCAAAAACAATAAACACCAAATTCCCCCTTAACTTATTAATTTTAAGTACATGCAGTTGGAGCCCTACTATTCAAACCCTCAGCATATCTCCACCAACCTTTAACCTGAGCACAGGTTTAATAAGAAAGCCATAACTGAAAACACTTGGGTGAGAGAACCGGGGGCTGGACAGGTTATTGACAGCTTTCAATAAACCATGAAGGGTACAGTTTTTCAACACCACACTACCCAGAACAAAAATCAGTTTTTCTTCCAACCGTAAGACCTGTCGATCATTTTCACCGCCACTTCAGATGGCTATGGTTCATTATCTTCATCTTATGGCTTACAATATGTGGTGGAATGTCCATTTTGTCTGATATAAATCTACCATGGGCTGAGTGTGGTCTTTTCTTCTGGTAGAGCTTTGCTGTCCTATGACGTAACCATGAAGGCTGCTGGTTGTTGCACATACATCTGGTGTGGTTCAGGGACATCAGCCCTGAGGTTGCTCTAGGTGTTTTGCCTTGTAGTCTCAGTGATGGGCAGAGTTCATCAAGTTTTCATGGTTCCATTGTTAGTTGTTGTTCATGTAGTAAGGAGAACTTGTCATTTCTTTGCTAATATGGGTTTCTCTTGTGGTCCTGTAGTGATTATCTAACTGGCCAAAGGAAAATATACTTATAACACAGCCAGTGAGGGAGTATGGAATGGGTTGCCGCTTTTTGGGTATAAAGCGCTCCTTTGTAAGCTTTTGTGTTATTTCTGCGATTATTGTCAGCGCCTTTTCCTGAACTGAACTGAACCTGCAGGATCAAGGAGGTGTGTGGTCGGTTCAGTCTTTTGTCATGGTTGTCCTGTTGGGTTTTACAAGGGAACCTCACCACTAACACTTTCCTATGTACCTATGGACTGACCTCTTGATCAAAAAACACTGAAGATACATTAAGTCATTGTGGAATTAATAGAAGAAATCAGGGTCAACAAAATTAGATAAAAAATTTCCTTTCATATCAAGACTGTACACGAGTGGTTGATCTCAGCAGCTCATCTTAACGGGCCATACTGAACAGATGTCCTCTTCCAGGATTCGTCCACCGATTACACATGCTTCAGCAAGGATGACTATATTGACAGACGGGCATCATCTCTGTCTGTATTTTTCTGTTTCTGAAAGTCCTGCAAACTCCAGAACTGAGACCGGCTCAACAGCTGTTGTATCTTTACAGATTTGAAATGTCAACTTCGCCATTTAAAAAAAAGAAAGAAAAAAAGATCATATTGAATCATTTGGATGATTCATTAGGACTCACAGCGCTATAGAAGCTTTGCTAAGATCGACTGACTCACACATAAACAAAGTGTCTTGTCACTGCTGCCAGACAATTCTCAAATGTATCAGACACGTCTATTATTAGGCCTCAGGGTAAGCAGCAAGTGTTAATTCTGGTGACACTTTTTAACATTGCTTAACATGTGTGTGATGCTGGTGTCATTTTCATCATGCTCTCCACATTCAAACACAATACATAAACACCCACACATGGTTTATGTAGGGGTCTGTCTGTCTGTCTGTCTGTCTGTCTATCTGTCTGTCTGTCTGTCTGTCTGTCTGTCTGTTTCTATTATTTTTTCAAAATCAATATCAGTAAATTGTTTAGTCAGAAAATAGTAAAAAAAAAAAAATTCAATTTTCCACAGCCGCCCATGGCTATTGTTTGTTTTGTATGTTGTAGTCTAAAAAGTAAAGAACCAACATCAATACAAAACACAGGAATGCACCTGTGCAACTGTCATATTTAAACCATTGAATATCTGACATGTTTCAGTTCATTCTTGGTGTGTAAGGAAATCTCAACATGTGTGTTCAGTATGCATAGACCATCGATTTTTGCTCTTTATAGAGGCTAATATTTTGTTGTGTACTTCTTGTGTTGGAGATGCACCAATCTGTATATCTCACTCTCACTGACAAAGTTCCAGGCTTCTTGTAGTGTTGATAACCTGTAATTTTACCCTTGTAAACCCCGACGAAGGCTCTGCACTGAAATGGTTAGGTAGTTAAGAAGATGCAGAGATGGACACATAGTAGAATCAGATAAGAGGGAGGTAAATATGGGAAAAGTAAGTAGGGATGATTTCATGCAGCTGAGAAGTTAACCAGGCAGGATGCTTCTTTCTAAAAAAGGACGAAAATAGTTTTTTTGCGGGAGAGATTACACAAGAGAAGGTCTATGTGATCTGGTTGTCCTCCAGCATTTGTGCTAAGTGTGGCTTTTTCATTTGCTTTGTACGTTTTTGAAAAGAGTGTGCATACACAGAGCATTGCCTCTTCGGCAGGTCCCTGTTTGTGCCTTGTTATGTGTATGAATGTGTGTGTTTCTATGTCTGTTTGCCCGTGCCTCTTTGTGGAATGGGCAAACTGTTTTCATTGGTGTTTAGTGTGTGTAAGTGCCTTTTTTTTGGTGTGTGTGTGTGTGTGCGCGCCTACGTGTGGGTGAAGCTGAACAAATAAAGCTAGTTTCCTCTTTGATTGTGTTCACAGTGTCAAGCACTCAGTCTGTAATTAGCACACAGACAGCCATCTGTCCAAACAACCAACTCAAAACAACTCCTGTCCTGCTCACTTTCACTGCTATCACAGCATCCATCCATTGCTAACTCGCTCTTATTTGCTCACTCTTCTCTCCATCTGCCTGTATGCCTCTGTCTCTATCTATGTACCTCCATCTCACTCTGTCTCCTTGTCCCTCCACCTTTTTCTTGTTTGCTCACTTTCTAATTCCATCTTTCTGTCTTCTTCTCTATTCTCATTTTCCATCTTTCTCTGTTTGGATTGAAAAAGTCTGACAACTTTATCTAAAACATTGATTTGAAATGTAAAAGCTTGATCCTTTTTCAGCGTTTTGCAACTCTGAATAATTTGCCAAACTGTGAGGACGGCAAAAAAGAGAAAAACGGATTCATAGTAATCTGACTCATCACTAATAATTTTTTATGAGCCCTCTATATCAAATGTCTTGCTTGCACATTCACCATTTTACACATTTATCAACAGTATCAGTAGCAATCCTAATCAGATAGGAAGTCAACAAAAGCACAGACTGTGTATTTTAAGTAAGTGGCACTCTTTTAACTTCTGCTTTTATTTTTTCAACAAGAAAAAACTCTCCATTCTGTGGACATTGTTTAAATGAATTGTGGGAAATGCCACCAACACAGCATGGCTTCTGCTCTTACCCTTTAAGGCAATCGCCACGGTCCTGTCTTCGCTGTAACTGTGCTGACACTGCTGTACTTTCATTGCATCAGAGTCACTGTGTTAGCCTTTAAACTTGAATTCCCAGTTTGTATGTTATCTTTTCCCTTGCGTTTTTATAATGCAGAGCTATTTTTGGTCTGAGCTCGGGCTTACCAAGAACTAGCTCAGTATCCCTAGGAATTACATTTCTGCAGCACAGAGGTCAGGAGTGGATGCAGTGAAGTAGTGTTCCCTTAGTGAAGTGGAAAGTGAGTGTGTGGACATGGGCCTGGTGGGTGGTCATGCAGCAACTTTCACGAGGGCACGACCGTACTCTAAGCTCTCCCTAACCTTAAAGGAGCTAAAATAAATATTTTATAATAGCAATGTATCAAATGACAATGTGATGGTGTCAAAAAGGTCGCTCATAGTGATGAACCTACAGAAAATATGCAGCTCCTCTCGGCTATACAGAGCTTCATAGTGAGTTGTCCAGTCCATAACATTACTGTTTTGGTTCACACTCACTGCTCATCATTTTCAACTGCAGCAGTCAGAAAAAAATTAAATTTTCTTAGGAGTGAGCCATATAAAATGGTGATATGTCAAATTTCTTCTGCTCCCTCCAAGTGGCAAAAACAATCAGTTATTTCAGGTGTGTTTAAGCACAAGAGTAATCATTTGTTGCTACATCTAGGGGAATTAAATATTAGGCCTTGCAGCCTGACCACCTACAAAGAGGACACAGCATATATTGAGTGTCAGTATTTGTTGACTAAAGAGAAAAAAAAAAAATGTCTTGGTAGTGGACATAGTTGCCCATAGGTCGTCTGTGCAAGCGGTTTATTGTGATCGATAGCTACATTTTATTGTTAGGAGGCCTCTTGTGGCCTTACTAAGTATGATGGAAGCAAAGGAGGAATTGTAGCATATAGAGTGACAAAGTTAAGCATTAGGGGGAAGCTGGGTTGGATGGACTGATCAGTAAAACACAGGACTTTGACACAGAAGACCGAGACCCTATAGGTGGTCTGGCCTGGCGTCCTCTAGTCCGTTGCCAAACTATCTACTGATGGCTCACAACTTGGCGTTGGTTTCAGTTCATCCAGGTTAACATATGAAAAACAGAAACTAAGCCAGAATACATCAGAGTTCAGGGTCACTATTCAGGTCAGCACACTGACCTTGCATTTTTTTCCCCCCTCCCTCTCTGTCTCTTTCTTTCTTGCTTTCTGCCCCCTGACAGGGAAGAAGTCCTGCCTTCTTGATGTTTGGCAACCAATCAATCAGACAAACGACCACCCCGGGACTGTGACAATTGCCTAATCATACCCGTGGTTGGGGTCACGTATGGGTGAAGCTACGGTCAGAGCAAGATCTGCCTGACAGAATTTACTTTCATGATGTGGCCATAAGCGGGGGATAATTGTCAAGAAATGTATTTTCCAAATGAGACTCACATTTTCCTTTTGCTTTTTTATTTGTGCTTCATTTCCCTCTGACACCCATTTTGACTCTTTAAGATTTCTTCTAAGGTACCTTTTTGTTTCTATTTAAAGTTTTTCTTTTGTTATTTGTTCCACACTCAAGCAAAGTGTCCTTGTTCCCCCTTTTTCTTTATGTGGTCCCATGAAGCATTTTGAGACTACTGTTGTGATTAAGGACAAATTATGACTTATAATTGAAATAGGGAAATAAATTGCAGCACTTCATCTCAAAGTAACTCAGAGAATACCTAACTCTTTAAAGAGTATTTAGTTTTGGAATTATCCTTTGAAAAGAACTTAAAAGGAAATTTACCTCAAACTAGTAATTAAACATTTAAATAATCAGAGCTGGAACTTGATACAAGCAGAAAGCCATTTCCCTGCAATCTTCCTCACCATCGTACTCTAATGACTTCAATTTAGAAAACAGTCTTTTTAAGTTTGCTCAACAAGTCTTTTCCATTTTTCAAGGGCCTCTCAATTATCCGGTACATTATCATTCTGCGATCGCAGCAGCAATTTAAGACTATCTATTGTCAGTGTACTCACGTTATTGTAGAGGAAAGTATAACTTAAATGTGTAAAATGAGAGATGAATCACTGCAAACGGAAAGCAAAAGTATTTGTTAGAATAACATTGTGTTGCTGCAGCTGCTAATTGCAGCCTTTGGTTCCTGCCGCACACAGGAACACAAACACACACACACACACAGTCACTTGCTCACAGGGGAAATGATCCAATATGACAATATCCTTAATTCAGAGTGTTCGGGCCAAATTGTCTTAACTGAGTGTGTGTGTGTGTGTGTGTGTGTGTGTGTGTGTGTGTGTGTGTGTGTGTGTGTGAGTGTGTCCCTGCGCTCCTGTGGGAGACAATCACAGTGAAATGAGTGTAATTAAGTTGCCAGTCGCGGTGGGCTTCTGTCGAGAATTAATATTTACTGGCCACGTGTGTGTGTGTGTGTGCGAGTGTGTCTGTGTGTGTGCGTGTAAAATTGATATTAGCACCTTCCTGATGAGACACCTCCCACCCCCTCTCAGGTGGCAAACATTGAGGCCCCCTGGATAATCTGCCCAGTAAATTGGATGTTTGTTTGAATCGCTATCACGCATGTGTGTGCGTGTGTTTTTGTTCAGATACATGAACGCTATCTAACTCAATGTGTACATCTGTGAAATGTTAAAACGTGAAATGTCTCTCGCAGACTCACTCTCTCTGTTTATGCCTCAGTCCCTTTTCAAAGGTCTGAGGCCACTTCTTTGTAGGTTTTTATATATGTGTGCACATTAATGAATCAAGTACTGATGACAAACACTCTTGTTATTCAAAATGATGTGTTGATGTGTTGTCGCTGTTTTACAGAAAAACAACCTCCACTTTACTTTTCTTTAATTAATCAGAATGGTCAAACTATGTATTATGCAGTTACTTATCAATACAATTATCACGACATGAACTTTCAATAAGAATTCTTCTAATTCAGATGTTCAGTAGCCTCACACAGCTGCACCACATCTTGCAAACTCCAGTTTTTGCTGCAGAATTTTAGTCTGAATCAGTTGAGAGTCCGTTTGAGGTCATTCAGATGTATGTGTTCAATCTGCAAACATTCAGGCAATCACATGACTCACCCCCGCTCCAAACACTCAAAGCTCACTAACAAGGATTAAAGCATGACTGAATGAAGCATGATTCTGTAACTGCATGTCTTATTTCTGCCATGTCGTTCTAGCTGGAAAAATCATCACCAAATACCTACGACAACTTAGTCAGTGGTGTCTTTGCCCAGTCACACGTAGGAATAGTTCATGTTGATGTCTCAGTGTAGGAGACAACTGTCAATCATCTATTGTACATCCTATTTGGAATGACATGTGTCCAAAGCTGATTCATCTGTGGTGTTGACAGACACCAATTTGTGAGGCTGGACACTGTTGTGCTGTAGCTTCATCATTGAGACTGCACACACAGCAAGCACAGTATGGACTAGTGTCAGCTTCAATACACGTCTTTCAGAACTAAAGTAGTCACACTCAGGTTTTCCTCCTTCATCACTTGAGGCTGAAGGAGTATTTTGTTCTGAATAATGCAGATTCAATATTTCTACTCACTCATAGCTCAAGGTTGATCATTGCATTTTGAAGGAAACCAAACAATTTGAAGAACTACTATAACTCCTTGCTACCTCCTTGAACTGTTTTTTTGAAAGCTTATTATAGGAATAACAGGCAAAGTAGAAACAAAAATTAAATATTTATTGCAGTTAGTTGTACTTGTTGAATCAGATTATTGCAGAATAACTTGCGGATGAACAAGATTTAAAAAGTGATTCTGCAGTGGAGAGTGCTGTTAAGAATTTCTCTCATTCTACCAGTAAACAAAATTTAAGAAGGACATACAATGGGAAAGCTCTTGATATCCCTCCTTCTGTCAAGTGTCAGCATGTCTGTGAGGTCTGTGAGCAGATATATTACATGGTAGAAACAAAAAAGACTTTGTGTGTGTGTGTGTACCGGATGGGATGAAGAATGGTTGAGTAATCATCAGGAACCTTATCTACAGTCTGCACTGAATCTCTTGTCCAACAATGGTACTTTCTTGGAGTACACATCCACAGACACACACAATGCAAATAGTCAGGCGGACAGGAAGACACAGACTGGATTCAAACACCCACAAGGTTCACGGTGAATATCAACATTTGTTGACAACAGGGCCTGTGAGCATTTTCTAAGACTTTAAGCACAGAAATATCTGTAAAATGATATCATGAATCTGGAGGGATTGTTCATTGAAGTGTTGAAATGCTTCTCACAGTGGTGCGCTGCTCTGTCTCTCTGTGGTGCCGTCAAAACCTGACAACAAAAATGCGATACCAAAGCACAGTGCATTTCAACTGCACTGGCATTCAAGTCAGAGGGGTGGCCTGGTGGTTTGAGACCTGCTTTTTAAAAGGTTGGTGCTCTGGTGTCGAGTCAAGTCATGTGATTCAACAAACCCTCATTAGATACTTCTAATGCTTTACAACCCATTAGACCTGTTTTCAGCACTTTGTGGGAGAGCACAGACTAAGCTTGACTGACACCTCCCTTACTCTTAAAAGTTCTGCAAAAGAGATTTTAAACAATAATAATGCAGCAAACAAGTATTAGTTGACAAGAGGTAATGGTGTTCTGAGCAGAGAACGAAGCCACGCCCCCTCTGAAGGTGTGGTGATCTGCTGTTTGTTTTGGTATGTCTTGTAGCAGCACGTGAATGTGTGTGCGTGTCAGTGCACGTGAGTCCCTTCCTTTTAAATCGTTGGACCTCCCCACGTTTGTCAACAGAATCGCACAGTGCAGTAAACATCGTTCAGGTGAAAGCCACCTCCACTGAAGAAAACATGTTTTAGTCTAAAAAGGCCTCCGACAAAGAGGGATGTAAGACCAGAGAACAGGCGGACTGGCTATGGGAACTAATGCGGCTAAAAAGGTGGCCTGTCAAAAAACATCCATAAAGTTTTTAATTTTTTACCGGCTGCATCAGTGTCTTTACCAGCTGAGTCAATGCCATTCCTGCGACCGTGGTCCCAGTGGATAAGTCCAGAGATGGAGAGTCATATGAGCGGCTAAAGGGCTCCAGCTGGACTCGGAACAGGCTTTTCTTCCCGTCTGAAGGTAAGTAACTTGATACATGATGTTACATATGTGCCTTCATTAGTGACCGGCTACAGAAAAGAATGACATTGTTAGCTAACTTGCTGTTATTGATATCATGAATGTGTTCGGCAAATGTTGCTATCGCTAGCTGGCTGACTGTTAGCATTGCTTTGGCGCATATAGCGGCAATGCTAGCGCGGGTTAATGGTCTTGGCTATATTAGTTTTTGCTGGCTCTCGTGTAAACAGGCTTACTTTATTCGTCTGTACTTCATGTTGTGTGTTTGGTGGCCGCTTTCACTGGGCTTAGTCACACCTTGCTGACTGAAAATGTGAAGGTAGGGGAGGTTGTGGCCGGACGTGTGGATTGATCATGATCGTTTTGGTCTGAGATGTTGATGGTCTAGTGCAACATCTAGTGGCAGTGACGATCGTTTACAGAACCTTAATTTACATCTTTACCATTTAAGAGAAGTGGTAAATTATTCCAGACTTTAGGCACAACAGTGGAAAAAGCTTGACCACTTTTGGATTTCAGATTCGAGTGCGGGAAACAGGAAGAACTTGAAGTGGGCTTGGGGCTGAGGAGCTCTGATAAGTATGTGGGGTGCAATTAAAAATTCAATACACTACTTTGGTCCATCAGATATTTTTTAACATAGGGTATATTCACAAACTTAAATGAGGTATTTTGGTGTATATGTTAAATAAACTTTTTGTGGGTTTCTCAGGCAATGATATTTCCAAATACACTCCAGTGTGACCATTGCACCCCTCTCTCCTCTGAATGACTGCTTTCTAGGAGTCTGTGGTCACCTCATTCAATGTTGTTCTCTGCCCTGGTCTCACAGTGGTGAGATGAACTCTGTGAAGTCAGGACGGCAGAGTCACAGTCCATCTGCTGCCAGAGGCAGAAAAAGCAGCACTAGGCACGTTGTTAGTTGTTTGTTTGTTTGTAGGGAGGCCCTTTCTTTTAATGATGTATATCTTTTGTTCCTACAAAGTTCATATCCACTTATTGTAATTGCACTGTAAATGCAAAGCAAAAAAATCAGGCCCTTTTGTAGTAATTTCACAGTGCACAGCTGTGTGTGTCTGTGGGTCAGTATGAATGATTGTTTTGGTGACTTTTGTATGCCACTGAACCTTTTTGGACCTTGGTTTACAGACCTTGGCCAGGGCAGAGATAACTTGGACTCAGTTTTAGCCTCTTATGTACAGAAAAGAAATCCATCTCTCACTCAGGCCCTGTTCTTCTGTCTCCCTCCTCCCATGTCCTCCTCCCTTCTTTCCTCCATCCACCTTCTCTATCCCTCCTCTTGATCCTTCTCCTCCTCTTCCCAGCCTCCTCTCCATCGTTTCTTGATCTTCTACACTCTCTCCCACTTTCCTCCCCAGTTTCCTGCCCTGTCCCATTCCTCCGTCTCCTGCCCTCTATACTCTCTCTCACAGTAATTGATGGCACCCAGTGCTGTTATTTCATCCAAAGGGCCCTGTAAACAAAATCGTCTCTGACAGAACCAATATGGAAATCTCAGGCAGTGGGGCCATGAGTTATGTCCTGCATCATAGTGTTGGTGTGTGTCAGTGTGTGCATGAAACAGTAAGGAGGGTGCTTTGTGCATATATGTTCATGGGTGTGAGCGTGTGAGCGTGTGTGTGTGTCTGTGTGTATTTGCCAGTAAGACTGAAGGGTGGTTCTCAGTTCTGCGTAATAAACTCTGGTGCAGCTAGTCATTAAGTTGGGTACATGTGTGTGTGTGGGAGTGTGAGTGTGTGGCCCTGTGTGTGTGATGGGGAGGGGTCAAGGCCAAATTGACATCAAATGGTCAAATTAGCCCCACTTGTCTCCATTGATTTACGGTGGGCAAGTAAATTGCATCTGTAGCGGGAGAGGAGAAGTGAGGAGGGGCTAGAGGTTTCTCTGTAATTGATCTCAGGCCGCTGTTGGTGTGTGTTCGCGGTGACAGAAGCTGTACAGGCGAGTCAAGAAGGGACCATGTTGTCATCATGGCTGCAACACATACATTTAACCTTTTGCTCAAAAGGCTGCTGAGTGCATGTGCAGACATTCAGGTTTTTATTAGTCTTTTAAACAGATTTTCAGTCACAAATTAAATATTTATATGTATGTATGTATGTATGTATAGAAAGAGAAGAAGACTTTTTAAGGCTTGCGGTGTGAATTTCATAAAAAGAGAACACAAAATGTATCCATATATTTTGAAATATTCAGTGCACATCGACAAGAAAGGTTCAGATGCAAATTACAATTCTGTTGGGCTGTTTTCACAGCCTTTCCCCATACTTCCAGATTAAAGATTGTAACTGTCAGCAACAGTGCATACATGAAGAGGTGGAGATATCCAGGAAGTTAGAATTAAACCTGAAACAAGGTGCTTTTTAAAAAAAGGTGGAATGAATCTTTTCCTTCTGCGATAACTACAATTTGCTCAGGCACCATACAGAAGGCTATTGCACTGGACAGATCCTTCATGTGACTGTATTTAACCTTATGAATGTAAATCAGAGCTTTCTGACAAACACACATACTTATTCACCTTTTTTGATGCCAGAAATGCACAAAGGACATTCTGTGTCTCTCCAGACATATAGAGAAGCTCTCCATTCTCCAAAACAGGCACAAAACAAATACAGCAAGCATTTTATGAAGACACAGCGCACAAATATAAATGTGTTCCTGTGAATGTAATGTCCTGCCACCAGCTTTGAGCACTTTGTCTTAATAAGAGAATTACTTTTAAAATCCTTATATTGTCAAAGGAAAGCAAGCTGGTGACTATTACAGAGAGGTAGAAAGGAGGGAGATAGGAAGAGGAGAAGGCAGGTGAAGAGGACATGACATAGAGAGAAGGTAAAGAAGGAGAGAGAAGAACAGATGAATGAAGAAACTAGCGAAACAAAGCGATAATTAAGTTATGGTTGTTCTTGTTTTTGTGTGTGTGTGAGTGTGTGTGTGTGTTTTTGACAGTCTGCACTGACTGACTTGGTCTGTACGTGGTTGTGCATGTGCATTTATTGATGGTGCATACCAGTTTGTGCATATGTGTGGATTGGATGTGTGTGTTTAGTAAAGTGTTAATCCTGCAGCTGTGTGTATTCATCTGTGATATCTTCAGACGTGAGAGTGTATGTTTGTGTATTTTTGTATGTGCACACTCTGTCCCCAATTTCAAATTGAACATGGGCAGTGCATAATGCAACACTGAGTTATTGATTCCCTTTCACACACACACACACACACACACACAGACATGTCTGATTTACCGTTTTGGTCTTGCAGTGCGTTAATATGGCAAGAGAAACCGGTTGGAGTGAGACAGAACGACTTCCCCTGTCAGCGACTCAGTGCACTATGACAGCATGTGTAATCGCAAAACACATGAACACACACACACACACACACACACACACACACACACACACACACAAACACACTAAGATGCACATGCACAGGAGGCCATGATTTACACAAAGGCTCAAGCTGTCTCCAAAAAATTTCCACACAGACATGCCTCCTCACAGTCTGGCTGGGCATAAGCTATCAGACATGATCAACACACATGAGCTCACAAACACACATGGTCTCTCACACACACACACACACACACACACACACACACACACACACACACACACACACACACACACACACATACATGACTTCACACTCTAAGCATGAGCAGTTCTCTTCACCAACCTTAATTGGATTCTAATGTATTCAGTTTGCTCCAGTGAGCAAAGAGATGGCTATGGTTTTCCAACTAGAGAGAGGGAGAGACAGAGGGAGCTAGGGAGAAAAGGCAAGATAGGCAAGAGAGGGAGAGAGAGGGAATTACAAGTAAATAGGGAAGTTTGTCAGTGGCGGTCATCTTCCTCCAGCCTCGGAGTGGAGTGTATCATTTGAACAAGCTGTCGACAGAATTTCTACAAGAGACATTTGACCTGAGAGAGAGGAGCACTGTCTGCATCGCTCTCCACTCATCGTCTCTCTCGGCACTTGAATATAAGAATGAAAGTCCTCTCTGCTGCATCAAACAAACCTCATGTGCTCATACACAAATGCTTTTTTGACCCAAGAGCAGCATCTAAGAAGCACAATATGAGTGCCCTCTCTCAGCCTTGTTGCTTCTCTTCGCCCTTCGTTGTGCTTTTAAATGAATGTACTGTATGTGCACTGTGGTGGAGTGGTACAGAACTGGCTGAGTACTGTTTGTGAAAGTCATGAAGTATCACAATTACTTTTCTGAGGGAAGTGGAGTTACAAGTTTAGCTACACATAAACTTTATGATGTTAACTTGGACTCATAAAGGCTTACAAAAGGCAAGCAAATATAAATTTTAATGATCTGAGCTTACTCAATACGTGCAATTAATACATTTAATGTCCAGGTTTGGGCTCAGCTGACAATACTGACAACACAAAGCTGTTAAATTATGGATATGTTTATATAAGATTACCTGGCTCAATTGCATTTTTATTATATAGTATACGAACAACAGTGGAAACCAAATAGCTCACAGTAGCATTCTTATTGCCAAGCTGAAGCCGCTGAGCTATACTGGACTGAAAAGCAGCTCTATTCAAAGGTTTTAGGCTGACTATGTGCCAAGTTAGCTTTAGCACTTACACATAACTGTGTCTGCAGTAGGTTCCAGTTTAGTGCATACATGTTTAATACATAAGCCCTTTTAATACAGAGCGTCCACTTTATTGCTGTGAAGAAGACCCCTTCTTATGCTGCCTTTGCTTCTTTACAGTAAACCAAAGGCGTGGCAGAAAGGCCTCCCTCGTAACACATTCGTACTTTTTTAAACAGAATGGTGAGGTGGAATAAAGGCGCAACATTCCCGCCTTGAAGAGGCTGTGTAAAAGTTTTTTTTGTATTTAAAATGGTTTTAGTTGAACAATTAGAGAGTGCAAATTTCCACAACCCTGACAGCCGAGAAACTTCATGCGGACATGGCCTTTGTTCAACACTACCGTGAAATTGAAAATGTGATACTCATTGGGCTGGACCTTTCACAGTACACTTTGCAGACCTGCTTCCGGTGGGTCGCCACATGATATGAGTAAGATTAAATTTGACCAGGCCTGAGTCTCTTGATAGAAGTCGTACAGTCGTGGCAGCTCCCTCGCATTGAGTGAGAGAAACCGTTTGACTATGAAGCAAGGTTATGCTGAAAAGGCTTTCTTGGAGAAGGTAGATAATTTTACTGAGCTCTGTCTCTGTCAACTCTTATCTCGCATCTGGATTTGAGCCCTTTTGTTGTCCGAAACGAACATGATGGTAATTCTTCTCTTTAAGATCCAAGGAGGTTAAACTTCAGCTGATCTTGGCTTCTCACTTTCCAACTGGAAAGAGAGACAGTGATTCCCTGGAGGGATGACGTAAGTGTCATACATATTGTTCGTAATTACAAGATGGCCTGTTTCCTGAGATTTAGAAAGAAACAGATTAATAAGATTATTTTGGAAGGAATGTTCCTCTACTTTAAAACAACACTCAGAAGAAACAAATATAGCCTAAGCAGTACATGTTGACAAAGGGGATGTTTGATCCAGCAAGGCGAGAGTGATATGAAGTATTGTCTTTGAAAGATAAGTTTTCAGGCCGTGACAGAAGATGTAGAATGACTGCAGTGCAAAGGTCAGCTCACCACTGAGAAGTGATGGGGAGAAAAGCTGAGACGGGTGCAGCGATGACCAGCATCACCTCAGGGTGGGCACATCACAGCAGCAGAATGACAGTGATGGAAGAGGGCTTCTTACACTTGATGTGATGTGTTTCTGCAATTGAGCTGAAGTGTACATCTGACTTGTTTAAACATGAGAAGCAAAAAGCTGTTTAGTTTTCTCAGTCTGTCTCTTTCATGTTCTCTCTGTCTTGAGGTAAAGCAAAATCACTAAATATTGTTTATGGCTGTGACAATAACTTTGAATGCGTTGATAGTAATTAATCCAAACTAGTCAAAGCGAATTATGGGCACACATATATCTCCTGATTTTTAATTCTATGAATCAGTGTTTCAGTGTTTCCTGAGTTAGGCAAGATGTGCAGCTGATTCAAAAACATCAAACACGTTACCTGTGTTTTATTGTGTTGTGGATGTGTTGATCCATAAAAAGAAATATGTGTGGTTTTAAGTACCAAAAACCATCTCAGTGTAGTTTTACATTTCCTCGCTCAGGCTTCTCTCTGGAGCTCTAGCAACAACAGGTCAATGAGCCAATCTGAGCCTGTCTTCTGATTGGCTGACTGTTTCCTGAGCGATTGAATAAAAATACAGCAGATTTCAGGTAAACACTCAGAGAAACCAAATGCTGCAAGGCTGGATGGTGGGTCCAGGGGAGCTGGGGTTGGGACATGTCTGAGAATGGTGACTGCTTTGTTGTGACATCACAATGTTAGGGAAGTCCTGATATGGGTTGTGTGCATTTCTATGGGACTGAGCGCTTCAATAGTTTCACACTATTAATATAGCACCTAGACCTGCTTTATAATAAAAAAAAACAAGAACTTCACTTTATACAACATGGGACCTTTTAAAATTTTAAAACCTATTCTTTTTCATCTTGTATCACTTAGTTTTTCTCAATCTCTCAAGACTTAAGCTCTGTCAACCAGCTTTTAAACAGACCTTTAAATGAGAGCAACATCCTTTTTTTTTTGAATAGAGAACAGAGACAAAGTGCCGCTAGTCCGACAAGCATGCCATAAAAAAAGTGGGACTTCTATAATTAAGAAAGCAAGCTGCATGGGACTCATCCTGACTGAAGTGTGAAAGTAGAACGGGTCAGTGTCTGTGGTCAGCCTGGCAGTGAAGAAGCACAGCAGCCTGCCACATGACACTGGGTGAGAGCCAGTTTTTCAGATCATATTCCTCTTCATTTATCACATAACATCCATTACAGGTTGTATTTGAAGAGTTACACTTCACAATGACAATGCAATCTTTGTGATGAATGCCTTCCTTTTTTGTGATATAATGAATATTTGCTGCCTCCAGGCTTCCTCTAATAGTGACAAGTGAAATAATAGTTTGAAATCAAATTGCCCAATTCATTCATGTCTTGAGTAAAAGGGTT
The DNA here is from genome assembly GCF_002260705.1 of Seriola dumerili. Taxonomy (NCBI): domain Eukaryota; kingdom Metazoa; phylum Chordata; class Actinopteri; order Carangiformes; family Carangidae; genus Seriola; species Seriola dumerili. Next base: position 1,744,716 of record NW_019174923.1, read on the forward strand.
TGTTGTCAGCATCTTTACTTTTTTTGTGAGTTGGGGGGTCATACGCTGAAAAATGTATAGAACAAATGTCTATATGGGCCAGCCCTCCATATTTTTACCAGCAGAATTTTTTACTCATCCTTTGAAAGATGTAGTCTGTTTTTTTTTGTCCCCAGATACATGGAGAATTATCTGCAATTCTTTTTATTCTGTGTCAGATTTCCTCCCAGCAGCCAGTGGGGCCTCATTGGTATACAGACACTGTATTTGTACAAATATTACTTTTTTACTGCATGCTTGCTGAACTAATGCCTTGTTTCGGCTGCAGCCCCAAGAGGAAAACGGTTAAAAACAGATCTTTCAAGCTTAAGTCACAGGAAGTGCTGCGGCTGGCTGAAGGAAAAGTCACTGAGTGGAAATTAAAATAATGTTTTAAAATGCACTGATTTGGTTCTGCTCCATAACATGGACGAATGGTAGTTGGCAAAGACTTTATAGAAGTAGACGGTTTGTGACTGGGAGGCCAGAAAAATGTGTTTAGAGTAAGTGAGTGAGCGATGAAACAGGACAAGTGGAAAAAGAGCATGCAGGCTCAGCTGAGATCACATGGTAGAATTACAGTAAAAACAGAGACGTGACAGAAGAATAATGTGGGATACTTCAAAGATCAACACACTTAGGCGAGGAGATTTTTCACTGACAAACATATATGCTGTTCATTAAGGACAGTTGAGGGATGAAGGTACAGAGAGGTGTCTTCCTCTGAGAATGCCATCACTTAATGTGTCTTCTTTGTGACACTAGGGGGGGCTGTCGCTCCTTCTTAGCCTCTTGTAGAGGCCGTGGAGTCAGACAGACAGGCGGAGAAGCAGGGAGTTGCACGTATCTCCGTCTCCGGAAATCCTCCCATCCCTCCGCCGACGGACTGATTTGCAATTCAATAAGTCACAATGTCATCTCTTTAGCTTTTACACATTTAGCTGACAAAGGGAACCAGGCATGCTGCCTTATGAAATATCGTCTCGGACTTTTAGAAGACCTTAATGTTCCCTCTCTTCTGGCTTGTTCTACACTCCCCCTCTTATATATACACACACACACACACACACACACACACACACACACACACACACACACACACACACACACACACACACACACACACACACTCCCCCGTCCTATCAATAGAAAGGGAATGAATTTTATTACAAGGTGCCCGGTGTATCACGTTTTGCAGTTGTAAATGCTGTCACACGCAACTTGAGGGCGCGCGCGCTCGTGTGTGCACAAACATGAGCGCCTGTGCGAAGTTGGCGTCTATCGATTACACAGAGAACAGGTGTAGCGTGTGTCTTCATATGAATAATGCAGAGAGAGGCTTTGAGAGGATAAACACGTGAATGCTGGCACACACGCAACTGACATGACGCACACACACACCATGCACAGAAATAAGCTTTTTCTTATGGCACATCTTCCTTGTTTTAAACTTTAAATCTTGTTTTAAACGAAGTGTTTTCTTCAGTAAAAACTCCATTAAATCCTTTAAATCTCTATAGTCTGATCTATGGATCATTTGTTTACAATCACTGCTTATTAATGCTCATTTTAGTCTGTTTTAATCTATTTTCGATTTTTCACTTTTTCTTTTAGTTTGGAAAGAGATATCAAATACTTAAACATTTTCTGTAGAATGGGTGTCTGTATCATCCTCCATAACTGAAGAAATAATTAATAAAAATCAACCATAAAAGGAAATCAGAAATTATGAAAGACGTGAAAAAAAGACCAAATAAATTCCTAGACCTCATTGGCTGTTTAACTGTCACTCAAATCCCCCTAATCCCGCCTCTACCCTCCACCCTCCTCAGCCCCACAGCCTCCGCTGGCCCTCCTCTTCTTCTTCCTCCTCCTCCTCCTCCTCCTCCTCTTCTGCCGGCTGGTGGAAGCGTCAGACCTCCTCCTCTTCTGTCCTCTCCTCTCCTCCCTCCATCCCGCGGACGAGTGTATACAGCCTCTCAAGTTGAGCCCAGACGCACACACACACATAACACGCACAGCAAGAGGATAGTCGGAGGATAGACAGAGGGAGGAAGGAAAAGAGGGAGAGCGGACGGAGCTGCTGCCGGGCGAGCGGAATTTGGATTTTATTTAATATATGAGCCTTCACTAACAGAGTTTTCTTGTTTCAAAACCGCCTATGAAGTGGACTTTTTAATTCGCTGGGGGAGTTCTTGGTCCACTCTGCTGTTTTCTTTTTAACTTTGGAAGAAAGAAAAGTGTGAGAAAGGAGAGACACTGTGGTTTCCTCAGCTGTAGCCGTCCCGTTTGGATAAATAAAGCAGAGGAGCGCACCGGTGGAGAAAGCTCACCAAGGGGGAAACGGGATCATTCCTCAGTTCTGGCTTGAAGGAGAGACACCGCAGACTTTTTTGAGGTGGGGGGATTAAAAAAAAAAAAGAAGCTAGCCTGCACCGGAATTGCTCATCGGGGGTTTCTTCTTTATTACTGACTCCAGAAGGATTTATAGTTTACTCCCAACCTCATCTGCGCGGTGTCTTAGGTCAGCCACAGCGGGAGCGCAGTTTGGTCAAAATGAGATTATTGATGGCACCGGCACGGTAGTGATCTGTCTGGGGGAAGAAGAAGAGCGATAAAATATTCAAAGATACCCTTTTGTCCATTTTGTCAACAGTCCCGGAGCTTTTTTTGTTACCGACAGGAGGGATGGAGATGGTCTGGAGAAGGGGCGGCGCGCCGGTGGGATGTCGCCTCTGGAAGACGGTGCTTCTTCTTTTCCTGTGGAAAGGTAAGAGATGCAAATGCCGGCGAAAAGTTGTTGCCAGTTTTAAGCAATGTTGTTTAATTGTTTTGCTCTGGAAACCGGGAATGTCACACCCACTCTCAGTAGGCTGGATATATTTTCTTATTTCTTTTATTCTCGAATAATACAAAACGCTAAGGCAAATTTGCCAACTTTTTGCAGTCTTTACCTCAAACACCTAATTTGTTATTGGAATATCACTGCATCAAATGAGTTATTATTGTTGTTCTGGTTCCCTTGGTTTAGCCTATTTGGCTTGGGTGATGTTAGAAACTGGTCTGCAACAGATGAAGGGAAACCCAACACAAAACTCGGTTCACCCACCTCTCCATCCTGCAGGAAAGTATACATCACCAAACAGTGTCAAACTGCAGCAAGTTGCATGTGACACCTTCAGAAATATGAAGAGGTTTTTATTCCCTGTTGATCACAGACTGGAGCTTGTGTGTGCCAACAATTTAAAACTGCTCAAGAAATTTAAATGAAGCAAGTTTCATTTTTTAAGCCGATCGATCGATTCACCTTGACACCTCCTTTCTCTGTGCATGTGTGTGGAATAATAAGTAATTGACTGAGCCGGAGCTCAGATGACAGATGCGTACTAACTGGTGCCATCTGAGACCCGAGAACCCCGGCTAGTTGGAGGCTGACCTGCCCGTGTGCCCGTGTGAGGTCTATGAGAATGGCGGGGTGTTTCCTACACACATACATCTAAACATATTGTTTTGAATTTGGGAAGAAATGGCAGTTTTATTCTGGAATCGGGTTTAGAGATGAATGTAAGAGGTCATCTGAAGGATGTAAAAAAATAAAAGGTCTTTAAATTCGAGGAAAGCCGAAGCCAGTTCAGAGGATCAGTTTATCAGTTTTCCCCTCTCCACTATTAAAATTGACTCATGGATATGGATGAACTGAAAGTAAACGATGTGTAATAGCTTCGCTGTTTCAGAAATTGAGGGAAAATTATTGTAAGAATATTTCTTCAGTCTCCAAATTACAGGAGAAAAACGGAACGAGGGAGAGAGGTCAGGATCTTTGCTGTGCCCGCCTATGAAAAGCACTTACTTCATTACAGAACTCTTTAAAGGGCTTTATGGATCTGACTTGTGGTGCGTGGCTTATAAAAAAAACCCCACAGAAACCCACAGAACACAATTAAAACGGTTTTACAAGCTCGAGTGAAGCTACATTAGAATATTCTTTTTATTCCGAGTGTGTTATGGTGTGCGCAGATGGCGATTCACTGTCTCTCTCAAGAACACTAAAACAGGGTTGAGACAGTAACGCCTCCACCCACTTACTCCCGGGAGAAAAAACGAGGAAGCAGAGGATGAAGAAGGCTGACAGATATTTTGGGGTTTGAAGCATTCCGCGTGCGGTTTACGCCTCCGTGTTCCACATAAATGACAGTCCTTCAGCATTAGTGTCACCCTCCCGCGAGTGCCCTCTGTGTCCGTGTGCGCGCCTGTGTGTCTGTGTGTATTTTAATCAGCTCCGATCACTCACGGCACACTGATCAGATAACAGTCGCGGCGTTGTTGTGCGCTCCGGAGCGCGGTGGTCGCGGCCGTGGCCGCGGCGCACAGAACACCAACAGGAGACCGGAGCAGGAGCGACGCGCCGGAAAACAGCTGTGCCCGGCAAAACGGCTGAGTAACCAAAAGATGAAAGCAACCAAGCACTCCCTCTCTTCTTCTCTTCTCTTCACATGGGATGAAATACAAAATAGATTTCTTCCTTTTGCCCAGGGACCATCTGTACCTTTTGTTTGACAGGGCATATTGCTCTTTGACTGCTGTTTAGTAGCTTTTCTAGCTCTCTCTCTCTCACACACACACAAACACACACACATGCATAGGGAAAGGTCCATTGCAACTTGGCTGTGGTTAAACAGTTTTTATTGGGCACTGGGGAGATCTGGCTCTAATGGTGTAATGGCCACCTAAGGCTGTTTATAAAAGCAAAACTCCAACCTTACCTTCTCTCTCTCTCTCTCTCTCTCTCTCTCTCTCTCTCTCTTCTTCTCTTCTTTCTGTCTTTGAGTGCTGCGGGATTCAGCGTATCTATCTTCCTCAGTGCCAGTGTTTCAGTATTCACTTGTTCATGCCTTGCTTGTGCCTGTGTGTTTGCATTTATAGTAGATGTGTATTTTCGATTAGTCACATAGGCCCTTAGTCACCTGTGTCTGTGTGTGTGTGTGTCTGTGTGTATGTGTGTGTGTCTGTGTCTGTGTGTATGTGTGTATGCCTCTGTGTGGTACCATATTGTTGCCTTCATCTTTTATAACTTTTCCACCGACGTATCAGCCACAGGAAAACACATCACCTTTAAAACTTAATACTTTCGCCCACTTCAAATGTATGATTTCTAGAAGTTTGGTGAATTTACTGGCCTTTTATTTTACCCAGTGGTCCCTATTTGTGTCATTGTCACATTATTATTTCCTGAGTGGTGTCTCTGTTGTCATGTCACTCCATTTCATTGTAATTACATCACTGTGTTATTTCGTCATCCAGGTCGTCTGCAGGTTTGTCATTTTGTTCAAAAGCCGAGCATCAGAGAGGTGCCTGTTCAGAGGCAAACTGTTGGTTTGGTCTTGAAGGTTCAGAGGCTGAATAGTCACTGGGGGGGTCATGACTGGGCTCTGTAATCTCAGCAGGAAGTCTGCTGTGGGGAGCAGCCAGGGAATTCCCCAGGCACACAGTCATGCAAATCAAATGTAGTCAATACATGAGTGATTTATTTATTTTTTCCACATAATTTATAACTGACAAAATTTAGCTACAAGAGTTGATGATGTTTGAAGGCCACTGTTTCATTAAATTGGCTCATGGTTTTTAAGTTCTCCAGTGTTTGGTGGCTCACTGCCATTTTGCGCTGAGGCAAGATGAGAAAAAAAATACACTTTTTTAATACCACTTTTACCTGCTGTGCTATCAGTCAGTGATGCTCAACTGATTAGAGTGTTGTACATTTTTCTTTTACTCACTTTTCTTGTAGATGTGCGAGTTGCATTCATGTGTAACAGCACAATGCATCTTTTTATATCTGAATGTGGGCATATAATTTGGTTAATATTGCTACTCTTAGCTGGCTGATTGATATTTCCACTCATAGTTTCTTCAGCAGGAAGAATTGATTTGTTTGATTTTCAAATGTAAAATGTCACAGCAAAGAACATATCTTAGTAACAATTATTAAAAAAAAACAATATAAGGGATCCTTATGTACAAAAAAGATATTGTCAAACTCTCAAACATTAAAATTTAGGGCTATACCCACGAAGCATGTCCAAGGAAAATACTTCTGATTGGCTGGCTGGGTGTCATATAAAAATTTGCACATCGGGAAAAGGTTAGCTGAGCTTTCTTGAGGTTACCTTTTTTAAAATGCTTGGTGTGTGTGTTAATGCATCTGTTTCTGTGTGTTTGTGATTTGACTTTTACAGGTGACAACAAACTGCTTCTTTTCAGCTGTCAGTGCGATAACCATGTGGTAGAGGTTGTGTTTTGTGTGTCAAAGCCTGGAAAAAAGCCAGTTCTGCTCAAAGTGTGTGTGTGTCTGTGTGTGCGTGTGTCTGTGTGTGTGTGTCTGTGTGTGTGTGTGTGTGTGTGTGTGTGTGTGTGTGTGTGTGTGTGTTGGAGCCCGTTCTCCACTACACTGTTAACCTGTAACAGAATGTCAGCACTATGCACCATTACTCATGCAGTACAGAACATTAATAATTACTGACTTAAATCACTGACACACACACACACACACACACACACACGTTGTCTCTTTCCCTCTCCTTTTTCCACACACCTCTCTCTCTCTCTCTCTCTCTCTCTCTCTCTCTCTCTCTCTCTCTCTCTGTATCTTTCTTTGTGTCTCATTGTTGGTTTCATTCACTGGCTCGCTGACTCACTGAAGCACACTCTCGTATGCTGACACCTGCACACACACACAGGCACACTTATACAACACATTTAAAGAGACTTGCGAACAGATCACACACACTGTAGTGTTTAATGTAACTGATGGAAAAGGTGAATTTTTAACATTTACATATGAATTTAAGAGGGGGGAGGATAGGGGACAAGAAGGAGTGAGATGTGAGTGTGTGAGGCGGCTAAACAGCATGATCACAATGATCATACCCCGTCAGTGTGAGTCTGTTTCTTTTTGCCTGTGTCTCACACAAGCGAACACTTACATGGCCTTTTTGTCACAGTGACTGAGAGGCCAGAGTAGAGAGACAGATGCAGGAGAGAAGGTCATAGAGACACAGAGAGAAAAAAAACAAAACAAAAGTGGGTAGACTGGAACAAGTGGACATGAAACACTCTTCACTCCCTGCCTCCCTTTGCCCCGGTCATGAAATTTTCTGCTTTTTCCAGTATTGATTTTTGTGTATCTTGTATGTTCTGGATATTGCGGTGTGACTGCAAGGTCGCCTGTTTTGAAAAGTAGAAGAGAAACGCTTTCCCCTCTGCTGTTGGCGAGGTACTGCTGAATCTGGGGGAATGCTCACCACCACTGCTCTATCGCCACCAGTGCACATACTGCATTCCTCCCTATACACAGTACTGTTGTGTTAATTATATACAGGAATTAAATGTATGTTTTTTTGCACTAATAGGAAATGATTCATAGATTTGTAGTGCTGAAGATTAATCAAACTACAACTTTAAATAGGTGCTGCAAATTTCAAATACAAAAACTTTACACATACCTGGTAGATGTGTTTTCCAATGTTTTATTAATTAATTGTTGTGTTTTCTCAGGTGTCAGCAGACCTGTTTCACTATCATCCACATTTTCTTTTTCATCTTTTATCAGTTGTTAGTTCCTCCTCCAATTCAGTGGGCCAGTAATGGCCAACACGATGCTGAAAAATAGATTTCTGCCAGCTGGCATTTTTAACTGTATTTTATCTTGTCGTTTTTCCAGTGTGAAAAGAAAACACATATAGTCTTAGTATATAAGTTGGAATGCAGGTCTAGTAAATTGTAGTTTTCATGTCCTATTGAGCTTACATCCATTGCTTTTCCTCTGTTAAACCTGTTTTTATTGCCAGTTTTGTTACCCTTAGTTAATTAGTTTGTTTATGAAACCAAGGATAAGGTTTATGAGTATCATATATATATATTTTTCTTCTTTAGTTTCCCATAATACTTGATGAGTAGAAAGAGTGAGTGTGTGTATACATTCAGACACACAGTATATCCACACAGACACACACACCTACAGACTCAAAGAGCTGGATGATAAGGAAAAGAATTGGCTCTCCTCATCATGAGTAGACCAACTCTTCTTGTCATCACACAGAGGTGGAGGAGGCGTTGGAGATGGAGAGATTGAGGAGAGAGAGAGAGAGAGGGAGAGAGAGACAGAGAGAAGGAGAGATTTTCTCTTCCCTTGAGAGTGCATTCATCCTCTGTGTCCCTTCCTTCTATATCAGTAAATCTCATCTAGAAGGATACTGTTTGCTGCAGGGCTTGGACATATTTACACAGACACACTTGCTCTCTCTCTCTCTCTCTCACTCACTCACTCACACACACACACACACACACACACACACACACACACACACACACACACACACATTTTCTCTCTCTGACGAGCACATGACAAATACAGCGTAAGAGTGGAAGACACAGTGTGTAATCATATGCTCACAATAATATAACGGACACATTTTATCAGTTTACATATACAGGTCATTACTTTCTAAACACTTCTTGTATTAGAAACCCCACAGGTTAATGTCTTCGCTCTGTATTTAATCTTGTCATTACAAGCATTACAAGTCCTTTGGACCTTGACTATAATAAGGAGCCAATAGGAGAAATGAATATGTTTGAGTTGAGAAATGAGACTATTGAATGATAAATGTTGTTACTCAATGAGAGAGATGAAGGCCGGAGTTCTGGCTTTCCAATGACTAATTTTAAAACCAAAAGCCTTTATGTGTGTTTTGTGTTTAAAGTTAGGACTCAGGACGAAGGGTTGAGTATGCTTGAAATGAAGCAGGCTGTGTGATGTGTAAAGATATCAGTTTCAAATGGCCACGCTCAGGAGTCGAGCAAACAGCCTGCCACTGCAGCCACCTCCTGGGTGTATCGCACCACCTCCCCAATCTCACTTCAAGAACTCCGTGTCCTATGCATGTTCTAATGATGGATGGTCCAGTAGCTTCTGAAAGCCCCTCCCTCAACACGGTTCCTATGATGGATAAGCGGGGTCTGCGTCTGAGCATTTCTTTAACTCCCAGAAACCAAGAAGTTGAGCTGTCACAGACTACTGTCACTTTTCCCTTGTCATTAATGGCCAGCTTAACACTCATACTCACTCCAAACTAGCACTTGTTTAGTATAACTCTTCAGTATAACCCTTACTGTGTGGTCCCCGTGTGATGAATCATACAAAATGGCACAGACTTTCAGAGTCCTTGAAGACAAAAGTAAAAGGAAGTAGTTGTGCGAGAAATGAAAAAAGAGGCTTTCGAGAGAAATTCTAATCCTGTGTGATGTGGGCACGATTGGAAAATAGTCATTTTCAGAAAGACACAAAAACGATCAGATGCAGACTCCTCAAGTCTGACTTTAGACAGGAACAAGGATGGGGGTTTCAGATACTGTTAGACAATCTGATAAGCACTTCATTTGAGGCATACTGAGGCCTTTGTGGATAAGGAGGTGAGGCATGCAGTGGCGCAGGTATAAGTTGTATGAGATATAAGGACATATTAGTTGAGGGTCCTCTTAAGGGAAGTACATGGGTTAAGGTTTGAAAGGGTGAGTTGCAGTGTGCTTTTTTTTCTTTCTTCGCTGACATTGTACACATCTTGACTCACACTTGACTATTCACCTAATGCTATGCACGTTTTGTTAGTTTTAGACACCCGTTGCATAAACTCAACGTCAATCTTATCGTATGCTTTATTCTCATTAGTATACTCTGTTCTGCTGTTTACATCTTCTGCTATTACAGGCAGTTACTTAAAGTCAACTGATTAGTTTTAATAGTTGTGAATAGCCGTGTGTGTGTGTGTGTGTGTGTGTGTGTGTGTGTGTGTGTGTGTGTGAGCCTACATTTCTCTGTATACTCTGTGACCATGAAACGGCTGGGTTTCAAAGGCCTGTCGAGAGGTTTAAGGGTCTTGCTAATGAGCAAGTCATTTTCCCTCAGATTAGCATGAATAGCCAGACTAATTTTGTGTGAGTGCCTGTGTGCGTGCCTGTGTGTGTGTGTCTGTTTGCATGTATGTGTTTGACTGCTACTGTAGGTCTAGAAGTCATGTCTAGGGGTTTAAGGCTGAGCTAATCAGCAACACATTTCCCCTTACATTAGTTTCACTTGGCTGATTAGCCACACACAGTGTGTGTGTGTACCAAAATGTGTGTGTGTGTGTGAGAGAGAAACTGACTGGCTGATCATTATCATCATGACACAATGACTCAGTGGAGACTAACAAATGATTAACATTAGCTTTTATTTTTCACTTTGAATTGTGATTTAATTTAATTTATTGGTGTGACGTGCGGTAATATATGTGTGTGTGGGTGTGTGTGTGTCTGTGTGTCTGTTTGTGGCTATTAAAGAGTTTGAAGACTACATTATAATGATGGCATATATGTAGCCGGAAAGGTAATCTTTTTCTTTCTTCAATTTAAATCAAAGGTTCACTAAACTAACAAAATACTCATGTATGAAAACCTGTGTGGACTGTGTGGTGTGTCTCTTGGTAACACCTCTATAGCTTGGTTTCCATTGCAGTTTGAAATAGAAGCGATTTATTTATTTATTTTATTTTAGAAAAGTCGACAAAACTCAATTGCGAATACTCTGTGTTTCCATTGAGTGATGTTATGCTAGTAAAGCTGGGTTTTCTCCTCTTGTGATACGATTCTAATTAAACGTGACAGTGGATTTCCAGAAGTCTTCCTCTCGTTTGGAGCGGGCTCCTTGGGGAATGATGAGATAGACGCCAGGAATTGAATGCGAAAAATTAATTTGTTTTTTAAATTCACATGTTTCCAATACTAATTTTCAAGTTCGCAATTTAATATTGCGCATTAAGCTGGTTAATGGAAACACACCTTATGATTATAGGCCATAGTGAGCAATATTACAAGTCAATAAGCTGGTCTGCTTTGTGATAATGAGATTTTATATGATTGTTTTTTTTTAGATAGTGTATCTTGATTTTTCAGGTATTTGTTATGCTGAATTTGACAAAACAGTTGTCAATGGATTTGATTGAGACATAGAATTACATGTACTGTGATTGAAGAGTTCATTCGTATTGCATGCTTTAACTCACATGTAATTGCAAATGTAACATGTTCATCCCTGTAAAAACTAATGAGCTAAAAAAAAAAAAGCATGTTCTGCATTCATTTGAAAACTTTCAATGCCAAAAAAGTACTTTATTTTAACAGAAAAAGAAAATACAACTTTTTCTAGACATCCTCTTGTTATTGAACCAAAGAAGCAGTGGTAAAAAAAAATCCTCTTTGCCTCTGCATTATTTTCTCTTTGTTTTTCCTCATCACAGTGGTAATGTTTAGCTGGCGGTCCGCTGAGTTTCTGATGGCTAATAGTTTATTTAATTCTTTCATCGTTTCTCTGACAAACACCAGAGGTTTAATGGGCCAGTAATTAGCAGACACACAAGATGAAGAGAGAAATTTCTTTTGTCCTCTTCACTTTTTTTCCCCATGTCTTCTTTGCATTCTGTTCCTTCTCAGGCTGTATTGTGACATTTCTGCTGACTTAATCATTCCCATACTGCCATCGATCACTCTTACACTTAATCTTTGTTTCTTTCTGTCCTTTTTCTCTACCCATCTTCCCTTTTCTCTCTGTCCTTTGTCCCATTTTTCTTTTTTACTTTCTCTCTAAAGTGCATTTTCTGTTCTTACTATTCTCTGCTCCTTATCTTTCTCACTCTATCACTTTATCTTCCGCCACTGTGTCTCCCATCATTCTCCTCCTTTCTCTAAAATGTGATATTTCTCTCCTCGTCTTCTCTCCCTCCTTTCTGAGACTTTTTCTCTCCTCCCATCTTTTTCACACCCCCCCCCGACTTGTCGTTTGTCAATATTTGCCCTACCTGTCATCTTATTTTTTCCTCTCTTGTCCCTCTTCTGCTCTCCCTCTCCATCTCTTCATCTCTATCTCTCCCTCTCTGAGCAGCTCTTAACCAGTCCTTTGAGAGTGTGTGAGCTGCTCGGCCTAAATGATTTTCTATTACCGCCGCCTGTTAACAGCGCTCCATTTGATCAAGCTAATGAAATTGAAAACTTTCATCTAAGCCAAATTGATTTCAAACCTGAAACCACACACACACACACACACACGCACACAGAGAGAGAGAGAGCGAGACAGAGCGAGAGAGAGAGAGATATGTTATGTGTTAGTGGAGCGCGACATTCACTTTTAGACGCACACAGAAATCAATTAGCCTGTCTGTCATTTTACTCTTGTCCTTGGGAGGTACAATGAGCAAAAGGCCTTGTCTTCAACACTTCAACTGTGCATTTGTGTAGGTCAGACCATGTTCAGTTTGCAGGTATGAGTGGGAGTGCATGATGGAGATAAACGTAAACGGGTGTTGTGTTCCCAAAATATCAAAACACTCAGTCCACAGAGAAATGCACACATCCTGTATTCAGAAACTGAGCCTTAAAAATGAGCTGATGTCGCAACAAAGCAGTCACCACCCTGAGCCGTGCCCCAAGTCCAGCCCGACCCACCATCCAACCTTGCAGGATTTGATTTCCCTAAGTTTTAACCTGAAATCACTAAGAAAACAGTGAACCAATCAGAAGAGAGGCTCTGAGCCTCTCTTCTGATTGGCTCACTGACCTGTTGTTGCTAGAGCTCCAGAGAGATGGAGAGAGAGGAGATGTAAAACTACACTGCATCTCAGTCTAGTTTTTGGTACCTAAAAGCACAAATGTATCTTCTTATGGATATCAGCACTTCAAATAAAATGCCGGAAGAGTGTAAAATATGGGATCATATTGTTTTGAATGTCAAGCTATTATTTTAAGAACCAGCAGTGGCCTATGGGTTCAGTCAGTTGGTAAAGAACTTAATTTGTTTACTTTTACTCTCCTCACTCAGATATTCAATCCAGCAGCCTTTTGATCAGTTGTCTAATACTACGACAGCCAAGCATGAATCTAAAGTAGAGGGATTAGCGAGCTAAAGGCATGGACACACATTACAATACAACCAATTTGGGTGTCATAACTGATTTTTGACCATTAGATTCAGCTGGTGTTGTGATTTTTAGCTCTTCAGCCTGGAGATAAAACCGTGCAGCATGTGGTGTTTTAAGGATTCTGATCATTTGCCCTCTGGTCAAATCCCTGCCTGTTGTTCTATTTTGAGATGATTTTAAACATTTTTGATCTTTACAACTGGAATCAAAACTGGCAGCATCACATAATGGGAGAAATATTAGTTAAAAAGATCCGTCTGAAAACAGTGAGCATAATCCACTTCATCCAACCATTCATCAGGTTTCAGTGAAGAACCTGAATTTCATCTCACTCTTATGAAGTTCTTGTTGCCCACGTCTCCATCACATCTAACTTTAGCACATTTTTTTCATTTTCTGTGCAAATTTCAACCTTAAAGCAAAGCAAACAGTTTCTGATAAATGTCTTTTTCTATTCGGAACTTGGAAAGATTTTTGGGATTGCCTAGCAACACGCCTGTTATACTCTACCTGTCGGATGGGCTGTCCTCTGTATTTAATTCGTATTTCTAACAGAGATTTTTGAAATGAAGTGACAGGAAATGAGTGGAGAGCGAAGGGAAAGAACAGCCAAGAAAAGAAAGGAACTGAATGGGGGATTCATGCATCCATCTCGACCCCCTCTGATTACTCTCTTGTTCAATATTTGCTCCTTTCTGGCTTTAAAGTCCAAAAAAAAACATGTGCATGTTGGCTCCCGGTTTAAATTTGTTTGTGTGACTGATAACCCATAATGTGGGTGTGTTAAAGGACTTAATTGCACAATAGAAAAGCAAAGAACCTTCCATGCTACATGAAGCGTGGTAAAGTGTTTCCAATTCTGCATTATGTTTGCTTGGCACATCTCCTTTAAAACTGGAAATACACTGGTTTGACTTATTTGTCTGTAAATAGTCAGAGTAAGCATATACAAAATAAATGTTTTATTTATTCAGTTTCCTGGTTCCATCGAGTGAATGAATGATTCATTTTTTTTCTTTGGGTTTCGTTGCTTTGTAGCTCAGTTTGTTATCAGTCTTGTCAGCCTATACAAGGATTTAAAAAGTTGCCTCAATATTGTGCCAGGAGTTCAGCTCCTTGATTGAATCCACTGAAAGAAAAATAAACAAATGTAGTGACCAGTCATTTAAAATAAACCTCCAAGCCTTTGAGATTTATTCATAACCGAGGTATCGGAAACAAACCCCAAAGCATTCATGGAAAAATAACAGAAACAAAGAAAGCTAGGATTTGCTGCTCTGCAGTGGCCATCACATCTGTAACCCTAAATGTGTGCTGGAATAACACAGACCAGAGGTCACAAGTCTTAAACTGTCCGATGAATGATGGGCCAGAAGTGGCGATGGGTTGTTGTCGGTGAGGTTGTTCACCATTACAAAGACAGAAATTAGGATGTGAAAAGCGTAAGGCAAACTCAGTGTTCTAAAGACCTGCTTTTGCAATTGGACTTGCTAATACCTTGGTGAGAATTATGTAAAACCATGTATATAGTTGCTAGACAAAACATCAGAATATCAAACTGCACATAAGACTTAATAAACTAGGCAGGAGGCTGGGATGGATGCATGGCCTGGAGACCACTATTCATTCATTTGTTTTTCAAACATGACCGTTCCACATCCTTAACTGCCCGTTTATCATTATAACCATGACAATGATCTTCTAATCTTTAACGAGGTACTCATTTTAACCCAAACTATGATGTTTCCCTAAACCTACCCCAGTAGAGTTTGTGCATAAACCTAAGGAAAACATGAGCGTTCCATAAGCTTAACCAAGTTTATTATTGTAACCATGACAACGGAGGTATGGTACCGGTACCCAGCTGCAGGTACACTCCATGGGTTTGTTATTGTAACCATGACAATTATGCCTTGAGATTTCAGGAGATGCTTCTATGGATCATATCAGAGGGTAGGGACGGACTACATATATGGTCATTCACATTGGAGGACTTGTGCTAAACAGAGCGTCAAATACTAATTTTGGATGAGCATATTGACTGCATTTAATATATATTAAAGATATTTTAAGGACTTTAAGTGTAGATATTTCAAATGTTTCCAGGTTTGGTTAGTTTTGGAGAAAAAAAACTAAGGAGGGAGCAAAAGGAGGTGTCAAGGGACGCAAGGACGAAACAAAAATGAAATGAAATAAAACAAAACAAAGAATCTGTGAAGTAAAAATGTTGACAGTGAAAAGTAATATCTGTTTAAGTGTGTGTGTTTGTGTGTGTGTGTGTGTGTGTGTAACCTTCATTCCCTGAATCCCTTTTGGCTCAGAGAAGCTCACCGTTGCCATCAGAGGCACACAAAGCTGTTTTGTTGTTTGGGAATGTACTTTATAATATGCTGGTTCAACACTGTGTTCAAATACGTGTGTGTTTGCAGCATACACCTGACCTGTGTGTGTGTGTGTGTGTGTGTGTGTGTGTGTGTGTGTGTGTGTGCATGTGCGTGCGTCCATACATAGGTAAGGGCATGCGCAAATACTTTCATGGGTGTTTGTTGACATACAGGTGTTTTTATGTTGTTCTCCATTTGTGCTTGTATGTATGTAGTTCAGGGGCCATGGGCTGGGAATCTTAGACTCAGAGCTGCTGTGAACACTTGATAGCATTAGCTACAGTCTGAGAGGGAGCGAGGGAGAGAGAATAGAAACAGTTAAGAAGAGAGAGTAGCAGAGGGAGACATTAAAAGGCCAGACCAGGCCATGATCTGGGCGCTGTGAAAAAATGGGATCAAGAGATGGAGAGAGTGAGAGAGAGAGAAATAGAGAGATGAAAAGGGGATGAAAAAGTAGCAGTGTGAAATGAGACTTTAGGCAGCAGAAGGAAGAGGGGAAAGATTGCGAAGAGATGAGAGGGAGAGCCAAACAGAATGATAGAGAAAAAAGGTTGAGAAGGAAGAAGAGAGGGAGAGATGAAGAACGAATTACAGGCTAAGAGAAGGAAAAGACAGAACGGCGAGAAAAGAACGAACAAGATGAACCAATTTGGAAAACAAAAGCAGGGACGTGTATTTGGTGAGGGGAAAAAGCTGGAGCATGAGGGTTAGAAACAGCAAGAGATTTAACATTTTATTCTGTGTTGCTCTTAGCCTGTAGGCCAGCATTACATTGGAGATTTCCACTATTTACAAAGCTCCCAGTGGCTTCAGGACTCCATCTACATAACGTTTAACATGCTCAACTGAGCTGCGCTCTGTCCGTCCAAAGGAAGACAGTGTAAGGATTTTGGGCATCAATCCTTGAGGCCGACAGAGAGGCCAGGGGAGGGGGAGGCTGAGACACTGTCAACACACAATAATTTTATTAAAATGCTGGTTAAAAAGTCGTCCAAAGCCTTTGTAAACTATAATCATTTGGTCTTATCTTTGTTTGACCGTCTTGCTTAAACAGTCAGATGATTTTAAAATTGGGAAACAGATCATAACACATGCACATTTTCCCAGAAGTGATTTATCTGTGAGCACATTAACTCCTGATAATCAGAGACGATTATAGGCCTGATCCCTGCTCAAGAAACTCTACTGCCACTTTTACAATTTAAGGTTCATGAACTTGACAAAGTACAAAAGGAAAAATAAATGTAGCCGCTCTTGGAAGGTGAGCGACAATCTAAGAAAAGTGTTTACAACCTGAAATCCATCAGATTACCTGGGCAAAAAGACACTGTTTTGGAACATCCACCTGCCATAAAGTTGCTAAACTAACTCTCATCTCGCTATTTCTTATTGAAGCACAGGATTGAAAGTACTGTTACATTACCTCTGATTGACACTGACTACCTGCTCTTGGAGATACATGTTTGCCTCTTTCCTTTCTCCCCTAGTGTGTCAGTTTTCCACCTTTTCACTTTGTTTGTTTGTTCCTCCATCTGTCAAGTGTAACATCTCAGACACCAGTGGTTTGATTTTCAACTAAATTTATTGGGGAATTTATGTTTTTATAATCAATCAGACTGGCTCAATGGAACTTTGCGCTGCTTGTATGTATGACCAGCTGTCACATGTAATGTCACGCAACAGTTCTGGCAAACTTTGGAGAACAGGACTACGTGAAGTTATACTGAATGGCTTCAATAACAGACGTAATCTTTCTCTAACCTTAACCAATTGCTTTGAGTGTCTGAACATAACTATAAAGAAGATTAATCATGTTTTAGTAACTAAGAGCAGATATTCACAGACTCACTTTTTGCTTGGTTGTAAATAAAAGACGAGAATATTGGAGACAACATTTCCTTGAACTGTGTCTCCCTCCTGAAAAGTCCTCTTGAAAAGCTTTACTGGACTGCCACAGCACTCTGAGTGCTCCTCCTACGCACTTGTGTTGTTGTCTGCAGCCTGTATGCGAAATAAATATAAATACCAAGTCTCCAATGGTATTGTGTGTAAAGTGACAAATGATTGGCCTACATGTAGTGGTTCTACTGAGACTCTGGCTTTAGTCATGTGTGAACAGCATTGGATTTTAGTAAAGATCAGGCATTTTAGTGACATGCTAAGTGATAGTGTGAAATTAAATAATAATTTTAAAAAATAATAATTAATTAAATAATAATTAATGGACAGTGATCCCACATCACTTTTGAAATTAAGTTGTCTTGTTGACAGTGTTTGGTACAGATTACTGATGCTGAACAGAATATTTTTTCGTGAGTTAAACATTGGCCTGTGTGTAGGGCGGAGCGATCTGGCTGAAAGATAATATTGCAATCTTTTTAGGAAGAATCATCATTCCCAATCTGAATCAGGAGTTTCTCCACAGATTAAGTTGAACTTGTGATCACATGACAATGGATGTTAGTCTGTTCTGTACTCTTCACCCACGATCCTGTGTTCTGTTTACCAATTGTGTCACAGCCAATCAGACTTCTTGCTTAATTCACATTGAGTATTCATTTGGACAGCACTGTTATTTATCATCCATGATTTAAGATCGACAGATCGCCTATGCCTACCTGTGTGTGATGAGTTTTCCGAAATAAATCACCTTTTGGCCTAAAAAAATCATATTCCCACTGGTTTAGTCTGGTCTTTAGGTCTTGACTTCTTCATTTAGAAATGAACATTTTTTGAATATCATGGCTGAGGAAACAAACACAACACAGCTTTTGTGTGTTTTTTCCTTGAGCAAACTTGAGTAATCTGTAAAGGAAATGTCCAAGGAAAAATACACTGACCAGCTGTCCTTTTAGTACTGAGAAAGTGTGTGGATAACGAGCTGGGAAGGACATTGTATGTTTGTGTGAGTATGTAATGTGTTTGCTCACAAAATCTGCGTGTGCCTCTGTGTGTGTATGTGTGTCTTCTTTAAACCAACATCGCTGTGTGCTTAGTGGGAGTCTTTTCAGGACTTTCAGGCTCCACTATTTGTTAAAGAGGGAGGAAGCGATTAGCTGCCCGTTAACAAACCTCTTAACGAACCCCACTAATGAACCCTGAGGGCAGCTCTGGGACGGCCTCGGCATGCCACCATAATTAGACTGGCAAATAAGAGCTCGTTATGCAAACGAGTTTGAGTTAATCTGCATATCTTTACCTGAGACACTTGCGTTACAATGAAATGTTTACCCAAAGGCAGCGAGGAGGAAAGGAGGAGAGGGAAAGGAGAAAGGTTAAGAGGAGAAAAAGTGAACGGGGACTGCACAACAACAAAGAGTTGAAAAAGTGGAGGAGGTGTTGGTAGGAGCCATTTAGAGAAGCAGCAGATAAGAGGGTGAAATGCAAAGAGAGGAATGGGAGCTGGATAGAAAACAGAAGTACGGAAAAGAGAAAAACTGTCAATGTTTTTTGCTCATTCTTTACATTTCAGCCAATTTACTGCTCATCTCAGGTGATGATCAGTTTGTGAGAAGGTACACACAAGCATCCTTGTACAAAGAAACTGTTTCTGGTTGATAGTTTTCCCAGATCCCTGAAGGAAGAGTTGAGCACATCTTTAAAACTATGAATAAATTTTTCGAATCCTGTGCCTTATGGAAAAGCTGCTTGGTTGAGCATGGGACAATATTTGGCAGGACTGGGGTTGGCCAAACCTAAAGCAAAGGTCTTTGTTTCCTCTACTGACCATTCTTGGTTGATAAATGCTATATTGCAATCTGGTGTTATGTTAACATTACAAATAGAAATAGTTTTTTTTTGTTTTGGGTTTTTATTATATTAGAAAAAAGACCTAACAGTCTACAGCTATGCTATTGGAGCTGTGAGACCCGGGGCACAAGTGCTTTGAGCTAAATAGTGACATCATAATGTTAACATGGTCACAGTAGCAATGTTAACATGTTGATGTTGTAGTAGGTATGTTTATCATCTTTGCGTGTTACCATGCTAATACTGGCTAATTGGCACCAGACACAAAGTACAGATGAAGCTGAAGGGTGTGTCATTAGTTTCACAGGTATTTGGTCATAAAGGAAAGTATTTAGCTCATAAATCTTTTGACCTGATGGTGGCACTAGATGAAAATAATGGGTTCACCAAAGTTACACAGTTCATCCTGAAGGGGGGATCCAATATCACCACACCAAAGTCAATAGATTCCTCCTCTGGTGACCATGAATGTGTCATACTGCTAGCCATGCAGCGTAAAAAACAAAGACTTAGTAGTATTTATTTTTGAATAACTATAGAGGGGAAAGTTTTGTGGAGTAAAAGAGTAAATGAGTGAACAATAGCAAAATTGCCTGCAAATACATCTGGGTTTGTATTTCTCCTCCTTGTTGAATCTGAGGTGACTAAATGGAAAAATGGTTTGGATTTGTTAGACAACGTGTAGTGGCTTCTTGACACTCACAATACTTCATGAGGCTGGTCTGAAACATTCACTTTTTCAGTGGAGGGGAACATAATAAGTGCAAACCGGGATTACCTATGGTGTGCTGTGGAGCATGAGAGACTTGTTGGGATTGGTTCTTGGCTGAAGTGTGTATCGTCCTGGCAACGGTCTCCAGGGTTGATGGTTTTGACCTCTGCATGGCAGCGGGGTTCCTGATGGATCACCTGCTACAGCCAACACACACCCAGTGGTCTGCTGTGGATATAGATCCTGTATATACTGTTATGTGACTGGTGCCTTCTGCTTGTGTGCAGGAAAGTTTCATACGTACGTGTGTGTGTGTGTGTGCGCGTGTGCGTGTGTGTGTTTGTCATCTCATACTAATTGGCTGTGCTACGTGTAATCAGTCTATCCATACCAGTAGGTCAAAGAATAAACCGCTTTTGAGAACTATGGTGTGTGAGATACCACAATACCACTGTAAGTGTGTGTGTGTGTATGTGTGTGTTTGGCTCATTAGTGCAGTGGTTCAGAGCCGATTATTTATCGTCATGTTGCCCAGCCTGCTGAGTTGTGGCACAGTCAGCAGCCATCTTTATTCCACTCCCTCTCTCTCACACACACACACACACACACACACACACACACACACACACACACACACACACACACAGCTACAGGAGTTGTAGAAGTTATTATGTCCTCCTGTGCTTTGTACATGCACACACACAAAGAGTCATGTGAACACAGACAACTCTATACCTTATCTTAAACCCCTTATGCCATAACACAAACATACTCCCTTGAACACACACACACACACACACACACACACACACACACACACACACACACTCTCCTACCAGCACAGACACACTGTCCCTGGCTCTTTCTCCCTCTCCTCTACCCCTGACTTTGTCCCTGTGACCTTGGGCGAGCATTGCCAGTGGCTGCTGCTGAGATATCTGCGCAGGGGGTTGGAGGGCGGATGGAGAAAGGCTTGGCCAGGGATCACACAACTTTCATCCCTCTATCCATCCGTTCGTCGGGCTGATGAATGAGAGAAAAGTTTTCCCCCCTCCGTTGACAGATGGCTGTGGAGTTTTTAGGGACTCATGAGGAGTTCATTTATAATGAAGCTCCTCTTTGGATTCCAGCTCCATCAACAGCATCATTTATTTTCAAATTGTGCGTAAATGCAGTTTTCAAAAAATGACTTTGACTGATCAGAGACAAAGTAATTTTCGGGCTTCCAGTTTTTACCACATGCCTGCTGAACCACTGCTGCGTTCAAACCCTGTCCACAAGAATAAGCGAAAACTTCTCACTTTTTAGCTTTTTGGTGTCACAAGGAAAGTTGCGAAGTTGTTTTCACCAATTTGTCAGTCTATCAAAAGAATCACAGGAGGCAACAGAACAGGCAACATTTTAGTTTTTACATTTTTAGCATCTTTTATTACCATTTATTAGTATAACATATTTTTACAGGTGACAACAAGGAAAGAAGAAATCTGACAAGTGCAGATGCTTCTGTAAAAGGCGCGAGGGGTCAAGGGGAATGAAAATAATGTAAATTATATGCCATGGCTTTTGCATCATTGAATCTCAGGCCAGTTAACCACCTATGGGAGATTTTGGACCAATATGTAATTGAGTATTGACAAACAAGGCAAGGGCTTAACATAACCTTAGATGTCATGGAGTGGTGTGTCGGCCCAAAACTCACATTTATATATGTGCTGAAAGTGAATGCAGGTCATTTTTGTTTGTAAAATAATTGATGCTGTGAGGCAATAAAGCTGATTCACTGCATTGTAGAGGCCACCAACTTCATGCTAAATGCTAAAGTGCTAAATTTAATGTGCTGATGATTTATCAATTTATGCTTCACACACAACAGCTGTAACAGATATGCTGTCTTTGTGACTGGCAGTATCAGTCCACAGTCACCGCCTTATAGCCCACACAGCTGCTGGCTGCCATTTTGAGGAACAGCTGACATTTGCCTTCTCTCTCCATCACATACATTACCGGGCACAGGCCTCTGACATTTCTGACTATGTGTGTCTGTATGTGTCTGTGTGTGTGTGTGTGTGTGTGCATGTATGTGTGTGTGATGAGTTACTTGCGCTTGGCCCCCTGACATTTTATTGGATGCTAATGGTATTCATTGCCATGGCAGCTGGAGGGGAGGCGGGCATAGTTGTCTGTGTGTAAATGGCGCTTGTCGCTCACCTGTAGGCGTGTGCATGTGTGTGTTGTTAGGTAGGGGGAGGTAACTGTGACACATGGGCAGTGTTGTATGGAGTCACCGTTACGTGTGTGTGTGTGTGTGTGTGTGTGTGTGTGTGTGTGTGTGTGTGTGTGTGTGTGTGCGTGTGTGTTTTTCTGAGTGTTATGTCTGTTGACAGGAGATTGTGTGTTTGCGCTTTGCTAGTGTTTGTACCTGTTGGTGTGGGCGTGCATCTGTGTATGTGTGGGCAGTCAGTGGTCTTCTGTCCTTGTGTGTGTGCGTGTGTGTGTGTGTGTCTGGAGGGCAGGGAGATAAAGGCTTCTGCTTTTTTCTGATAAGGACTCCCACCTCTACCTCTCTATCATTCTACTGTTCTACCTTTCTCCTCCCCATCCTTCTCCCATTTCCTCTCTATCTGTAGCGACGCCACTGTCTCTCTCCTTCGCTCTTTGTGTCCCTCTCTCGACCATTCTTTCTGTCTGTTTTCTTCTGTTTGGACATTCTTGTACTGGATGAAATGAAGATACAGTTGCTGAGAGCTGTGGTGAACATTTAACCAGACAAAAATCAATTTTATTATTTATAGGCGAATGGAAAACAAAATGTTTCCCCTCTTAAAAAGAAGACGGTACTATTTTAAACATAAAAAAATCGAATACTTCTTTCGTCTGACTGGCTTTTGCTTTAGTTTTTAGAAATGTACATTTTTTAACACAGACGCTTGCTTAAACAGGAGAGCAATGTACAACAGCTGGTTATTGTTGGTGAAACAAATCACCATCTGTTTAATATTTAGTTGGTCAGTTTTGTTCTAAACAGTTTATTTCATCGGTGTTCAAAGTTAACTTCTTGGCGTACCTGGTGAGGGTTGGTCACCTGGAGAAAAATCTGCCCAGAAAATCATGTCTGTTAAACACAATGCTACATATTTTATATAACACTGAGCAATGGCTAAGCGTTAAGTGTCTTAAAAAGTACCTGCCACGGTGAAGTGCTTTACCATCTGGTTTTCTCTGCTGTTAAAAGACAGAAAATGGCTCTAATTACAATATTGTCACACTGTGCTGATCTCCATAAGGAAAATGTTTCTCTCGGAGGTCAGGATCAGCTGTAGTAACAGCTGATATGGATTCAGCCAGACAGGTGGGCTTGAACCACACACCCCCTTCGCTGTAAAGAAGGTCTTCCTGCTCGCCCCTCCATCCTGTTAATAACTGTAAAGCTGACATACATATAGACAGACCAGTGAAGGATTAGCCTGTAAGTGGTGCTCAGCGGGAAACCAGCGGAGCCTGTGGCTCTATGCTCTGATCCCTCTCTTTACAATCTCCTCTGTCTTTCTCACTGCATTGAACTCCTTTTACTTTAAAGTGTTAAGAGTCAAGACAGAAACATGAACAGTGGCTGTAGTTAGTGAGAATATGATCTCCTTGATCTACTGTGGCTCAGGCTGCACCTCATTTGTACTTTGCTGTGGACAAAAGCGTCTGCCAAATAAACCTAAATGTAAATGGAGTGATGTGTCAGTGCTTCTTAGTTTCTCTAATTGGAACAAATGAGCATATTTTAAAAAACATCCCTCCTTTTCTCACTCACCCTCACTAACTTCAGTTCACTGCCTTCCTCTTTTGTTCGGTGATAGACTTTCTCCCCTCTGCTGTAGGACATCTGTTCATTTTCTGCTCATTGCCGGAGGAGAGGAGGATCCCTCCATATGTACCTCCCCTTTTCCCTCTTCTGTCTTCTGCCCTGCAAACACTATTCTTTATTTTCTCCCCTCTCGGTTTTGCTCACTATTTTGACTTTTATTCCTTCTCATTTATGGTTTATCCCTCACTCTAACCTTTGGTTTTCTCTCACTTTGACATTTCTCCTCGTTTCTCCTTTCCTCCATCATCTTATCGATTAGTTTGTACTTGTTTTGTTCTCTATCCTTACTCCCTGCTTCTTTCTTTCTTTCTTTCTTTCTTTCTTTCTTTCTTTCTTTCTTTCTTTCTTTCTTTCTTTCTTTCTTTCTTTCTTAGGTTTATAACTTTATCACTTCCTGAATCTCTTTCTCTCTCTCTCCCAGCTGGCTGTTTAAGAACTGTTTGCCATCTGATGTTCCTATGAGAGGCAATTAAAGCCTGAATCACAGACTGCATGTGTGTATGGAGGTGTGTGTGTGTGTGTGTGTGTGTGTGTGTGTGTGTGTGTTTGTGTGTTTGTGTGTGTGTGAGTGTGTTTTTCTGTATTTGTGGGGTCTGAAAACGGGGAGCCCATTATACTTGTGGGGTCTGCGGTGCTTCATTGGGACCAAAATGCTGAACACAGCCAGTTTAAAGGACTGTTTATGGGTTACGCATTGGTTTTAGGGTTCGGTTAAGAACTAGGTTTATGTTAGGCTCAGGGTTATGGAATGCAATATGTCACTGACGAGTCCCCACAAAGATAGCTGTACAAGTGTGTGTGTGTGTGTGTGTGGGTGTGTGTGTGTGTGTGTGTGTGTTTGTGTGTGTGTGTGTGTTTGTGAGAGAGTAGAAATGGATTTATTTCATAACAGTTTTCTCCAGACTAGCTGGAAAACTTCCAACCACAAAGCAGCGCTGCCATAACACACTTATTCCATCAAGGGGTTTTCAGGTGTTGTAATATACCTGAACTAATCATTATCCTGACAAATTAAGTTGTATTTACTTTGATTATTTCAGCACACCTCTAACTGTGTGTAGTTATATTTATCAAAAATGTATTAATGCATATACTGGTATAAATTCAAACATCTTCTACCTTTCAGGTACTTTTAGAAAGCATTTGACAATTGTTGTGAAGATGTTGTCATGAAGCAGCTTTTTAACCAGTTAATCAGCCATTAGAGCTTTTCAAGCGGTATCATTTCTCACTTACTTATTCTCTCTTAGAATAATGTGTAGTTAAGATGAAACCACAAACTACATTACACAATGAGAGCTTAACACCGAATCACTTTCACTAAAATGGATAAAAAGGAATTCAAGGCTATCAGTTGTAATTTAAAGATATTACCCAAAATTTATTTCACAGATCAATGCCATGGTGCCCCCTTTGGCCAAAACACTTAAACCAAGACTGCCTCTTATAGTAATTCCACTGGACTACATGCAACAGTTGAATCATTTCTAAATGTAGCAGCTATACTGCATAATGGCTCCAATAACTCAGCTGCAGTAACGAAAGTTGGCTTCAGGCTGCACTTAAGGAACAAACAACAGAGGCTACATCCATTTCTTATGTATTGCTGTCATCTACTCTTTTTTGTCTGCCTGTTTCTATTCATCTCTGCCTCTCTTTGTCTTTATTTCTCTGTATCTCCCCATCTCTTTTTCGCTCTCTTGTCTCCCACTTGTTTTCTTGTTTACTCGCTCGCTTGTCTTTCTGTCATTAGTTCCATTTCAGCCACACCCACACAGCTCCTGTATTCATCCATCACTCCCCAGCACTGGTTTTCTCTCCAAGCGTGTGTGTTTGCGTGTGAGACAATGAGTCAGAGGAAGATAGTGAGACAATGTGTGTCTGTGTTTTTCTTGTCGTCTGTGTTTCATCTGTTTTATGGGCGTTTTATGTTTACTTTGAGATGAGAATGAGTGAGGAAGAAAAACACAGAGACAATCATGTGAAATGTTGGTTCCCCCAGTAGGCTGCCTGATGGACTCAGAATGTAAAATTTATTAACATCTACATTATTTACTATAAGTTGACACAAGTTAAACACGTGTTAACAAGCTAATTAATGACTGTTTTGCACCCTTCTTTAACTCTCATTCTTTATTTATCCTGCAATGCTCGAATGAGCGTTTTCAGCAAGGCCGCACTTCACATTTACCCAATTACACGTGTTCACACCTGGGAGCTGCCCAGTATAACCGCTGTCTTTGACTATTCACCACTGAGCAGCTCCACTGGAGCAACTGGGGGTTAATTGCTGTGCTGAAGGGTTCCTCAATGGTAATTGTTCAGGGAGGTAAAGCGTGTTTCCCAGTCAGTTTCCCCATTCAGGTTTTTACAGCTGCTGCAGATTTTAAACGAGCTGATTTGTACTCATGACCAATTTGCTTCTAATAATGTGACACCCATTCTTACCATTTATAATAAATATAACTTGATACCACTAATTTGAGGTCGGTTTTTGATTTTAGGTAAGTAGCAAACCAACTTTTAAACTTTCTTGACAAATCAAATTAAAAGCTGGGGATTGTCTGTCAGTTTATTGACCTATATGATGTAGTTTATCCAAAAGGAAATTCTAACTATACTAGAGTACTGATTGCAAATGGAAAAGTATATGATTTTAATTTTTGGCAGGTCAGTAGCCTGTGGTGACCACTGGGTGAAGCCCTCCAATGCCAATGTTCTGTGCCAGTGTATGAAGAATAGTGTCCTTTATGTAACAATGTAGGTGATGTTGTGGTTGTTGGGGTAATGGTGTGTCACATCCCCTCACAGACCTGCAGTTTTGTATTTGTCTTTTTATTCACTGCAACAATAATCTTTCCCTCACATTAAAGGTACTATATATAACATCCAGAAAACTCAGTTAAGGGAATTCCAGTCAGTAACCTGTTGCTCACACTTGGACTGTGTAGGTATGCATGAGTGAGTATTCTGGGCATCCGCCAAAACAGTGACGTGATGGTCTTACCGGGAAGGTAAATCAGCACTGTATGGCACTTGGATCGTGCCAATTAAAGGATTACCAGGAGAAGAAGAAAAAACGGTCTACCCTTCCATCGCTGCCAGACCATGTGGAGTTTTGAATGGGATTAATTGGGACTGCAGACGAGAGACTGGCGGCGACGTAACACCAAGTACATGGAAGGAACGTCTTCTGGCAGTGCCCTTGACCTATCTGCTGGAACACACATGCAGCACTCTCTCATGCACACCCCGAGTGAGACTGAGAGGGACAGGAAAAACTTTATGGATATCTTGAAGGTTTTCCGGCCCACTGATGCGGCAGCCCACAGGGATTTGTCCTGTAGTCCTGATGGCCAGTACAACTATGTGAGACTGAACGTGACTGACAGGCATCATCTTGATAGTTGACTAAAGTTACACTGTAAGTATAGTTTGACTATAAACTTTTGACTGTATTTCACTCTGCAGTGCTGGCAGGAAATAGGATTTATAAAGCGTAATATCGTCATCAGGTGATGTTAACCCTTGTTTACTGCAAACGTCGTCACATTCCTGTTTGACCAGATGGACTTCACAAAACTTTTGTTTGTTTGTTTTTTGTGCCAGTGTGGCATGTCGAGCTAGTTGAGCACACTCTTGGTGATGTTGGGAAGCGGAAGAGAGCATTGAGGCAAGGTACGCTGGACAAGCATTAAATCAGTCCACAGGCTAATTATAGGTAACTGAGAAAGTTGAGAAAGGTCTCATTTTATTTAAGGTACGTTACAATCCGTTAACACATTAACAATTAAAAAAAAAAATTAATACATGTAAATTCACATTGTTACATATAGTACCTTTAACCAAGTGTTTTGGTCCTAATCTGAAACATACCTAAACCATAGTTCTTAGATCTTTCCCTAACTTTCCACATATCTGCCCTGTGTAGATAATGTAGAAAAACAATGTTGAAAAACGTTGTTTGGCAATAGAGTTTAAATAGCAGAGCTAAAAGTATGGACACACCTCACCTATTAATGTTATATGCTTATTAAGATTTTAGGTATTATATTAATGTAGGTTTGATTAGAAGATACTTACGTTATATGCTGTTGGATACACATTTTATGTATTTAATTACACATTTCATGTAACTGCTTTTAATTTTAGTGAGAAGGCTGTGTGTGAATAGAGAATTGGTGCTGCCTGACATCATGAGCGTAACTGATACAACTGAGCAACTGGCTGACATACCCAGTAGTCATTAGCTGTTGTTTTCCCTACACCTCTGCTTCCTCCAGATGATGTTATTTTAAGGTAAAACTGAAGGCAGCAAACATATCCTTTTCTGGAGTAACTCCATATGTTCTTAATATTACTGGATCTCCAGATAGAAAATCCATCCAATGAGAATTGCTGCTCTGTTTCTTTTCTTTCATTCATTTCCTTTTACCATAAGCCAAGAGTGATTTCTATCAATTAAATAGAATTTTGTATCAAAGAAAGATGAGAAATATTATCACTAATGTCATGTTATGTGCACTGTCAGAAGAAAACAAACTTACATGACTCCAAATATGACGTATCCAAGTGTCCACTGTGGTGTAGAGCAGAACAGGGTCCAAGATTTGTTTTGCCAAGACATTAATGCGCTACACAATACAGAAGCTACTGCCCAGTGTTTTCTTCTCTACATAAGAGAGCACAACACACAAAGAAAAACACAATACAGAGACCAGAGACTGTGACTGGCTGTGACTAAGGGTATGCAGGAGAGGTACCTGCAAGAGAAGGGCACAGAGAAAGTGGGTTACACTTGTATTGCAACATTTGAATTTGGCTTTGAGTATGTATGATGATGACAATGATGCTGCTAGAGGCTTTTTCTCACTGCAGAGAGCAACATTTCAGTGTTGAAAAACATATCCCTCTGCAATTTTTGGTAGAAAAATAAAAAAAGTTTTTAAAGATGCACAAAATAGTGGAAACTGCTGCAATTTACCTATCCCCATGTTGGACACAGTCTAAAACTAATAACAAATTGGCATGCAGTGCGTAGAGGTCAGGGCAAAAAGGGAGGGCAGACAGGCAAGAGAAAAGAGAGAAAGAGAATGTTTGGATTTTAAGTGAAAAGAAAGGACTGCATATTTGAATAAAGAAATGTTAAGGACAGAGGAAAGTAGGAGATGAGAGACAAGGGGAGGTGAATAGCAAAGATCACAGTTTATCGATTGGAATTTCCTGCATTTTTTGGCAACGGTTGAAGGATTAAAACGCCTTGGTGCTGTATCTGAAAGGAGAGAGGGATATAAAGCTTCCAACTGCACAGACAATCGCATGATATGAGAGTGGGAGAGAGAGGACTGTGAGAAACAGAGAAAGAAGCATAGGAGATGGGAATGGGTGTTGGAAAAAGAGTATTGGAAGAAAGAGGGGAAAAAAGGGAAGGATGATGAGGGAGAAGAGAGGAGTCTGAGAATGAGAATGAGTTGGCAAAGTGAAAAGACAAGAGAACATAAAAAAGAAGAGGAAATTAGAAAAGGACTAGATGATAATGGGGAAATGGAAGTCTGCGGTTTGCCTGTTGTGATGTAACTTTAAGTTTTAAGAGAAAAGTCTCCTTCACTCACACAAACTCACACTACCTGTCGTTTACTCTATCACCCAGTGTTCTGTGTAATATCCTGCACACATGTCAACTTTGCTTATATTGTAGTTGCGAATGTTGTTGCATACTGGGCTGTAACATATATCCCAGCAGCTCCGTAGGTGGGCAGGCCCCAAACTCCCAGGGCTATCTGGAATGCAAAATAACACAAAGGGCCTCAGGCTCATATGCGTTATGTTGAAATTAAATACACTGTGCATTATGTTAGAGTTCGTTTAGGAGACGATCTTGGTGTGAAAAAAATATTGTAAGTATAGCTGAAAATGTGGTGTACACACTGTTCATAAGCTGCTGCTCTATTCTGTCAGGTGTGCTCAATGTAGCCATAGCTATTAAATTATTTCTAACTATTCCTGTGACTGTCACAAGCACTGAAAGAATAAAAAACATACCTTATATGCACCATGGCTCAGGAGAGAACCCAGAAACAGAGAAGACAAGGCGAGCTTGGTAAAGTTTCAGTCTCTCCTGTACAGACAATCAGATTGAAGCATACAGGAAATTTAAATTGACAAATGTTCCTACAACAGAGTAAAGGTGAGCAAACCTCATCTGGCCAGACTCAAAGGTATACAATCACAGACTTGTGACAAGTAAACTCTTAAACTCTCTCTAAATGATGATGAGGAGCAGACTTGACTGAGGTGATGTAAATTAACAAGGTGGTGTCGAGACTCAGCTACAGGAACAGATGGGAATAATGACAGGGAAATTAACTGGAGTTCTCTGCTGGGTGTCAGATTACAGCAGCAGGGATCCTGCGCAGCAGTGTGAACAATGGTCAGCACCACGGACAGCAATCACATCCCTGGTGGCCTCAGGTTCAGCACCTTGGACAGCGGTCGTGACACACTCCAGTGCAGAATGTTATAAATGATGCACCTGAACTGTACAGGAGTGCAAGGGATGCTGTTATAGAGGCTGCAGGCTCATCAAATGGAATCAAATAAAAATTTTATATTTCAAACGTAGCATTTAGATCTGTAATATTAATTTTAACAACATCCAGAGGCCTCCAGAAAGATAATGTCAACCCCTCCTCATGCCCTGCTAGTAAATAAAATTAAATATGGGTCTTCAACAGATGGAAATATGCTAATCTCTAATTTCTGTTGTGGTCTATAAAATGATTTTGTTTCATTATGCATCAGAAACAATCACCTGTGGAATTTCTTTATGTTTTTTATTGTGTTGTTGAAGCAGCTGGATTGTGATGCTTGCAGGTCTGAATACACAAAAAGCAATTATGGTTATAGACGTAGTGAAGTGAATATAAAGTGAATTAGGGTTGGCTCTACCATGGGATTTGTTTAGTTGTTGCATGGTACACAAAATCTTTCATTTATAGTTTAATAAAAGTTGGTATACATGTACAGTTCGGTCTCCTGGACAATTTGAACTGAATCACATCATTTGCAGTTCTGCCGTTTAAGACTTGCACTTCAAAGCTTCTTTTCAGTGGGCTCATTGCTACTTTTGGCCTCTTTTAAAACAGCTGAAGAATCAACGAAGCAGAAGCTCACATATTCACTGTTAAAAATTCAACTAACTTTCCTTTAAACCATAGTATTTGGTTTGTCATTACATATCAAAATGGACTGCTGAGAAAATTGTATCCCGTAGTCACATCATTAAAGCAGGGTATTTCTCTGAAAACTTGGCCTGTAAAGCTGCAAAACTATAACTGTAGGGCACTTTGGGTGCTTTTTGTACAACCTCAGTGATTTGTACACTATTTGCCTAAAGTCTCTGAAACTGCAGGAGGCAGCAACTCAGACGGGAGGGAAAGATGAAGAAGAGGATAAAGAGAGTGAGAGCAAAGGGAAGAAGGCATGTGAGGAACGGAAGGAAGGGAGGATGAGATTAAGTGAGAGAGGAAAAAAAAAAGAACCTAGAGATACACTCAAGAATCGTGCGAGCGATATTAGCCAGGGTGAAAGTGAGGACAAGTACTTTTTCTTTCTGGCCTTCTGTCGTTTACTTGGCAGAGCAGCTCCTCTGATTGTTCCAGTTTGGCAGTATCACTTTGTACTCAACCTCTCTTTTTCACTCTCTCTCCAAGTTAATGTGGAAAAATAAAAGAGCACTTAGTGGCTGAAATTCATGACCAGAAAAGAAAACACCTTTTATTTTAGGGGTGCATAGAAAGAGAGTGGTGCAGGTATAAAATTACATAATATATATAATATATAATATGTGTGTTGACTTTAGCTGTACTTTCAGACTTGTTTTTCCTGTCAAAATGAGTCCAGATCTGACACATAGATTGTGTTCCCTGACTATCAGCTGGAAGGCAAACAACAGTGGACTAACACCTAATTTAGCCATGTGGCACTTCCTCTTCTTCTCTTCCACTCAGCTATTTTTGGAGCTGGATTCACCACACTCTTGAAAAAGTTGCAGGAGTAACTTATGTAGTGTCTGACTGTTGGACATAAAATGTATATTAAAAAAAAGAAGTTATAGTTTCAGTTGTAGTTCAGTTTAACTATAGCGCTTATTTTGAAATTCTTGGCACTCAAATAATGCATCTGCAGACTAACGGCTCTCCATTTGGTAAAAAGAACAATTTCCCATTTTAGAAAGAAATCAAGACAGATACGAACCAGAACTGCTCATCACTCTGGATGTGACTCTTGGCGGCTTTCTGCTGTGCCATGTGGTGCCATCACATTCACTTGCATTTATTTTATAAATATATTTGATATATACAGTATGTATGTGTGTGTACTTTTGACCTCTCTAGTGATTAACATGTTGTGTCTATACTCTCAGAGGGGTGGTGAGATATAGTGTGTGTGTGTGCGCGCACAAGTGTTCACAGTAGAGTACCATGGCAGGGCGCTCTGCTGAGGGAACAGCTGTCAAGGGAGGGGTGCGGGTAATGATGGCCATGCATCACTGCGTACGTGTGTGTTTGCGTGTGTGTGTGTGTGTTTGTGTCTGTGCACGTGTATCATGGTTTGGAAATGGTGTCTGCTCATACGTCATTCTTCCACGTCTGTCTGTAAGCTGCTGGGTGCCTCCAGACGTGTGTGTACTCTCCCTCTCCCTCTCTCCCTCTCTCCCTCTCTCCCTCTCTCACTCTCTCTCTTGTGTGTGTGTTTTCTAGCCTTGAGTCTGACAGTCTGTCAGAAAAGCTTTCTAATTGTGGTTAAAAGATGGCAGGCCAGAGTCAGCCTAATTTGTCATTCACCTAGTACACACACAGAGACACAGACACACACAGAGATGCACACACACCAAAGTAGGTTATGTGTTTTGGCAGGTTTCCTAGCTGTTATCAGGAAGCACACTGGTGTCTGAGGTGACTGAGTTATATAGAAACGCACTATATGTATGTAAATTAGTTGTTATGAGTTCAATTTCAGTAGGTTTCTATTTTTTTCTGCGCAGAACGAGATGAGAAGAGAAAAACTAGGAGGGAAAAGGAAGGAGAAAGCAAGAGGATGGGGGAGAGGGATGGAGAGAACAGTGCATCAAGAGGAGGATAGGAGACAGGAATGAAAAAGGAAAGGAAGAGGAAAGAGAGTGAAGGACTTCAAGGTTGTAAGGTAGGGGAAAGGAAACAGTGAAGAGAGAAACGGGAAAATGATACATTGAGGAAGAGATGAAGATGAGGGAAGAAGGGAGTGGAAAACACACAGATGAAGTAAAGAGAGTGAAAATGAAACATGAAGAGAGGTGGAAGACAAAGAACGAAGCGTCATGAATGAAGAGAGAAACAGGAAAGGAAGAAGTGGAAGCAGCCCAGTAGCCAGGTTAACCTGAATGAAGGGGCATTCAGTTTCCACAGAGGGTAAGAAACATACTGTTACTCTTACAGGGAAAAAATGCCAATATTACTATATGACAAGAAAACCTTCACTACTGATAATACATCAGTACTAAGATGCTGAGCAACTTGATACAGAAAAATATTAGAAAGTAAAAAAAAAAAAAAAAACTCACTCACTCACTCCATGTCTGCGTCAGAGTATACCACAGCGTAACGCAAGCATTTTCAGTTTGAGTCAGAGTGCTGTAGTGCTGTGCTGTAGAACCACTTTGATTAGGTCTATCATCATCTGGAGGCTGAAGTTGTGATCCACTCACACCCGAGCCCCCATGAACCGATGACAGCAGCTGCAGGGCTCAGGTTAATGTTAGCTTGGCTTTCTCTTGTGATTTCATCCTCTCGTCCTCGTCCTCCTTGCCATCCTTGATTCCAAGCTGGTCGACTTTTGGTCAGTTGAATTTTCTTTTAACATTAAGCCACTTTCTTCCATCCATCATTCATCACCACACATTACTATTAGCTAATGCTAGCTTCCAAAATTCTATATGTTTGACCTTGTGAGTCATCTGTCAGTTAGGTGCAAAATTTGATGCTTGACTTTCTTTTGCTCTAAATCACAGTTAAATTATGCATCAAAACAGGTTTTTATCTATAATCTCAAATGTAAACATTAATCATCAATCAAAAATTTTTTCTTTTTCGTTTTTTCTTTTGGTTAGACTTAGAGTGCAACATGGCGTAGATGAGTGGGCACATGTAGGGAGGGCATTAGATGTGCCAGAGAGAAAGGAAATGGGATGAAAGAAGGAAAAATCATATGTCAGTCGGGAGGCAGAGAGATGAGAGCGCAGTAAGAAAGAGGTAGAAAAAGAAACAGAGGGACAAGAAGGAAAGGAAAGTAAGCAGAAGGAAAAAAAAAAGTGTGTTAATCTCTTCTGGCAGCCTGGCAACCAACGGAGGAAAAAGACTGTTTCTAACCCTTTCTTTCACTCTTTTGTTCTCACACTCTCCTTCCGTTTCACTGATTTGTTCCCGCACTTCTCTTCCGCTGTTGTTTTGGGCCTGTTGCTCTGTTTATTTGTGTTCATACATTCATGTCTTCTTGTGTCTGTGTATCTGGGGCCTGTTCATATGTATTTGTGTGTCTGTGTTTTTGTGCTTTTTCATGTTTTCATGATGTTTTATGCATGTTTCTTTTCTGTGTGTGTGTGTGTGTGTGTGTGTGTGTGTGTGTGTATTGAATATTGAAAATTGAATATTGAAATCATGTTTAAAGAGAGAAGCGGCACAAATGCATTTCAGCATCTCAGTCTCTCGCCTTCCCTGCATCCAAATCAAATTGAGTTTCCTGCCTAAGATGGATGCCACACACACATACACACCTGAGCACATGCTTCAGCTCTCAGTTACAGAGATAGCCAGTTTGTGTCTGTGGGTCATCACTCCACCATGGGTCAAGATTAAAGGATTTCCTGCCAGGAGAGTTGCTCATGCCCTGGCAGGGTAGAGAGAGAGAGGTTTATGGAAGAGTTACTTTAAAGTCCAGACAGTGGAGAGATCCACAGGCCTGTCTGGGTACCTGCTGGGGACAGCCAACTAATGACACTACCTGTCTGTCTTTATCACTGTTAGCACAAAGTGCAAAGTTACAGCGGAGACAGGCAAATATGTCTTAAAGTGACATCATTGCACACTACCCTGCTGCCTGTTGCTCTGCATCTCATAATTACAGGTGTGCATTTCCCTTTTATCCCAGTTTCATCATTATAGGATAATGAAAAATACAACAAAGATAAATGAACATTTCTAAAGGGTCAGTTCATCCAAATTTTATAGATAAAAATCTGCTATTACTGACGCCTAGTTTCGGTTTTATTTGATCAGGTTTTCAGATATTCAGATATTTATCGCTGAGATTTCACACAATGGGGATTTATGGACTTTGTTTGTGATTCTCACGGCAACTGAAAATGATATACATCTAAGGAACGCCTTCAGGGAATTTCTTCAAAATTTGGCACAAACATTCACTTCCACTCAAGAATGAACTTGTAAGATTTTGGTGGTGAAAGGTCAAAGGTCACTGTGACATCATAAAACGTGTTTTTGGCTGTAACTCACAAATTCATACAATAATTATGACATAATTTAACACAAATGTCTAATAGGACAAAATGATTAAGTGATTTTTTTGCATTTTATATTCAAAAGGTCAAAGGTCAACTTCACTGTGACATCATAATGTCCCGCAAAACACTTCTGGACATTATTCAGTGCTATAACTCAGTAAGGGGAGATCGTGACTATATTTCCTGCAACTTGGCTGGTTGGTGGAGGCATACAATCGTGAGGCAGTCATTCTAGTTAAGTGCATGTTTTAATGTCTATCACAGAAATAGTCCCTTTAAAGCCCTTGTAAAACACCACGTAATGAGATTGCAACTGAGAAGAGTGTTTATTCCCTATTTGCCTATTTAGGCTTTTGGTGTCATATGAAGAGAAAAACAGGAGAGTAAGTTGTGCCACCATTTTGGGCTGCATGAGATCAGCTTTAATATGATGTAGATAACACTTTAATAAAATATAAAAGACAAGATAAAAATTTGGAGGTTATTCTCAGTGCACACCTTATTCTTATGGCTGTTGAGGGATTTAATTGGCAACCTTTCCTCTAAATGTCTGAGTCACCTTGTGTTGGATTAAGCGTAAATGATTAAATATGAGGACAAAAACCGAAAAAGTGTTAAACTGCCCAGGGAAAATGACAACAGAAGTCAAACAGGGAGGAGAGATCTAGGCAAAAAAGGGGAAGAGAGGGGAAGAGAGGAGAGACAGATGAGAAAGGAAGAGAAAAATCTGTTGATGTCAGTTATAGAGGGAAAGCCCTGAGGTTGAAAAGAAAGTAGGTAAACAGGGAGAAGAGAGTGTGTTGAGCAAAATGTCTGTCAATTTTTTTTTCCCAAGTGTGTGGTTGTGTGTGTGTGTGTATATTTGTTTGCTAGAGTTCAGAAGAGCTGCTGGACAAGCCAGTGGACTGTTGTACTTTGCCAACAAAGGAAGTTAACTGTGTGTGTGTGTGTGTGCGAGTCTGTGTGTGTGTGTGTGTGTATGTATGAGAGAATGTTCGTGTATGTAAGACAGGCAGCACTGTAGGGCATCACCTTGGCAGAGGTATTAAATCTTTTTCATCCTCTCCACAGGCTGCGGGGAGGACCAGGAGACAGATTTACTCACACAGATACACACAAACACACTATTACACACATTTGCACACAACTGCTTTGTAGAGCACACACACACTCATGCTGAAACAGACAGAAACATTTTGCATACTATGAGACATACTCACTTATTCACATGCCCAATCACATTATTACAGTCACACACAGAGACAGTGTCTAACAGTCTGCTGGTTTTTAACTTAACATGCTCCCTAAGCTGTCACTATGTCAGTGAATCATCCCCTCTGACTCACACAGCCAGACAGTACAATCCAACCTGGCATGGGCTACACATGCAATATGAGCTGGGACATTGGTATCTGGTAGAAAAATGTCTCCCTCATTTTCTTATTTGGTTCTCCTCCAGATTCGATCAAACTGCCCTCTGGTTATTTGTGCTCATCAGTGTTATAATAAACTGATCCACAGATGGATGGATTTGAAACCCCAGATTTTACTGAATGCTGTCTTAGTTTATTACAACTAAATTGTGTTGTTATTTTCAGTTTTTCCCTTTTGTTCAGTTGTGAAACATTACATGGTGCTCACTTTAGCAACAGTGGGTTTGAAAAAATGTTCTTTTAGCTGAAAGGTCCCATACTTTACACTTTTCTGGTATTTCATTTGAAGTGTTGATCCATAAGAAGATATATTTATGGTTTTAGTACCAAAACCATCTCAGTGTAGTTTTAAATCTCTTTTGGGCTTCTCACTGGAGCTCTAGCAGCAACAGTCTCTGAGCCCCTCTTCTGAGCCCAGGTGGGATTGGCTGCAGGCATGGCTGAGGGTGGTGACTGTTTTATTGTGTCATCACAAAGTTATGAAAGTCCTGTCGTCTTAAGACACAGTTTCTGAATATGGGCTGTACATTTTGCCCATGGATTGCACACTTTGATACTTTCACAGTATTGATATAGCACCTAGACCTTTTTTTAAATCAATAACAAAATTGACATCTCACTTTCTGCAATACGTGATCTTTAAATATTCTACATGGCTAACAGGTATAACTCTGGTACCCACAAAAGCCACAAAATAACAAGTGGGACAAGTTTCATCCAACATGTAACTAGGTGGCAAATGTCCCACGTTAATAGTGAATTAATTGGGAATTCATCCATATATAAATACATACCTCCATTATTTTCCATCTATATAGGTTAACAGAGATCACATGAATTCTTACATATGCACTATGGTTCATGGAATATTGTGCATTTCAAAAGGACATGTGTCATGTCCTTTAAATTCAGGCAGTTGTTGGCTTCAGTTGAGGGACTTTTGAAAATTAGTCAGGTCTTTTTGGACCATTGTGATGTTTCCAGTCCGGAAACGACCCCTGTCTTAGCTTTATTTTAGGTTGGTTACTCATGTCACCTGTTCCCTGCCTTTTCATTCTGTGCCTGTTGGAAAGTGCTTTACCATGAATTGAAATAAGTAGCTGCCAGATGAATGAATGGGTTTCTTTTCACTCTGGAACACTGACATTTTACCCGTAAGCACATATGTGCACACTTCAAAATCAGCCGTTTGCCCCGGGCGGATCATTTACTGCGTCACTTCATGCTTCAACATACATTATATGACAGCATATATAGGAACTAGTATATTATGATAAGGAAGAAAATCAGGATTTGGTGCAGCTCTGAACGAATGTGGGTGTGTTTTTTATCTCTATAAGAAATATGGAAGATGAGAAGGTGTATACAACGGCAGGAAGTGTCAAAAGCTGGTTGCTGTTTTTGAATGTCTACACTATTTCACCATCATAAAGGTGAAAATGAGTCAGCTGCTTCAAGCCACTGAGGCTGCTCAGTGATTGTTAAATAAAAGACAGACATGTAGAGCATGAATGTGTGCAACCAGATGGTTGCAAACTGCATTGCTGAAAAGAGGAGCCAACACGCTCACGAAAACCCTGTTGCCCTGATGTTGTGTCGCTCTTGGATTACTGCTGAAGGTCTGTGTATGAGTGACTGTAAAATGACATGACACTGCAAAGAAGCTTAGGCAGGGATTATGTCCCATATTCACACACATATCAAGATTATTCCCAGATATTCAAAGTCATGTTATCTCTTGGTACTGGCACATCATTTTCTATTTTCGCTGCAAAAAAACAAAACAAAAAAAATTCAAAAACAAAGTCTGGAACTTTGAAACAAGTTTGGAACTCAATGAAGTGATGCTAAGGGAAATACAGAATTCCTCCCTGCTCAACAATAATCATCTGTTAAAGAGAAGAGCGTCAGCAAACATCATAGTTTACGTTTGTTAAACAGTCTGCAGGTGTAGCAAGACGTGCAGAATAAATTACACACCTAAAATGTTGATTTTTTTTTGTTAAAATTAGTTTTTAGCTTCCACAGCAGTCCCCTATGTTTACCCAAACATCAGTTAGGGTTATCTATGTTGACAGTGCGCTGATTCTGATACTGATGAGACCAGTGAGACTACAACATGAATCATGGAGTCTTTTCTTTGCCTAAACTCTCCTCTGAGTTTCACCATGGGCATGTTGAAGACTGTTTGAAGAGGCAGGCGTTAAGACTGTCAAGTGTACGCGACTGTGCCAATAAATGCTGGATAAAGGCTTCGGATTTAGAAGTTTACTGAGGATTTTCTTCTGTAAAATTGAGATAAAAGTGCATGTTGAAGAATGAATTGTACTATGTGTAT
This sequence comes from Seriola dumerili, assembly GCF_002260705.1. Classification (NCBI taxonomy): domain Eukaryota; kingdom Metazoa; phylum Chordata; class Actinopteri; order Carangiformes; family Carangidae; genus Seriola; species Seriola dumerili. The sequence goes on from NW_019174923.1 coordinate 1,783,768, forward strand.
ACTTTACATCTTATATTTGTCATTTGGATCATCATTAGCTGTTACCAGAGCAACAGCATGTAGTTAGTGCATTTTATTAAAAAAAACTTGCGCAAAGAGTGATTAAGATGCAATTTACACACACACACACACACAGACACACACCCTAGATCCCGGATGTGGATGCTGGTGTGATTTTTTTTGGAGTGGGAATTGGATGCTGGTCTATTTCTTGGCCGGGTACATTGACATTCCCTGGTTGCCTGGCAACCTCATGGTAATGACAAGACTCCTTGAAATCCATGTCTCCAACCAACATTCACTCAGTTGGCAGTTTATTAGGTACACCTTGCTAGAACGAATGCAGTCTAATACAACAGTACTGACATAAATCCCATATTCATGAATAATTATTATGTTCAGTTTGTGTTGAAAGTGTGAGACTTGAAATGTTTTGATTCAACTTTATGGTCCTTTTGGAGGATGTAGTTTGTGGTGGTGTTGAGCTATTTTGAGTCATATCAAAGGTTCTCAAACTTCTTCTGGCAAGTCCCCCCTTCAGAAGCCGGAAAGAGAAGTTCACACCACCCCCAACCCTGCATATTTTATCAATCATTACCTATGATAGAGGAAGCAACTAATAAAAAAAAGGATGATCAATTTGAATGAAATAAAGGTCAGCATTAAAACATCAGCAAACTTTTGTTTATTTCCCTACATAAATCACATTCATTGAATTAGTTTCACTCCATTATTTTTTTCCCCCGGTTATCCACGCCTCCCCCCGCACTGCCTCCCTTCACATTTTGTTACCCTTTTGACAGAGCCAGGATGTTTCCCCCTGTTTCCAGTCTTTATGCTAAGCTAAGATCATTAGCTGCTGTGTAGCTTGACATTAAGTGTTGTTTTAATTACTGTATCCTTGAACATAGGCAAGTGTCAAGTCACTAACTACCACACAAATCACAGCCACTTACAAATATAACATTTTCAGAATGTGGCTGTGTCACACTGATTAACATGCAAGTCTTTTCTACGGCAGCGCTACATGGAATGAGATGTTGACACATCTAAGTGACGTCCATATAATGGTCATACTCAGGCAACAGCTCGACATTTACAGCAGTAATGACAGGATAACCCACCTGGCTGTGCGGTAATTGCTAGTTTAGTGTAGTTGGCAGCTACTTGTGGAAAACACAGAAGCCTCTCGTCTCCTCGTTCTCTCCCACATTGTTCCCCTCCTCCTGTGTCTTTGTTTGCATCTTTGTCTCATTTTCACTCCTGATTTTACAAAAATCTCCCTCTTCTTTCTCTCCTTGTCTTCTCCTCATCTTAATGCCCGTTTCTCTCAGTTCAGGTTTCAGCATGCTAACAGGTGGGGGTTAGAGAAAGATTAAAAGGTGATTAAGAAAACACTGGAGGTAGTTTCCACCTACTGGGCGTCCCGCTGTGTGATCAAAGCCGGCCGCCTTGTCTCCTCCTTTCTTCTTTGTGGTTTTATTCTTCCCTCCCGTCTCCTTTGTTTCCTTCTGTCTTCCTCCCCTCTCTTTTTTCATTTCCTATCAGCTCTCCTTCCCTTCAGTCCCTTTCCATTTTGTTACATTCCCTCTTTTCTCATCACCTCCTGTCTTCTGTGTTTCTTTCTTCCCTCTACTCCTCTCCTTTATTCCACCTCTCCTCCATAATTTCCTTTCGACCAAAAACAGTGCATGGCCACTAAACAAAGTCAAGAGGCACATCCTGTGTGTGTATCTCAGCGTGTTGGACTGTTGCGTACGCTGCCGCTCCTCAGTTTTGTCTAAATCTTGTGAACACTGGAAATAATGCGGAGGTTGACATAAGGTGATGGGCACTCAACTCGGGTCCTTTAGCAAGTAGAAGCCATTGTGCAGAGAAAACAGACGGTGCTGTTTGAGTTCAAACCACTAATCACTGTTTGTCTCGGGCAGCGCTGAGCCCTTGACACTGCGATGGCACCTGTCCAAAACAGTGTTTAGGGGCAAACGTTGTTGACTTAGCTGACATGCTTGAAAATTGCTCCATGGAAGCTATCAGCTGAATGAATTGAAGAGGACTCAATCAAATATTTTCTAGCAGTTTTCCATCTTAGCATTTTTCAGCTGCAGCAGTACATGGAAAACTGATCTCACTGTGGTTGCAAGAGGGGGTTTCAAAGAAGTAACAAAGCACAGTGTGGATGTGGAGGAAGCCGGTGAAAAGATCATCCCTGAGTCAGAGCATTAGACATTAAACTGAAGTCTTACTCATATTTGTATAAATCCTAAAAACATTGCCAGTAATGTTGCAAATATAAAGGTTTGAGCAAGCTCGTTCTCTCACTCATCACTCTCTGATGTCTACACTACAATATTAGCCCTATACTCTTCTCTTTCTCTCTCTCACTCTCTCGCTCTCTATCTGTTTGTGTGTGATTATTTTTTTTCAGATCTGAAATCAGATTAAATTGACAGAATATTAATTGACAGCAGTTTTGATAAACAATTTATTATTTATCAAACAAAAATAGTTTCTTCAGCTTCTTCGATGGGAGGATTTGATGCTTTTCATTGTTGTAAAGTGAATTGTTGTTTGGAAAAAAAGCAACTTGAAGACATACCCTCTGGGGAACTGTGAATGATATTCTCCATAATTTTCTTGCATCCTATATGATAAATCAATCAATCTAAATATCAAGTAATAAATGCCAGTTGAAGGCCTACAATGTTTGAAGCACAAGAGTGAAATGTTGGCTCTTCTGATGAACAGTGAGTGAAGAAAGCTGCGGAGAACACTGACTGACAAACTCAGCGAGATGTTGGGAAGAGATTGTGGGTGAAAAGAGAATAAGGTCCTGAGAGAGACAGATATGTGAATGCAAACACTGAACAACTTATCTCCAAGCAAAAAAGAGATAGAGACAGAAAGACAGACAGTGGGAGAGAGACAGAATCAGATAGGTGGAAAAAAAAAAAAAAAATTGAGACAGACCCAGATGAGAGCAGCCGGAGCGATATGAAGCAGTTTATAGAAGACAGAAATTTAAGAGGGCGTGAGATAAATGAAGAGAGAGAGAACTAATCATTGAGGCATGTTGTTAATGTGTCCTGTGTTTACAGTGGTGTGTGTGGGGTGCTCGTGTGTCTGTGTCTGTGTCTGTGTGTGTGTGTGTGTGTGTGCGTGTGTGTGTGTGTGTGTGTGTGTGTGTGCGCGTGCGTGTGTGCGCGCATACATGTGTGCAGAGGTATATTTTTAGCTGTGATGATGAAGCTCAGTGCATCTGGTACCCTTAGCCCTAGGGAGGCCAGAATCTGCGCACACACACACACACACACGCACACAGACACTGTCTTACTTTATTTCTCTCATTTTCATTCTCAGACTTTGGTCTGTCACAAACACAAATGCATACACCCACCAAAGTGTTGCCTACATATATAGGACACACATAGATGGGTGTAGTCACACATGTGCAAACATTGAAATCACTTGCACAAAGCATGCATGACCACACATGCACTAGTATTCACAAAATGCATAAACACACATGCGCGTATACACACACACACACACACACGCACACACACACACACACACACACACACACACACACACGCACACAAACACGCACACACACACACACACCGTGACCTGGCTTCACTGAGTCAAAGCTCTCTAAAGGTGAAGAAGCATCTTTCTCTTTTTATCCTTTTTATTTTGTTTTTGTCGGTGGCCTTTTTATCCTTTCTTCTTTCTTTCTGTCATCCACTGTTGCTCTCTCTCTCTCTCTCTCTCTCTCTCTCTCTCTCTCTCTCCTGAGAAAAGACTTAAAAGAATACGCTAAAAACTTTTAGAGGTTGGCCTCAGGGTCACCTTCACTGTTCAGTGCATCATGTATTACTTCTAGGTAGATCAGAAGATTCTCCACACTGACTGTAGCATAAATTATGGTGAGAGATTCACTATGATTGACACTATATTAATTGAACATTGTTCATTTTATCTTACTTACATATTTAGTAAACAATCAAACCAACAAATTAAAAATAAAAGAACTGGACCTGAAGAGCTTGACTGCCTATCTTTTGCCAAATACATGCTGACATTGGCTCACGTTCCCAAAAATAGAGGCAACATCTGTGACTTTTTCTCTGTGTGTCCTTTTGGTGTTGACGCCAGGATTTGGAGCTAAAATTTGCTAATTTTTGGTAATAGTGTGACATTTAGTTGGTGCAAGTAAACAGCAATCAACAAAGCTGAATTTGATTGGCTGCAGCACATGTCAATCAAACAAACAAGTCTCTAATTATATCCCTGTTTAAGATGCCTTCTTGATTTAAAAAAAAAAAACAATCATTTTCAGAATCACCACAAAACAAGCTCGACAGCCTTAGATCATAGTGGAGGGTTTTCCCATTTACTTCACTGCAGTCAGTGCATTCTTTTTGGCACCACTATCGACCACCCATCTTAAAGCACTCAACAGAAGTGTTGACATAAGGCACTACACAGAAGTTATGCAAATCTACCATTGATACACACATGTATTTGGCATCTGTCAATGTACTTAGTGAAACCAATATGTGAAAGCACAGTCTCTCTCCTCTGCTTCTTCTTTTTTTATTCCTTGCTATTCATGTAAAGAATCTGTAGAATCAGTTTCACATTGCCATAAACCCACACATCGCACAACATATGTCCGTCATGCATGTTCACTGCAGTCGTGCCAGAATATAGGAAAGAAAGGATCATAATCAGCTCATTGTTCCATGAGATGCTTCACACTGTGCAGGAACTGCAGTCTGTGGCAATGATAAGGCAGAGCTCTCCATCTTCCTTCCAGCACATTTCAGCATCCTCCACAGCAGGCAAGAAATATTGTTTCTCCTAGAATGCCTCCTTCCTCTCTTCCTCTGCCCTTCCGCCCCTTGTTGTCCCTCCTTTTCCTTCTTTCCCTCAGCTTCTCTCAGTTTTGGCCGTTATCATCGTCCCAAAGGGGGCACTGAGTGAGAGATGGGAAGAGGTGGTGGTGGTGGTGGTGGTGGGGTGTTGGTGTAAAAAGCAAACTGTCCCTGAGTGGTCCACACAGACACAAACTCTCACACACACACACACACACACTTACACACATTTGCTGATTACACTCTTTTCCCATTGTGCAGGGGGCCACTTGGTGCTTGAATGGAGCACTGTGTGACCTTCACATCACAGCTCTCTAAAGTTACAATGGCACCCGGAGGTGTTGAACTTTTTGTAAGGAACGAACCCAGATTTAAGGGAAAGATGTCAGACGTCAGGACGTGTATGTCTGTGACTGTCAAGAATAACCAGTTATACAGTAACTTAAATAAACTATATGAAGTCCTACCTTCAGTACTGTTGTGCTCAGATTACTGGAGGTTCAGGCAGGTCACTTCTAACATTCAATGGACAAATGTGGTCTCAGCCCCATCTGGTGATGTCAGAAGTGTATAGATGATTGATGATTGATACTTTAATGCAATACCAATTACCTGATCTGTAGTAGGGCTGAATGATATATATAAAAAAATTAATTAAAAAAAATTGTATTGCAATTATTTTGGCAGGTATTGTGAGTCACAATTTGATGATTTGATCTTTGTTGGGGCTTTTAGCAAAAAAGCATTTTCCCTTACATCTGGAGAATATGATTTGTAGGCTGAAGCATCTTTGTAGCATCTCAATGCTTCATTTATAGTCTGTTGTGACACATTTTGATTTTTTTTCTTCAAGTTCTTTCTTGGGCAGTTTTTATGCCTTTTAATTGATAAGCAAAGTGGAGAGAGAAAGGAAATACTGGGGAGAGAGAGTGGGGGAGAGACATGCAGTAATGGGAGTCGAACCTGGGACCTGCTGGGCCATCGGAACGCACCACGCATTTTAACTTTATCAAAACGATTGCAGCTCCTGCGATTTGAATTCTGCACTTGGCCGAAGTGCGATTTCGATAATATTCCAATGAATTCTTCAGCCCTATTCTGTAGCCTTATCACTTCGGTATCCTTCCATGCATCTAATCATTCATCCACCAAGCAGTGTGGGCTTATGAGACACGGAAGCTGGAATCATTCAGAACAACTTTCTATGGGGCTTCAGAGATCCACTTTTATTTTCAGTGAAGTACAATTTGTTGTGAGGCCAACAAACCACCTACAGACTGTGGTTTTGGCAATGTTAGCTCATTAATTTGTCAGTGGCACAGAATTAACTCTATGTGGCTGATAGCTTCTGCTTCACATAACCAACGCAGAATGCCAGTAAACATCTATCCATCGCCTCGGCTCACTTATCTTTCCACATCCACTCGTCCGTTCCTCTTTAGCTTTCCATCATATCTTTGCACGAATCATTTCTCCGTCCTTGTATCCATCCACACATTTCTTTGTTCAGTTCACGTTTGTCCTACCTTTATCGGTTTGTATGAGCACTTCTATAAGAGTGTAGCTGTTTCTGTGTGTGTGTTTTTTTTAAACCAACATATGTTCACTTATGTTTAATCATTGCATACTGCAGTGCGCTTAACTGAATGAAAGCACTTTTAAGGTTGAGCCTTGGCAAGCAGTGTAAAGACTGGTGCAGGAAGGAAATACGGTCGGCACTAAAACCCCAGGTAGTTTACAGTAGTAGTCGTCACACAGGCATGAGTCATCGCTTAATCTGTGTCTATTTCCTTCACGTGTGCAGGTTGCTAAAGTCAACATTCAGCAGATCTTACATACCCGCCCCACCATTTTCACACCTCGCGCTGAGCTCTCGGAAAGTGCTACCACATTTGTTTGAGCAAATCTTGATGATTATAATGTCTTGGCAGAGATCCAGCACAGGCATTAATAAAGCAGATTTGGGTTAAAATAATGAAAACATAACTGGAATGAATTATGTGTTAGTGTATAATATAAGATATAATTTGATGAATCCATACACTATATACTCACATCCAGCTGCATGTGGGTCTGACGTAGGCCACTGTTTGTGACAAATTTCAAACTAAAGATCAATTAATTAATAATAATTGCTGATTTTTGGGTCAGTGGTTAAAGTTACGGTTAGGTTAAAGTTTTTCTAATTGTTTCAAACTTAGAGAACAGGATTTGGCCTCCTTGTGTTGTGTGTCATTTTGAGCAACTGTGGGTTGAGATGTTATGTCACCTTTCGGTTTCATCAAAGATATCAGTTCTTTTAAGTGTAATGTAATTCCCAGTTTGGCTGGTGTATTTGTGGTCAGATCCCAAATGATATGGCACCTTTATATCAGAAGTGAAAAAACTTATCAATATCAATAAATATGAAAAACAAGCATTTTTTTCCCCCCAAATATTCTTTATTGCTCAGGTCCAGGTTGTTCACAGTTCACTCACAGCTCAAAACAACAGTGTGGCTGTTACTACCAACTACAATACTTTTACTAATTAACCTACGTTATGGGGCAAAACACAGGCCAGGACTATACCTAACTTTGGTTCCTATTTTGAGTCAATAATAAAGAGGCAGAATCATGTATTTGTATCGTGATATAGTACTGCCACTGTTTAAAAAAAAAAAAAAGAAAAAAAAAAGTGATAAGTATTTTAGGTCATATCCCCCACCCCCAGTGTGTGTGAGAGAAAGTGTGTGTGTGTTTATTCAAACATGAACACCCAGTTCTTCTTTGCCTGTATCTGTATTGCTCCACGTCTGTGTGTGTGCCTGTGTGTGTGTGTTTGTCAGTCTGTCTGTTTGGATGGATGTCTCAGCTGGCATAGCACAGCAACATCACAGATGAGTCAGAGAGGGCTGAGCTCCATTTGACAGAGGGACAAGGATGAGGGTGGAGAGAGAGAGAAACTGCCAAACAGGATGCCGCCCTAAAAGGCAATCATCAGTGACTTTTCAATTTGTCTGTGTGTTTGTTTTTTTTGGGTTTTTTTTTTGAAAGCCAATAATGAGCTCTGAGGCGTCATATTAGCAGAAAGACTCCTGGATGATACTAAAGATGTACTGTCCACTAGAAGTCTGCAGGCGGGAGGGACTTTGAAATTGTTTTCAAGACACACACACACACACACACACACACACACACACACACACACACACACACACACACACACACACACACACACACGCACTTCTAGCAGTCATAGAAATCCCTCTTTTTGCTGCATGCATACTCAACTCCTGCTGCACTTTGGCTTCATCCCTCAGAGAATGTACTTGGAAAAGTAATTTTGCTATTTCTCAGTTGTCAGAAGTTGTAAAAAAAATATTTGGGTAAATGGTTCACTGACAGATACAAGGGTCTCTTTTTAAAAAATAGATATACCAACTTGCCTCTGCAGCCTAATGTTTAGAAACAGTCTTGTCTTCTTCACTAATGGAGGACAGACACGACACAAAGTGACTAGCACTTGAAGTCAAGGGCTTACTTTTTGCTCAAAGGTTAAAAGTAACAGAATATGTAAATAAATGTCATCTGGAGTATTCGCATGCTGAGGTCAAATCTTTGCCTCGGCCCTATATTTAGCCATCTCCAGTTTAAGTGCTGATTATTATGCAACTGAAAGTGGCGAAACATAAATGTAACAAAAAAAAAAAAAGAAAAATGCTTGAGAGTGAAGGGCGAAAAAGCTTTGTACTGTTCGCTGATCTCACAGGGGAATCCATACACAAAGCTTCCCACATACAAGCACACATACTGAGTGCAATTTTCCCAAATACACTTGTGATTTCTCTCTCCGTGCTCCACCCTCCTTATCCCAGTGTGCCTCCTCCCCAAAGATACATGACATAAGCTCTGGGAGGAGTGCCAGGTGCAATCTGGACCTCATATGGTGCGAGTGTGTGTGTATGTGTATGTGCATGTGTATGTGTATGTGTATATGTATGTGTATGTGTATGTGTATGTGAGGGTGAGGGTGAAAGTGGGGATGGTATCTGGACGGTGACAGGGAGAAAAGGGTGGCTCAGGGCCAGCTTGCCCATAACAGAGTGCACCTCTCGGGAGGGAAGTCTGTCCTCATATCCTCCATGGAAGACGAGATGGAGCTGCAGATATAAACACAAAGGTATGACGATGACTAGTGGCATCCCAACAATTACATCTCATACCATGTACACAAACGCATCAAGGTGTAATAGCAATACTTTTTGCTTCATGGTTGCTTTAAACTGCTTGTTTAAAAGTGATAGAATTGGACGCCCCTGTGGCTCACCTGGTAGAGTGTGTATAGTCCTAACCACAGCGATCATGGGTGCAAATCTGACCCACGGCCCTTTTCTACATGTCATCCCCTCTCTCTCTCTACCCAACCTGTCTGTCTCTATCACAATAAAAGCTAAAATGCCCCAAAAAATTACTTTAAACTAAATAAATGAAGTAATAGAATTATCTTTTGTATCATAGTAATGGACAGGATGAATACATGAATGGTGACTGCAGTGACTAACACAGAGGCCCAGATAGACAGTGAATATGTCAAATGTGTAGATACTCATTATTTGCACTATTTTGTAATAGTTCTAGTGGATTTAAGTGTATTTTCTCAAAGCTGACACTAATGTTTCAAGCAGAGACTTTTCAAAAGTTTAAATGGATCCAGTGTCTCTCAAAGTCTTACTGAAGAAATTTGATGACTCACAAGGCAAAGTCAAATACTAAGTGAAAATCTAAAGATCTATATATTTTACTTTTGGTGTGGTGTGGTGAATGTTGTCAACCACTAGAGCGGTAAAGTGTCAACATTAAACACTGTGCACTTCTACTGTCATGAAGCTCTGGAGTTGACAGCTGTTATATTTTACCCCATATGGTGGACTAATAGTATCCCACAATACATCAAGAGAAGTATACTAACCAATCAATATATACCATCATGCATTGTGCTCGCGCTGAAAGAAATTAAAATGGCGCAGAGAAAATGACCCAAGTCGTGTCTGAAAGTGTTGAATTTTGAACCTTGGTTATCAGAGTTGAATGTGCTCTCTTCCACCCCCACCCAACCCTGAAAATCCAAAGCATTTGGACTTATACTTTGCGTCTATTTCTAGTCCAGTCAACCAACTCACATAAATTGTTTGCCGATATGAATACACAGTACAACAGCACACTTAATCTTCGGCATATATCTCTGACCTCGTCAGTACCTGCGGGGATATACTTGTCTCTTGACAAATCTCTTCTCCTCAGAAACCTCGAATATCAGCCTGCAGGTGAGTCTGGGATGGCGGTGGGTCTGATTTAAATGCTAAGTGAGCAGCAGTGGTGAAAATTACCGAGATGTTTGCAGTGAGGGATGAAGCAGCGGCACTGGCATACCTGAGAGAGAGCAGAGCGTCCTGACAGCCTCAGTAGACTGCCAAATTTTAGAGGGAGCATTAGCTATGTGTTGCAGAGATTCGGTATATAGGCAACTGTATCACATGTGAATGTACAGTCAGAGTGGGGCTCTGGATGTCTCTCTTTTTTTTTGTGTTTTTTTGTGTTTTGCCAAAACTTATTTCTCTCACTGTAAATGCACATGGCTCACGATGCTGTTTTAAAGTCATTTCACGATATTTCTGATGACTATGTCTGCTTTATGAATAAAGGTGATACTGAAAAAGCATTACTAGATAATGAAAGGCACCTTCCAAGCTTCCTTTAAAAACCCTTTTCGTAGTTACTTCATTGTGTTTGGACAGGAAGTTGATAAAGGCTGAACGTGCAGGAAAAAACAGAAATGGATGTTTGGATGTTTTTTTTTTTTTTACCAATAAGGTGGTGTGTGTGTGTGTGTGTGTGTGTGTGTGTGTGTGTGTGTGTGTGTGTGTGTGTGTGCGCGCGCGCGTGTGTGTGCGTGTGTGCGCGCGCGCGCGCAGTGTTGGAGATGTGCTATAATTGGATGCAGTGTTTGATTCATGGTGGCTAGATGTTTCAGAGGAACTCCTTTTCATCTTTTCATCACTCATCTAGCACATCTCTCTCCTCTTTTATTTTCCCTGTCATTCTTTTTGTTTCCTCTCACTTTGTTTCTCCCCCCACCATTATCCCCTTCACTCTCCCCCATTTGCCTCCTCTCACTCTCTCTCTCGCTCTCTCTCTCTCTCCTTTTTCTCCCCCACCTCCATCTCTCAGTTTGCTGCTTACCGATCTGCATGTCTGTGTTTTGGCTGTGTGGGCGCGATCCTGTCAAAACCTGCTGTGTGTGTGTGTGTGTGTGTGTGTGTGTGTTTGTGTGTATAAGCATGTGTGTGTGTGTGCCTCAACAAATGTCTCAGTGTGCTTTTGCTTTACTTGTGCATCTGTGTATTTGTGTGTTTGTTGGTCGTGTGTGCCTGAGTTGTGGTGATGTGTGTGCGTGTGCGTGTATATGTGTGTGTGCGCGTATGCAGTTGGATGTTGGGGATGTGTGTGTTTTCTGTAAGTATGTCAGCATGCATTTGTTCTCAGGTTGTGTTTGTGTGCTGGTGCTGGTGTGTGTGTGTGTGTGTGTGTGTGTGTGTGTGTGTGTGTGAGTGAGTGAATGCAGTGTGTTCTCATTTCTCTCTGTGTGTTTGTAGGTTTGTGTGTTCTGTAGTTTGTGTATTTTCCAGTGTGTATGTTTTGCATGTCTGTCTGTGTGTTTTTGTGCGTGTTTTTGTGTGTGTATGTGTGTGTGTACACTTCCTCTTTATTCAGTTTCCGTGGCCTGTCAGGCTTGCAAAAAAAAAACTTCATTTTTTTTCTAAAATAAACCACTTTCTCTCTCGTTTCGATGAGAGAGAGAAAAAAGGAAGAGAAAAAAGTCGGCTTGTTTGATCGATTCCTATCCCAAAGCTCAGCTTTGATTTTACCACGCCTAATCAATGCATCCTTATATGGATGTGCACACTCACACGCACGCACACGTACACAAAGAAAATAGCTTTGAGATTTTCTTAGCTGCAGGTTCAGCTTTTCAAACAGACGAGTCAAGAATGTGGCGTCAAGTGCCTCTCACCCCACTCCCTACTGCTTCCTCCTCCTCCTCCTCTCCGTGGTGGAAAACTTACTGAGAAGCACTTTTCATTTGGCATAAGAGTGTTTTGCTGTTATGAGAAGAAGTAAGAAGTTATTTTATTATCTATATTTATGGATGATTTTTCAGCAGGGTGTCTCTCGTGTTTTAAATCGCTCCCTCTCAACCTTTATGGGCCCTAAAAATGAATGGATAACTCCTTAAGCTGCCTCGCTGCTTGGGTAGATGCGCAGAATGGACAGAGCAGTTCTACATCTCACACTTTGTGCTTTAGCTTTTTCATTTCACTGGCTTTTTAAGATTTTACTGAATAACTCATTCTGAGAAAGCGAGATACTGCAACAGGTAGTGTTTTGTGTTGACCTAAGCCTAACTCTGGATATGTCACTTTAAAAACTTACACACAAGAAAGAAGCAGTACATTTGTACTTGTGTTGAATGCACCGTTGTGTATATGTGTGCATGTTTGCCCTCTACCAATAACTGGACAGTAAAAAGGGCAGGCAAACACCCTGGTAAAGATTCTCCAAAAAATTGTACTTTTGTGTGGGTTTGTTTTTTGCATAGTCAACATTGGTTCAAAGGCATTTTGATTTACGTGTTTCTGTGTGTATGTGTGTGTGTGTGTGACATCAGTTCTCTGTATGCAAACCCTGTTTTGTCGTGCATTGGGTAGGCAGAACAGGGTGGACACACTTGACGCTGACAGCCCTCAGTTAGTATATTCTAACCAAACGTGGCCATTTGTTTCCGTCTCCTCTCTGAAAAGAATCTATGACAGCCAGGTTCTGCTCGCCACCGCCATCTTTAGTAAGAGCTGTAGTCGTTCATGCGTATCTGCCTGTCAGTATCACTCAGGGTAGGTGCATACATGCGGCCAGCACACCACATACAACAGTCAGAAATTGGCTAACTGTTTAAAGATGAGCTGTTTTCTGCCCTGGTCCTTATGTCACTGCATGTCAACATAAATGAACGGTACTTAGTGACTGTACCTTGCTCTGCATAAACTCAGTTGCTATGGCAATATTCACTAAGTGGGATAAGACTTGGGCACGCCTCAGTACACAGTATGATGATATAGGTAGAGATTCAAGTGCTTTTATTTAATTTTTTTTTGTGTGTGCTTACTGAACTGCAGCTGCAGTTAACCCTCACCACAAAGAGCGTAGAGAGGAATCGTATTTTTTTCTCTTTTTCAAGCTGCTGGAAAATTCAAGAAAGCGGACACACTCAGAAATGTTACTTTATCTTACTGAGATGGTTCTGTATTTAAGGAAAATTTGTCCATAGCGCTAATACAACCCTGACATATGTCAGTATCTCTTTCTTTCTCTGAGGGATAGCTTCATTTCCAAACTGCAACTGACACTAGGAAATGATATTAAGATGCGGCATTTACCAAAACCCCAAAAATCTTTTAGTATTTGTCTTTTTAGGGACGGAGTGAATTAGAGGAGAAAATCATTTAATCGCACTCATCATGCCATTATTGAAGAGTGCGGTGGTTTTTCTTGCATGATCCTAGTGATTTGGAAAAACTTTTGTGTTCCAGCGTTAAAGTTGTTGTGGCTGTATTTGATGAATTCAAGATGACAAACACATTTCGTTTGCCTTTTTTTCCCCTCTTGTCTTAAACATCGAGTCAGTAGCAACTAATGCAGAAAACAGAGAACACTGAGTGAGGGTTTCCTGCTTTTCATCAGATATATTCAAAGGCCCAAGCTTCAAAATCTGCACTAAAAGAAAGTTATTGCATAGTTAGTGAGTGAAAAAATTCCTGCACACTTTATAAAACAATAAAGCGGGCTTGGAATATATAGATATTTTTTTTTACCTTTGACACTGTATCAGAGAGGTGCTGAATAAATATACACATTTTGAAGTCATACTTTATGATGTTATTTTGAATTGTATTACAGTGGAGGGTGGATCTAAAACCTTGTCTTCCTTTGTGTATGTAAATAAGATAATAAGATAAAACATCAGAAACACTTTGCAGCAGTCCAGCAAAACACTGCCACTAACTTTATTGTTTCAAATGTACTTTTGAGTAGAGTCAACATGGAGATGAAACTAAAGCTACTGTATTTTCACTTGTTACCCATTAAACACAACATAATGTGAAACCTTGGATGAACATTTTTAAGTAGTTAAAATAAGCAGTTGTGGGCAACTAGGACAAAACTACAAACCTTATTTATTGCAGTCAAGCCTCAGCAGTTAAGTTAATATTTCATCATACCTACAGTATCTTGCATAATGCTGCAGCTTCACACATTTTGGGTAAGAAAAGTTGAAGAGGGAGCAGGGGGGCTGACACAGGAGAGAGGCTGTGGTGGGATGTGATGCTAGTCCAGTGGGGATACCGACACATGGGACTTGAGTTACTATCTTTAGGCACAAAAGTCCCATTTTGAACAGTGTGCAGGTTGAACAGCTGCTGCGCCCTGACCACATCCTGAAGAGAGGTTGCTTGAAAAACTCAGGTTGCGCTGTCTTTTCAGCAGTCTGCAAAAAAAAAAAAGAAAAAAAAAGAGGTCTGATAACTAGTGAAGGACATTTAGCTTAGTTTTGCTCTATAAAGGCCAAATCGTCTGGAGTACAGGATAGACGCGTTAGGGGCTACTTCTACAAAGGTTAGCGCTGCACAGCTAGTGGAGCAATGCATACAGTATGTCCCGAAATTATAATTACTTAGCTCTCCTCTCTGCTCCTCTTCTCCTGCCGCAATAAGTGGTCGAGCTCTCACATCAAAGCCGGCATTGAGAGGGGATTCATTTCGCAAACAACAAACCTTGTGACCTTCTCTCCACCTCTCATCGTGACTTCCTCTGCCGCTGCACCGTTCGAGCGCTCATCCCTCCTTCTCCTCTTCCACTCTCATCTGGCCCTCATCCCCTCTATCTGTCTCGCTTTCTGTTTTTCTGATAATGTCACTGAGGCATCCTCATCCTGTCCGTCCTTGCGTGAAGCTGCCATCTCTCTTTCACTCATCGTCTAGTTCATTCTCTGTCTGTCAGTCTGTCTCTCTGTCTCTCTCTTCTCGACAGTGTTGCTCCCAAAAAGGCAAATTAGGAGACCTGTCAGTAAATTTCTTATAACTTTATGTGACAGTTCAGAATAAGCCTCGAGGCAGAACCATTTTTGAGAACTTAAGATACCAAGAAATCATGTTTACACAAGGCAGCCAGTCCATTATCTCTTCACACGCTAAGGATCTAGCATGTTTGACAAAACGTGGAAAGTTGTGGCCATGTCGTATTTTAGATAAGAGGTAAAACATAATGGGAAGATGATGAAACAGGAAGCCTTGTTCACTCTTTTTCTGTAAATCTCTGAAATAATTGTGTTCAGACCTATTAGCATACTCGAATCTGTCTTTGCAACACAAGAGCCACGGTTTAAAGACAGAGGAGGAGACGGAGAGGCGGCGTTAGGAGGATGGCGATTTTGCGAGAGATTAGAAGATGGAATGGCAAACAGAGAGACAGAGAATGGTGGGAGGATGAGGAGAGACCTGAGGAGGAATATTAATTTTAAGATTACTAAAAAAGAAAATATGGAGGAAAAAAAGTGTGTCTATGATAAGAGGAATTTAACAGGTGAGGAGGCGACAGCGGGAGGAAGAAGAGGCGGCACAAAAGACGTGACACCAAGAAATGGGATTGGATCCAATTAAGAATGAATGTGGGTGCGTCACTTGAAGGAACTGATTCGGATGGAGCACGAAATCATGAGCTGACGGTTTTCACTCAGAGAAAGATGGGGGTGGTGGGGGGTTGGGAGTGAAAGAGGGAGAGAAAATGAAGAAGGGGTGAAAGGGGAAGAATGAGAGTCGGTCAGTAGAAGCGGAGACGGTGAAAGGGGAAGAGTGGATATGGGAAGAAAGCTGGAAGAGGTGGATGGCCCGCTGAGATGGAAGAAGAGGAAGAAGCAGAAGAGAAAGTGACAAACAAAAGAACCTCCCCACCCCCCTTGCCCCACACCTTTTTCCAACCACAGAATCGGACAGGATGCGTCTGAAACCCATGTGCACTTCACTTAACGATTGAGGGTGAAGGTGAGAAAGAAAGCAGCTCTTCTCTTTTCTTAACACAACCACACAAAAAACAACTCAGTGCAACACGACAGTCCAAAAGTGTGCGCTGTTATTCCCATTTGTACAGTTTCCTGCATATTGCCCCTCTATTATGACGGCAAGCTTCTCCCCCCGACTTCGAATGAAGCTTTTTCAGAGCAGCTGCTAACAGTTTTGCTTCTAGCTGCAGTCGAACCGTCCTTCACAGGAACCATCAGTTTCACAAGGCAAGAAGGAAAAAAAAAAGAGATTAGGGGAAAGATTTGTGGATTTTACCAAAAAGTAATAGGACAGATATGAATGGTGATTTTCTGTCACATGCCTCGTATTTTACTAAAGTGAAAATATGCTGGTTGTAACTGTACCGCGCTTTAGTGAAGCAAATCATTTTATAGTTTACTGAAAATATAATGAGGCATTTACAATTAGCAACACAAACTGCTACACTTCCTGCTGTGACACTGCAATTTCAGGGCCACTGCTCTCGTCTCTTTTTATGAAAGTGCACAGTCTCACTGCTGAATACAGAGGAGACCTGTGCTCTGCCTGTGATAGCTGTGCAAACCTGGACACGAAAAGTTCCAATAATTACACAACTCCGTTATGCAAACTTTTCTGCTTTTCAGTGCTTGTGAACTGTGTTAACAGCTCATCTAAAGGGGTGTATTAAAGGGTAGTAATTCTTTTTCTTTTCCTTTTTTTTTGCATAATTTTAGATGCAGCACTGATGATTCACCAGAAAATAACATAAGATGAAAAGCCTGCAATGGCATAGAGAGAAAGGGGAAATAAGGAATTAATTCATGAAACTAGCACAAATGGCAGATGGGAAGCAGCAGTGAAGTACCATGATTTCTAAAGATTACGGATGTGTTACTGGTGAGATTTTGATTATGTAATCCTGTTACACACTACATTTATATTTGCATAAAAGTAGTTCATGGAAACACAGCAGTGATTCACACTTTCTTATGCCACCTGTTTGAAAATTTCACTTTTAATTTTTTTTTATGCATGCTGTTGGATGGCATCACGACAAAAACCCTGCAGAGAAGTGAGAGACAGAGAGAGAATGAGAGGCAGTAACGGCGAGGTGATGTGGGAGGTAATTCTCTCTAAATCTACTCTTGCAGAAAAAGAGAGTTCCATCAAGAAAAAAAGAGAGAGGGAATAGAGAAACTGATTAAACCCATCTGAGAGAGAAAGAAAGACAGCGTGACAAGGAGTCTGTCTCAGAAATACAAGAAGCTGACACAAGAACGTGGTGAGTGAGACAGACCACTTACATTGATCTGTAATGGAAAAGAAAAAGAGGAAAAAATGAGAGATGGGATGGGTGGGATGAGGTGGTGGAGGGGTGTCGATGTAATGTGTGGAAGGTATGGACAGGGTGATCATTCGAGCATCGTGCCAGCCATTATTGGATAACTGGATTTTTTTAACATGTAATAAGGCAGCTGAACCTAGAGAGAAATGGAGCAGAGAGGCCAACAGAGAGATTTTCACGCTTGGCTTCAGGCTGGCCATTAAAAGGGTCCATGTAGAATGATGCAGGCGAGGCAGGGGGGATGGGAGAGGGGCTTTCTCTTAAGCCTCAGTGAATGGGAAGCGGTGCTGTTGAAGGAAAGCAGCACATACCAAATATAATGTTGGTAAAACTGCGACTATGTAGTCACGCAGTAATGCCATTTGCATTTCTCTCCCCTCTGGTATAAACCATTCGTGAAGTGGCTTGAAGTTTGCAGTGTCACGCTGAGTGTTGCCATCTCTCTTGGAAAAAAAAAAGTAGTGACCATTTGCATAAATTGTAGAATTTCATTGACAAATACTTATGAATAAACCTGGTTTAATTTAGCGTCAGTGTCATCAAGTTAGCCACAGGTCATATTTTATTGTTTCAGAGGAGTGTGAATTCATTCTCGACCTCGGAGACAGCAGTTGAGCTGCTCCATTTCAGCAGCCGTCTGGAGCTTTTGATCATCCGAGCACTTGATCTTCTACAGCAGATGGAGTTGCCCCGTTGTCATGGAATCGTAAGATTTACATTCCTCTGACCATGTCAACTTTTTGAGCCATTTTTGACCCAAACGTTGAGACCAAAAAGTTTTATTTTGGAGAGCTGACAAATCTCAATCAGTTCCACTCAGTGTTGTGTTGTAGCTTTTAATGCCTTCAAATCGAGCCATGTTTACCATGTTTTTCCATATGAACAACTTCTTGTAGCATTTGAATATTTTCAGCTTAGAAGGCCACATTCAAAGAGACAGCATCTTGTACGATTCAGATGTGTTTGACTCTAAGCTTTGACCAGACCAGGCGAAGTGGTATTGACTTTGGTGTACATTACCTCTGACTGGTGGAGCTGACTGCGGGCTGATATTGCATTACTTCTGATTGAGAGGATCGACTATAGGCTTGAGGAAGTGTTAGATGTAATCGTCGCAGGCGACGACAGGCTCTAGATTCACTCCACTCCCAATTACTGCACCTGAGATGATGCAGCATTGATGAGCAGAGTAGAGAATGGCAACATAGTGAAAGCAGTGTCTTTAGTCTACGCTTTGGGAGCAAATAACAGGCTGCATGTTCTTCAGTTAAGACTGGTGTGTTTGACCAGGCGTCCGTGTGATTTGACCAAATGAGTCAGTGATGATTTGTCTTTGGTCCAACATCTGAAGCCCCATCCTCTCCTCTTCTCCTCCTCCTCCTCCTCCTTCTTCTTACAGTGTGATAGTTGTTGTTCTTACAGTTTACGGGCCAGTGTCCATTGTGTCCCTGGTTGCGGTGCGTTAATCAGCTTATTTTCTGCTTTCCAAAAGGGAGACAGCAGGCCTTTTGTCCAAGAACACAGCGCTGGGAAATCACAACAAGCACACACTCGATCTCTCATTCTGTCTCACACGCTCTTTACTTCTCTCTCTCTCTCAAGTTCAAGTTCTCTCATCTCATCTCATCTCTCTCGCCGTTGCCATATTTTGCTTTCCCATCCCTTCCTCTCCTCCTCTAAACAAGGACAGAAGCGGCAGCCGGTGAAAAGATGAATAAAGCAGACAGATGAAGGGCAGTGATGGGAGAGAGAGAGGAAGAGGATAAAAGCACATATAGAGCAGAAGGCTAAGGGAGGGAATCACTAAATTAAAGAAGATAAAGAAAAGTGTGGAGAAAGAGTGTGGAAGTAAGGATAATAGGGAAACAGATGAAAACAGAGGTAGAATTAAGAGGTAAAGAGAGCATGTGGTAAAAAAAAAAAAAAAAGTGCGGTGGAAGGGTAAAGAGAGGGTAAGCCTGTATGTGTGTGTGTGTCTCTCTATAGACAGCTATAAATAGATCCAGCTGAGCAATGTGATGAAGTTAACATAGCTATAAGACTGAAGAGAGAGGGGAAGTGTGTGAAGATGGTGAGGGACGGGATGCATGTGAGTCATTGGGCTCACTGTATTTGGCTGTATTTGTCTATAAGTGTGTGTGTGTGTGTGTGTGTGTGTGTGTGTGTGTGTGTTTGTATAAAGGGTGCACAGAGAGATGAGATGAGAAGCCTTTAAAAGCCATATTAGTGAGTGCCTTGAAAGCCAAGTGACAGCTTTTATACTCCTTCATAACCCCACACACACACACACACACACACACACACACACACACACAAACAATCCAGACACACTCATACACATTAAGCACGTTAGTCAGCTTTAATCACACAGCATGATAGTGTGTGTGCTTCAGCAAGGCCGCTTAATGTTGATAATAACGTACTCTCCCACAGTAATAGATCTGTCATTCAGCACAATTAAAGAAACACATACACTTGCATTCATACACTTTTGAAGAACCTTCTCCGTCTGTATCTCCCCATAATACACACATGGACAAATCCACGCTCACTCACACACACACACGCGCACACATGCGGTGGAAAGCCACATCAACGTGTCATTATCAAGTCATCACATTTCCAAATTGAGGAGTGTGTTTGCAGCGCTGTCACATTTCCTTTAATTGGCATAGTCAAATTACACACACACACTCTCACACACACACACACACACGCGCACACACTTGCCTTTGAATTGTGAAAATGTAATGCTTTTATTAAGGATTAGGTCACAAGCTGTCACATTTCCTCTCCATTTATAATTAAGGGTTATGTAATACAGTAGTCCCAGTCACACTGCTAGGCTCACACACTCACAAACACATGCACATAAAGGTACACACACATCCATGCACCATAAGCACGCACCCTTTTCACACATACACTTGAAAAACAGACGAACAGTGCTCTTGGAAACGCACGCACGCCCGTGTTGAATAGAGAGAGAGAGCGGATGTAATGCACGCTGCCTCTGGGCAAAAGGGGAGCTTGTGAATTATTGAGATGACGCCCTGAAACAAGTGATCACACACACACACACACACACACACACACACACACACACACACACACACACACACACACACACACACACACACACACACACACAAAGCCTTGCACATAAACACCAACAAAAACACACACATGTATTGTAATGGTATTTGGTGTGCATCCTGACCTTTTAACACGAGTAAAACAAGCCTTAAGGTAGCAGGGGAAGCAGACAGCGGATGAATCTGGAATTTTACATGCACTCATTTACTCTAACAGCACCATCCATATGACACCAGGCGTCCAAGTGGGAAATCAGCAAGTATAATCCATTAACAAGGGTCGCTTTCTACCTAAGGAGAGCACTCAGTGGAGAAATCTCGTGTTCCACAAAGGTACAGCTCATCATTTGACACATCCATCAAACACACAAGCGTGCTCGAGTATAAACACTCACTACACCCTTGTAATGCTGGACAAAATCCATCACTGCCTTCAACACAATTTACCTGTCTTTACCAATTTGTGACTTTCAGCCAGGAGTATTTTTATCTAAAGAGACATGAAGCAAAAAACTAATGTTTCCATCATGTGTAGTGATAAAGAAGCTAATGTAATTCTGAGTCTACATCAAATAGAGCTGAATTTTGCTCAATCTGTCAAAAAGTAAACCATAAAATTAAAGTTGAAGATTGGCAAAACTGGTTTAGTCCAACTAAACCAGTTTTGCCAATCTTCAACTTTAATTTTATGGTTTACTTTTTGACATAAAATTAAAGTTGAAGATTGGCAAAACTGGTTTAGTCCAAGTCAATGGGAACCTTATTTATTAAAACACTGAACTTCAGCTGGCTTTGATTTACACATCTGGATATCTTACTACCTCGATGACAGTACGAAGAGACATTTTCATACACCTAATATCAGGGGCCAGATGTATAAATGATGTGTACAAAAAACATGCATGCACACAGTTTTCTAGTACCAGCTGATATGATAAGGAGGAGAAATATATGACCAGAGACGTAATCTCATCTTGTTTGTTGGTTTACTTGATTATGTCATTATTTTTGAAATTGACACAGCAATCGAAGGCTCATTTGTAATGTTCGTTTTAAATATCTGTTTATGACAAATGAACATCATTATTTTTATTTAAAATCACGCCATTCTTTCCCCATCAGTCATCTTTTAACTTTATCGTCAGCTGTGAAGTAGTTTGTCTCAGTCTAAGCACTATGCAGTAAATTAACCGCTGATCATCTTTCTTACATTTAATAATGAGGGTGAGATGTCGCAGCAAAGAACATGTGATAAATGAAACATATGAGATCTATAGTGACAACTGTGAACAACAGTTGTGCATAACGACAGCCACTCTGATAATGTTGGAAAACACGCACTTCGTCTCTGCCGGCCTCCTCACAGGTCCAACGAGTAGTGGAGTGGGCACAGGTATCAATATGCAGACGGGTGTGTGTGTTTGTTTGTGTGTTTGTGTGTGTGTGTGTGTTTGTGTGTGTGTGGGATATTTTTCTTTTCAAGACTGAAGTGACACTTTCCGACACACCTGCATCTAAAACATTTTGGATGTGCCAATATCTTCATAGAGAAAGCTGCTGACATTTATAAAACAGAACTGACCAAAATATCATATGGGAAATATCAAAGTAAAAGGAGTAAGAGAAAGAGAAAAGGAGAGAAAAGAAAACAGGAAGTGTAATGAAATGATGCAGACATCTTTATTTTAATTAATTTTATTATTTTATTTATTTTTATTAATCAAACCCGGGCTCTGTGGTGTTGCACTTTTCAGTTTACACTGTTCAGTTTTGTCAATTCCTACCATCAGTATCCCCGATTTTATGGTGCCTATATTCAGCTGATCAGCATAATGTTTTTTTTTTTTTTTGCAAAAATGTAGAATTCCTTTAACTTGAATTAAAATCTGCCTTGTGGTGTCTCTGGAATCACAGCACACCCTGACACACACCCTTCTCATTCCAGCGGGAACCTTTGAGAGAAGAGTAAGAGATGGATATAAAGATGGATAGGTGTGAAGATAAATAGATAACTTGGCTTTCAGCCACCACGTGGAGGCAGACAGAAATGTGGGGTGAAATAGTTGGGGAGGGGGGAAAAAAAAGGAGATGGATGGATGAATAAATGGGATTTCAGTCTAGTTCCAAGCCATGGGAATATGAAGGAACGAAAGAAAAAAGATAGATTTAGACAGACATGGAAATAGAAAGAGACATGGATAGATAGATGATGATGGGGTTTTTGCCTGGTTCAAAACCATGGCAGTGACAGCGAGAGAGAGCGAGAGAGAGCGAGAGAGAGAGAGAGAGAGAGAGAGAGAGAGAGAGAGAGAGAGAGAGAGAGAGAGAGAGAGAGAGAGAGATGGATATGGATAGATAGATGATAATGGGATTTCTGCCTAGTTGTAAGCCATGGGACTAAGCTTCATGTTTGTTGTGTACTGACTGACTGAAAGCTGCTTATAGTGAAATACACTGCTAAGCCGAATGGTACATTAGTTATTTACAGTAAGCCTGCATATTAGTGTGCCACTGTACTGTAAAAAAACAAAACAAAAAAAACTTATATGTGATGCAGAACTAATAAACTTTTTTTTCCATCTTATAAACTCTGCTGCAGTTTGCTGATATAAAATATATTTATCACATTTCTATAAATGTGACACTCATCGTTTTACCCATTTGGATATGCAAGAAGTCCCTTAATTACTTTCCTTCTTACATGTTTTTCTCTGTATTTCAGCCTTTTTTGTTGTAATTGCATGCACAGAAGAAGGGGTCAAGGTGGAGGATGCCTACATCATTAAAATGATGAGAATAATAAACAATTGCCTGTGATTTTATGGTACAGCTGCTACCTTCTTATCCTTTGCAGGGATAAGAGGGTAGCAGCTAATCTGACTAAATAGTAAGAGGCAACTGAAACAATGACAAGTTTATTGGTCTATTGCTATAACAGTTTCCCCCCTGCACATTGCTGTCACCCCCCACTGCCATCACAACAGTTATATAGTTACAACACATCTTAGGGGACTGGTAGGCATTTGCTGCAACAAAACACAACAGACAAAAAATCCATTCCATCATCTGGTCGGTAAATACCTCTCTCATTTGAGAAGGTAAATCACTAAGTCTAGACACGAATCACAGCAGAGAGAATTTGGGCTACAAAAGTCTATTAAAGTCTCTTTCTCTCCTCAAGTTTTGGAGGTTAAAGCACAACTCTTCCACTGACCTTTTCTCCTGAGGTGTGGAATGAGGCCGTTTTGTGATTGTCAGTGACCTTCCAGCTGCTCTTCACCCAAATTATTTCCCTCATCGTATACTCAGAGAGAGACGATCGTATATATGGCAAGAAAAAGTAAATGAGCCCTTGGGAATCAACCCATTTATGTATCAATTTGTCCTTCAATATGGTCTGATATTCATCCAAGTTGCAGTTAAAAAC
The DNA here is from genome assembly GCF_002260705.1 of Seriola dumerili. Lineage (NCBI taxonomy): Eukaryota > Metazoa > Chordata > Actinopteri > Carangiformes > Carangidae > Seriola > Seriola dumerili. Next base: position 1,807,649 of record NW_019174923.1, read on the forward strand.
AAACACGATCTATTTTAAATAATTACACACAAATCATTGTATTGTCTGTATTGAAAACATCACTGAAACGTTCACAATGCAAGCTGGAAAAGGTATGTGAACCCCGCGGCTAATGGCATCAACAAAAGCTAATTGGAGTCAGGAGTTGAACCAAGATTGAAGGTGTGGGTTAGAGCTACTCCAAATTAGAGAAAAGCACTCTCAGTTTGCTATAGATAAAAAATAAATAAAAAAAATCTCCTGTGAACCATGCCTTGCAAAAAAAGACTCATGTGTCACTCAAAGTGACTTATGATCAAGAATTGTTGATTTGCATGAGGCTGAGACGGTTTAGATCTTCATCAGTCCACAGTCAGTCAAACTGTAAATGGAGATGATCTAGTTCTGTGGGCACCGTCCCTCAGAGTGGACGTCCAGCTAAGATGACTCCAAAAGCACAACACAGAATGATCAGCAATGTAACAAAGAACCTCAGACTAACAGATAAAAGCTGAAAGGAATCATTAGGAGCTAGTTAACATCTCATTTCACCAGTCTATCATACACAAATCATAGTGCATGGTTGCGTGGAGCGTGGTGTCCTGCCATGGACTCAATGCAGGAAGCTGCCACTCTCCAAAAGAAAACATTAAGCCCCTGAGGTTTTGCCAAAGAGCAGCTTGACGCTCCACAACACTACTGGGTAAATGTTTTATCTATTGAGCTAAAAGTACTGTGGAGGGAGCATCATGATTTGGAGCTTTGCTGCCTCCGGGCAGATCGACATCATTGAGGGAAAAAATTAATTCCCATGTTTATCAACTGCTGAAGCCCAGTAGAAGTTGGGTGATGCAGCAGGACAATGACCCTAAACATCAAAGTAAATCCACTATAGAATTAAGTCAAACAAAGAAAGTCCACCTTTTGGAGTGGCCCAGTCAGAGCCCAGACCTTAACCCAGTAGATGCTGTGGAGTGACCTCAGAGAGCTGTTCACACCAGACATCCTGAGACTATGGCTGAGCTGAAGCAGTTCTATAAGGAGGAATGGTTCAGAATTGTTCAGCAGCTTCTGGAAGAGCTTTTCTGAGGTTATTGGTGCCAAAGCAGGTTCGACCAGTTGTTAAATCCCCGGGTTCACTTCACCTTTTCTCCCAGCACTGTGAAGGTTTAATGGCTGTGCTCAATAAAGACACAAAAGATTATAAACGTTTGTTTGATATCGTCTTCGGGACACTGGGTTTGTCTACACTTGTGACTTAGATGAAGATCAGATCACTTTATCGCCAATCAATGCAGAAAATGAGGGCATTTCAAAGGGTTCACATACTTTTTCTTACCGCTGCATGCGGTGTGCTGAGGTTAGAAGTTAGAGGACAGCCAATATCAACGCTCCAGGGTGCCAGAACGACCACTGATCCAGAGATGGAGAGGAGGGGAGTCGAGACATTTTACAAACCTTTGTTGTATGATTACAGAGGGCATTTTGTGGCTTTCATGGGTCCTCTAAGACTAAGATGAAACAGCAATAAAATATACTGGCCTTAATATCTTTGTAACCACGCAGATAGCTGTGCAGCTGTAGCCACTGAGGACCTTTTCTTTAAAATGTATTCAGCTTTTATTAGTTATTTTAGTATAAGCCCTGCTTTATGGGCAATGTGAGTTCAACACCAGTCAGTCTCACACATGCTTACAGTACACATAGCCTCTCTTTATAGTTGAAATCAGTTAGTTTTCAGTTCACATGAAGGACAGTGAAAAGGAAAGGGACAACTCACCCTCTCTGTCTCCCTCCCTCTCTATAAAAGAGAAATAAATTGCTTTTGAATCATTTAGCAGAAACAATGGCCAACCTTCCTTTTCTCTCGCTCTCTCCTCTCGCAGATCCTTACTGTTAATAATTTAACACTATGTGTGTGTAGGGGGGAGTATATATCTATGTCTCTGTGTGTATCTGTCTTTTGAAGAGCTCGCTTACTGTCACTGATCTGGTTGTACAGCAGATTTGGAGTTGATAAGAAGGGGCTATTTTGCAGCGTGCGTCTGTTTAGTTTAAAGCTAGTGGAAGTAAGAGGGTTTGAATTATTCATATTGATGATTACAGATATTCATAGATGACTCAGTAACAGAACTGCCATCACCTTCCTGAGAAGATTTGTTTCGATAAATTAATTATAAATCAATTTTCTTAATGTTTCTGCTTTCCACAAGTTCACATCTGTGAAGGAATTTCTCACATTTCTGTTTATGTGCAGATGAAACAAATGAGATACAACATGCTAATTATTTATCTTGATATATGTATATATATATATTGTGTGTGTATGTATGTGTGTGTTTTAATGAAGAGCCAGAGTAGGTGTTTCCTCCTGCTTCAAATCTTTCACCTTCTGGCTCCAGCTCCATAATTACCACCCAAATATGAGACTGTTATTGATTTTCTCAGCAAAGTCTTAACAAGAAAGCAAATAGATTCATAAATGCAATACTGCATGTAACTGAATTATATTTCAATATTTTTTCTTACTAACTTAGACCCAATATTCAGTCTTTTAAAGATGAAATATTTATCCTATGTTGTGAGGTGAGTCTGTGTGAAACATTACAAGTGTACAAATGGCTTGGAGACAAGGAAACTTGAATAGGTTTGTGACTTACTTGTTTTAAAGAAGGAGAAATATATCCAAGCTGTGCTGAGCCAAATTTCAGTTTTCACACACACACACACACACACACACACACACACACACACACACACACATACGGACACACACACGGACACACACACACACGGACAAGCACAGGATTTCATTTGCTGTTGGCAGTCTCCAATTACCTTAATTAATGGCAGCTAGTTTCCTGTGTCCGACTACACAGGGCTCGGAGCTAATCAGAAAATGTGTTGCTTCTTAGTAATGTCTGATCACTTGACAACATAAACACTATATACGTACATGTTCTGTGTGTGTGTGTGTGTGTGTGTGTGTGTGTGTGTGTGTGTGTGTGTGTGTGTGTGTGTGTTTGTGTGTTAATCTATATTTTTGTGCTCAGATCTTCATCTTATTCTATGCATACTGTCACTTTGTGTGTAGGTGTTAGTGTGTGTGTGTTGTGACAGTATCTGCCTGTGCATTTGCATGCTAGAGTGTGTTTCTGTGTATGTGTTTGCATCCCTTTGTGTGTTTGTGTGTGTGTGTGTGTGTGTGTGTGTGTCCTTTTGTATGCATGTGAGTGTGTGCGTGAAAGCAAAGGTAGGATTACCAGCTTGTTGTTGCGAGATAGGGTAGGATTACTTAAGAGAGGAACCAGAGGAAGGAGGAGAGCGAGGAGCAGGAGGTGTGACAGGTGCTGAGATGGAGCAACAAAGAGATAGATGGTGTGACAGTGAGTGGGAGGAAGTAAAGTTGAAACAGAAGACGGAAAATAGAGAAATTAGAAAAGAGAGAGAACAGTTGAGAAAGGGTCAGGTGTATACAATATGTGGTGCTTTACAGGTGTCATCCTCAGATGATGTTTTGGGTAATGCAGGATAAAAACATGATGGAACTTGTGGAGATAAAGGCTGATGAAGAGCTCCTCTTGTTTCCTTTAGGCTGATACGATCAAGAAGGTAGCGTGTAGTTTCTATCTTAGCTCTTATTTAATGGACTGCATGTAACAAACACTGAGCTGTGGCGTTGGATTAGATTATCAGTGATCACAGAAGGTCTGCATTGCACTTTCATTGAGTTACATTTGGGCCAACTTTAATTAGGAAGAGTGGCAACAAAATGGCAGAGTGTAATGTTACTACCTCTTCCTCTCCACTGAAACAAAACAAGGGGAGAGGAAGTGGTTCAAAAACCTCTGAGCTTGTACATCAACCCTGGGCACCCGCAAAACAGTGGGTGCACGTTAAACAGGTGACCCATGGTTTAGTAAAAAACAGGAGTCACTGTGTTCTGCCAAGTGAAGTCTAATGTGGTGTGTTGCTTTTGAGGAGACACTTTGTTATGGTTCTGAACCAGAACTATTATCCTGAATAAGCGGAAGAAAAATCCCTCCCCAAATTTCTGAGCTATTAAAAAACCTTAAAAACGACTGTCATTGTAGAACCAAATAAATGTGATAAATATAACTCAAATAATGTGAGTCATCAACACATTATAGATTTAGAATAATGACAATTTTGAGACCCATCACCCTTGAATATCATATTATCCAGTGTTATGTAACTCAGAAGAATCTCTTTAAGTATAGGAAGAGACAGAAGAGAGAGATCTATAGTGTGTGTTGACAGTTGTCTGTCTGGGTCCTGTAAAAGGTTAATCTTGTTGTTTTGAAATATTAAATGGATAGAAACTCCGCTCTACAGAGAAATATGGATAACAAAATTACATATGACATATTGACCACCCTGCTTGTCTCTTTTCTTTGTAATATCATGGATTTTTCTCCTCTTCTCTTCTCTTCTCTTCTCTCCTCTTCTCTTCTCTTCTCTTCTCTTGTTGAGTGATGTTGATGTTGTTACTTGTAAGTGTATTAATATGGCTAATATTAAGAGAACTGGTACAGAGCTGGTTAATAGGAATAAATACCATTTTGTAGTTTGTGTTACACTTATTTTTATGCTGTTGTTTTTATGCTGCTCCTCCAACCCAGAAGCATGTAGAGAAGGTGCAATGGTGACTGTCCCACAATCAATGCGGCTACAAAAGACCACCAGCTCTAACTGTGGTCAGACTGAAAGCAGCGAGAACATCAAAGTGACTGGAAGTCATTTATTTTCTATACGATCTGGCTTCTCTTGGCGGCGAACAGCAGCATACCGGGTTGATGGCGCGTCCTGAGCGGTGTGGGTGTCAGAAAAAGTTGAAGTCAAGGCGACTATATGGTAATAAGCTATGATGCGGCTCGGCAGCAACCAATCAGAATGTAGACACGCTCTGCTCTGGAGAACACTAGAGAATGCTCCCGTGTAAACTTTTGTTCCCATCAAACCTTTGTTCCCAAGCCCAGTGGAGGAGATTTTGATAACTGCGGCATGCCAACCAGCAGTTGTCTCTACTTCATGTATGTCATCTCTGTCAGTCTGAACGTACGGTGTGCATCTAGACTGAATTACACAACCTAGTCCATTACCCACATCGAGCAAATGGGTATGGAAACCCATACATATAATCATCATGTGAATGTTATTAGACCGCTAAGACCTGATGCGCTAAAACAACGAAAAGAAGACCTCAAGTAAGATGAACTAAATGACTGCGAGTGCGAGGGCCACTACTTCACCCTGCTGTACATCATTTATCTATATAACACAGTGTTGGCAGGTTTGGAACTGCTTGAGGTTCTGCCTGTTATTAGCAGAACATTACAGCAGTTGGGGGGGGGGGTACTTGCATCAAAGCCACATTGATGGTGTGTTTGTTTGAGTGGAGCATATTGTTTTCCAATTGCACGTCGCCCTTCCCCTATCCAAACACCCCCACCCCCCACCCCACAGGTCATGAAATTTGGAAGTTTGCATTCGCACTCACTTTGCTCTAGTATAAACATTGTTGGAAAGAATAACACAATATGGCATTATAAAAATAAGGTGGAAAAAAGCCTTTGGGTTATTAATGTTTGTTTATATTTGGTTGCGAACTGGCATCTGTCTGAGTGCAATGAATGCAGAGTGAAGCAATAAAGGTGGAGACGGCTGGTTTCCTGAGCTTTATGCTAATCAGCCATCACTTATACATTCAACACACTGCCACTGTCTGCTCAATGTCACCCACCCAACACACACACACGACAGACATACAAACATAAGCACATGTAAACATGCATGCCATCTCTACTGTATGGCAGTTTCTCAATCTATGTCTCCACTACTGCTTGTCTTTCATTTGATCATCTTTTTGTGTTTTTGAGTGATAAGCCATTGAACCGATAAGTTTACTAATCTCTAATTAATGTACCATTAACTGTACCACCAAAGCGAGAGGTTGTCTAACCAATTAGTCTCCAGACCATGAATTGTCAGATCATTAAAGGAAAGAGCTTCTTCCAAATCGTCTCCATGGGAAAGTGAATAGATTCATCTGGATCAATAATGCAGCGTTAGCATGTGCATAAAAAGTCTCTTAACACGTGGCTACAAATGTAGTGTGATTTCCAGTTAGCGTCATTTCTTCAGAGTTGAGACACCTGGCACTCAAAATCACAGCAGCCACGACAGACAGTCTCACACACACACACACACACACACACTTACTCGTACACTTAATATCCAAACAGCTGTTTCTTGCATGTGACATCATCACACCTGTAGGTGAGACACAGAAGTGACAAGTGGGAGTGAACTTTGTCTGCGGAAAAGGGTGATATCGTAGAAAGAGCAATGTGTGATTTAAATGTGTGCTGTGTGTGTGCGTGTGCGCGTGTGTTATTGCACATTTATCTGTGATTGTGTGTCTGTCTCTTTGAGTGGCAAAGGAACTTTTTTTAATGTAAAGATTTTTAAGATTTGTGTGTGTGTTGCCTCTTGTGTTTGGATGTGCAGTGCTTTTGATTTCGCTAGTCATCAACATGTCACCATGTCTGATTGTATTGGTTTCACATACACTCAAACACCGGCAGAACTGTCAGGATTAAAACAGCACATCCTCACTACTACTGTACTAAGCCCCTTATCGACGCTTCGTCTTTATTTATAAAATCTATCTTTTTTTTCAACATTACCCCACTTTACAACCCCACAGTTTCATAAATTAAAAGCCTTTGGACTCCAACTCCAATATTTTCATCCAGAATTGGCTATGTAAATAAATACAACCACATGTTTGGTCCATTATGTTTATACGCCCACTCTGAAACTGTCGTCTATTGAAAATAGTTCTGGAACATGCTCAGTTTTCTGCCTTTTTCATCAAGGCTCAAGGAGAGAATCTAAATATATGAATGAACATCACCTGTAAATTAAAAACATGTGAGGTTTTCTTTAAGATAATGTTTTGCAGAGATAAGGTTTCAGGATTTATAAAAACAGACAAAAAATGGATTTGTTGAGCAAACATCTGTACATCTATAAAATGTAGGAAGATTAGGGATAAAAAAAAAAATCACTGATGTAGAATTTGGTTACCTAGAATGATGTGATGTCACCAGTTAAACAAACCATTTAAATCATAATTATAAACAACATTTTTTGGCCATTTCCCTTCTATAACAATTTATACACATGCTGCAAGTCGCAGCACAAGTGACATAAGAAAAAAATCAAACTGGAGAACTATGTCTTTTATTAATCATATTGTTTTTACAAAACTACTAAATACTTTTTACACTATTGAGGAGAAAAGAAGCAGATGTAGCTCAGTTAGCACACACTGTCTAACTGTTGTAGCCTTACAACAATGCGGCAAGCCTATGAACTTGTGCGGCACTGTGTACGCATTAATGTGAACGTGTGTGTGCTGACTACAGTAAAGTGCAAGTGGCACCCTATCCTTCACACTCACACACACACACACACACACACACACATACATACACACACACACACACACACACGCACACGCACACAGCTCTGTGTAAGCACCAACTGTCCCTATAATGAAGTTTAATGACTGTAATGCAGGGCCAACACAGAGAGGGTGGGGGAGGTTTGGCAAAAGCTACAACAACATTACCTGCCTGAGACTCAGGAGTGGTCGTGTATACACGAAACAAATAAGGTTCGCAAACTACAGCATCTGATGTACCGTTAGTGTCTCTCTCCGCCTACACCACAACTACGCCAGCGGATGTCAGCAGAAGGAAATCACAAATGAAATCAGCCAGCAAAAAGTTATATACAGCACTTTGTCAACCAATACTAAATGGTTTCATTCACCACTATAAGTGTGTGCAATTAAGATTTTCTTTCACAGTTATCTGATGATTTTACAGATAAGTTTATAATTAGTTTGTTACTTTTCATTCGATTATCTCTAATGTCACCATCAATCTCAGCATTGGGCTAAAGAGGCTTGACACTGCACAGTCAGCAGTCCAGAAACCAAAGTGCACCAACAACAATATGTTAGTAAAGTAAATTACTGGAAGGTGAGCTCCACAATGAGGAGCCTGCTATTTGTGTGTCTCTGCACTGTGGACGCAAGAGGGAAGAAGGAGGAAGACAAAAGAGTCCCTTGCAGTCGCATCCAGCCACAGCTCACAATGATGCTAATTAAATTGGGCATCAATTAACAGGTTAATCACCTGGGTTGTAATTTAAAACACCAAAGTGTAACGTCTCGCACAATCATATTCAAAATGTAACAATAATAATGCTTTGTTTTTGGAGCTAAATTGAGTTACAGCGTGGTTTGCAAAAATGGAAGTGTAGGCGAGAGAAAACCCAAAGCAATAAATAACAAAGGAAAACATAATAAACTGCGAAAGGGCAAATACATGCAAAGAGCCAGAACACAGAACAACTGACTGTGTTAATACTCTACTTAAGATTAACAGAGCCGAGTCCAAAACGCTGCCAGTGTGGCAGCAACAAGCTCGAGTCGAGCGGCTGAAAAAACATTGAAAGTAGTGAAATTGGCTCCAGGCTCTGCTTTAGGAAGGGACAGCAAAAGCTGCATCTATTTCTTATGTATCAGCCGGTGACAGGCAACAGAGGTCATGATTTGTATTCCGCTCCATGATGTTCTGAATTTATGCATAGGTATGACTTCTTTAAGAATGTCTGTGTGTGTATGTGTATATGAATAAGTCAATCCCTCAAAATGATTGAGGTGCGACGGCAGGTAGCAGTGATGGATGAATTAGTCGATTGAGAGACCGTTAACTCATTTCTGTCAAACTGGACGACCTCAAAAATGAGAGAGCGTAAGAGAAAAGGAGTCGTTTTCTTTTAAACTTTGAAAAATATTATGATACATGCAAAATGTACTTTAGCAAAAGACCCATGTGACAGGAGAATTTCTCCCTGTTGATGGGAGGCTGAGGAGAAACAATAGTAAAAAAAAAAATAATGCTTTCCGATGTTGGCACCGCTCACGGATTTTGATCAGTATGTGTCTGCGTGCCATAGCCTGAGGGACAGGCACAATGACAGAGTGTCCTGAGTTGGTATGAAGCACTGTTGTTTTAATCATTAATGAATAATAATTATTTAACCCAATTTTACAACATTCAGTCATTTGCCTGTGCCATTTTGATATGATGTGTTGTCATGTGCTCAAAAACTGCTTTGAAAATAGGATTTAGTGTGATGTTTCTTTGGGTTGATTGGAAGGTGGGAGATAAAGATTTAGAGAAACAGGTGAAAAAAGAAAGAAAAAGCTAAAGAAGGAGAAAAGATAGAAAGATGGAAAGGAGTCTGCTTATCATGCCCTCCTGCCCCTCCTTTTTCTCATGTGCTGGTTGGGGGCTGCTTGTGTTTAAACTTTAGAAAGAGGCCAGGTTAAACAGTGAGTCCCGCTGGAAGCAGTGTGGCTGCGTGCTGCTAAAAGCTGTCTATTCTCCATGCACTCTGCTCCTCTCATCAGTTTGACAGACCTGTTTTTTCTCCTATTATTTCATTATTTTCTTTGCAGCAGATGCTTTTGTCTTGCAAAGCATGACAAACATCATTCACCACTTTTACCTAATGCTGCTATCTTCTTTCATTCTTCGGTCCTTTCCTTCTTTCTGTCTCCATATTTTACACCTGTTTCTTGTCCAATAGGGAGCTCACATCTTTGCCTACAGGCTACAGCAGCCCAGTCTTTAACCAGCCACTTATACTGTTTCATCTCTACACACACACACACACACACACACACACACACACACACACACACACACACACACCACTTTCAAATGATGCTTGGCCGCCTGCCAAAGTCGCTAGTTGAGTAGACAGACTTATTTACAGCCACATCTCACCAGCATCTGGTGGGTGTTGGCTTCCAACCTCGATGGCTGATTAACACCGCAAACATGCCAGGCTCCCAAACTTGTATAATAAGTAAAAGTGTGTTACATTTGCTTGTGTCATATCTCAGCTAATGTTTTACCCAACTACACGCTTTTTTCGTATTCATTAAATCCAAACCTCTCGTGCTGAGAGAGAAATTAGTTTTTCAGATTGGCTTTAGTTGCAACACATCATGCAACATAATAAATTAATACAAAGACACAGCATAATAGCAAGAACAAATGACAGCACCATATGAACATGCATCTATTCATAAAACCAGGGATAGAGTTAGGAGCTTATGTTGGAGAATCGTAGTTTCTCAGTGAACAGTTGTCACTGTGGCAAAAGATGCTACATTATTTTATGTAGGAATCTAATTGCAGTGTGGATGAATGAACGAGTTCTTGATTTTTGTTTTGTATTTGTATTTGTATGGATTGTTGTCCCAGACAACAGTTGGCCTATGTCCACAGTCCTTGTCGGCATAATGTAAAAATCAGCTCAAAGAGACTTCAGACTTGAATGGAATATCAATCCATTTTTACTTATCAAAAAATATATTGTGGTAATATAATGCATCTGAAAGGTGTTCTGGGTGGTTGAGACTTGGGGAATCTGCTGCTGAGCTACCAAAGCTACCAATTACACATCATCCACTTGATCATGACATCCATAATTTCTTTTCTTTTTTTTTTTTTTAATTTTCAAGGTTTGTGACAAAGTCTGCAGAACAGCTGCCATGTAAATCAGAAGAAACAGCTTATAGTATACAGATTCAGCTGCACAGTAAATAGGTTAAAACATGCCAGTCAGAGAGATGAGCCTTTATATCCCTTGCACTGTCTTTTATAGCTGACCCTGTGATAACTTGTGACCTTAGTCTGAAGTGACTGGCCCCTCTCTAATAGCTCCCCTTCCACTGCTGTACAAACGCTCCGTCTCTTATTCAGATGCTTGACCTTAGAATTTAAATCTGATGGTCGTTTTATGGCTGTTCTGCTTTATGGGAATGAAATGAGAAAATATGGAGAATCGGATGACTAGAAGGAGAAAAGACGACAAGAAAGAGAGAGAGGAGGAGAAATGGAGGCGAGATGGCGGAAGAGACTGGACGCTTAATGAGAGAGAAAGTTGAGAGATTAATTGAAAGTCAAATGATGGCGTTGAGGACACAGTATGCCCCAATTTAAGTTCTTCTCATAAAAATAATTTGTCTAATTTTTCTGCAATGGTAACAATGGTTGGAAATAAGTGACCTTTCTCAGGTTTAATTCCTGTGAATACAAATATGAACCTCTCAAAGCTGACACTTGTTATTTTTCACACTTAGAAACATGCACATACTGTCAACACACATTCGTGCTGCCAGTCACTCAGCTCCACTTACAGTTACCTGTATTTTCACTATCTCAGGGAAAACAAAAATAGAGGTTTGCGACGAAAACAGAAAAGAAAATAAATACATAATGTGTAAAAGTGAGAACATTTAAAGATAAAAAGACAGACCTTGACTTGATAATGTGGTAGACTAGAAGGCTGAAAGAGAGGGATCAGCATGAGACAAGCTAATGTGAAATGTTTGTTCACACCTCTGCATAAAGAACTCACACATTGACGCAGCTGTGTGTTTGATAGATGACCTTAGGGGAGGTGATGATGAAGACCGAAGTGTGCACATGCGATATGTGTGTGTGCGTGTCTAATGTGTGTATGATATCACAAGGGTAAAAAGGTGAGAAAAGTGTTAACAGTGAGGATATTTATTGGTCATCAGGTTTATTTTGAGGTTAAGGTTAATGCTGGTTTAAGGTTGAGTGAAATGACGTTAGAGGACAGGAATGTGGACAGGTGTGTGTGTGTGTGTGTGTGTGTGTGTGTGTGTGTGTGTGTGTGTGTGTGTGTTTGATATGACCTGACATTCACTGACTCCCTCTCGTTGCACACATACTTACAAAATGTCAAAGTTGAACAAGGGAACAATTAGCTCTAATGATTTTCACTCAAAAGTCAAGAATGTATCAATGAAAAAACAAATGGAGGTTTCAAATGACTTTGGGTGTGAGCGTGCGTGTGTGAGTGAGTGCGTGCGTGTGTATGTGTATGTGTGTGTCAGTGTGTGTATGTGTGTATGTGTTGTTTTTGTGCACTCGCGTTTGTGTGAGTGGGTGTGTTCCAGACGCAGCGATAAAAATACCTGCGCTTGTCAGACTTAATTAAGTTTGTGTTCATGTGGCGTCTGTAGCAATCGATGGCAATAAGACAGAGAATGACTGATAAACAGGGAGTCAGAGACTGATGACAGCGGAGGGAAGTGAGACAGAGAGGGACGGCTGCAGATAAAGAGCAGAAGACAGATAAAGAGTCAAGAGACAAACAGAGCTAGAAGATGCCAACAAAAGTGAGACTGAGTGCGATAAAAAGTGATAGAGATGCAGACAGAATGGAAGTGAGTGAGGGAGGGAGGGAGGGACAGACGGAGAGAGAGAGAGAGAGAGAGAGGTGCCTGTCAACTGTGTGATAATCCCCCCGCTCATTAGTACTTCAATCAGATTACTCGCACCAGATTCCGGTAATTAACTGTTGAACATTAATCAGATTGGCCTAACTAGATTAGAGTTGTAAACAGATTAGAGGGGGATTACCAGGGTGTGCTGTACAATGGTGAGAAGAAGTGATTTTTTCTTTCCCTCTGTATTCTGTTGAGCTACACTGTCTAGTCTCATTGGGCTAAAAACCTGGGATCATACTTTTACACTTAAAAGGTCTCCATGAGTGAGGGGCTGCAGGTATACCTGGAAATTCTTCATTCTGATTGGCTGACAGGTATCGATTAATTTCTACAAACTGGATACACTACTACTGGAAAAACTACAAGAATGCCAAGGTTTTTTTTAATCAGAGATAAAGAGAAACAGATGCAAATGGTTATATAGAGAGTAAAGAGCAATATAGTTTAAATATAAACAACTAGAGATGCCCATGTTAACACAACAGTTAAGTGTTACTCAACCTTAAAAAAAAAGAAACCCATAATAACAGCCTGAAGGAGCAGTGGCATTTTGTCTGAGTGGAAATCAATGGGCTGCAATTAGATGGTCGATGCTGAATGCTCCGCACTGTAACAGGATGTAACATTATTGATGTATTTACTTTAAAGGTAACCTGTGTGGTTTTCAATGCAAATTAAGTTTTTCCACTAAATTACATTGTGTGTGTCTGTCCTGGAGGCCAAACAAACGACGCTCAGTGAATATGCAGCATTTAATGTTTCGGCAATAAATGCTTTGAAATCATCCTTGCTTAGATTTGCTCGTAGTGTTCTTCTTCTCTTCCTCTTTGACTGACTCATGCGACGTGTAACATCCACCAGCTGTCAGGATAACCGCTCTCTTCACTTGACAGGATGCTCATCAAAACATTGCTCTACAGTGCCACGAGTGGTCAAAAGCTCCACAGTGTGCCCTTGAGGTTGGTCCTGGATCATTGCATCTACCCTGCAGAAGTGATCATGATCATTTCCTAATCGTGGTTCCTATTTTGAATACCGAAGACTTTAAAATGCACACAGCCAAGACCTCACCCACCATGAAAAGCTGCCTTTGGTGCCTCAGAGTTGTAGAGACTGGGCCACATCCACACTAATACATTTTCATTTTAAAACGTGTTTTAAACAAAAACGACCTCCGTCTAGATGAGCTCTCTCAGATTTAGCTCTCTATTAGAAATAATCTCCATACTAAAACCCCTGAATACACATATCACATGACCATTCACATATAATGGACACGCGTGAGCCTTTTTAAACTGGAAGCAAAAGAAACTGTAGCAAAAGTGAAACATATTACCGTGGATGCAATCTGATCCTTTATCTGGTCTTTATCAAACACACATAAAAAAACATCTGAATTCAGTTATCCAACTAAGCAGCTCTTTTTTTCCCCCTTTGTTTCTTTCTCCCCTGCAACTCCTCTGCCTCGTTTGAGTCATTCATTTCTCCATTTCTCCTCTCTCTCTCTCTCTGGGACATGTTCCATCAATGACGTATGTTCACAAACTGTGTCACAGCAAGTGTGTGTGTGTGTATATGTGTACATGTGTGCTATATGTGTCTGTGGTGAGCAGATATACAGTATAATGGCTGATACCAGTCTTGTCAACACATTCCTCACTACTCCTCTTTATCACAAAGGTTGGACATGCAGGGCCACATATAAGGCTTGTTACAGAAATGCACATGCATGGACATGCACACACTCATCTTCTTATCAAGTCTAATTTAAAATATATAAAAGTGCTAATGGCTTATGTTTCCCTCTGTCCCCCTTCTTCAACTTCTGGTTTCTACCTCACTTTCTTATGCACTTATCTTCTCATTCCCTCCTCTGTCTCCTCACTTCTTTCTTCAGCTCTTCTCTACATTTATCTTCATTAACTTGTGCCTTCTCCTTCTCCTTTTGTTTGCTCTCCCCACTCATCTTCCCTCGCACACCTCCACTTCCTTGTCCTCACCTCCCCTGCTCATCTCTTGTCTGTCCTCTTCTCGCCATTACTGTCCTTCACTTTTCCCTCTTCCCATCCTTCACTGTCCCGCCTCTTCTCTCTCTGACTATCTTTTTTTCCTTCCCATTTTGACGACATATTCTCCTCTCCTCCACTCTACTCTCCCTAGCTACTTAGTTCCTATTGGTCCATTAAGTCAGTTGCGGCTGCGAGTCCTTTAGCCCCTTCATAAGCAGCTTTTACAAGTTGTGCTTCCTGGCTGTGGACCACTGAAGGAAGGAATTGAATGGCACCAAGACCCAGTGGATTTATCCCTTCCTCATATTCACAGCCAGGAGATCCTGCCTGAAACACAGAGCTTTTTCTTCACAGCTATGTTTAACTTCTACACTTTTTGTTAATCACTCTTATTGGCTGCCATGTTTGCGGTAAAGCACTGCAGGTGATAACCTTGGCTCAGTTTTAGTATATCATGATTGTACAACTCATTTCAATAACTACAAACAAAACTCCTTTCTTTTTTCTAACCACCTACATTGAAAATACCCATAGGGCAAATTTTCAAGAACGCTGAATGAATGCTACTCATCTTACAAAAAAAACCCAAACTTTTTTTGCTCTTTTATTTTCACTGATCTTATTTTAATTGCTGTATGATTCCAATCTCATTTCACTATCTTAGAAGCCCCACACAGTAGCTCTCAAAGTCTTTTAGAGCTTGTCTGCTCTAAAAGACCTTTGAGAGCTGCTCTGTGGGGCTTCCCACAATAGTTGAATAAATTAGTAAATTTAGTTTTGTATCTCTGCTACTAGTAGACGTCTGCTTGTAAGGGTACAGTGGGAAACACTACTTTAAAGTGAAACACACTCGCAATTCAATAGGTGTACTAGTGGTCCACTTTTAGACCACAACTCTCCACTGCTTTAGTGTATGACATGGTCATTTTTGTCATTTATAGCTCATATTATAGGAATGCAATTACAAAAGGCTGAGACAGTTTTGGCAGTTTTGGCAGCATGGTCAAGTTGAAAATGCAGCTGACGTGTTTTAGCCCAGATGTTTTAAATCCGATATAAATCCAACACAAAAGAAGTCGAAGCTGGGAAATCTATACCATCATCGTTTGAATTTGGTCCAATTTGTCATGTGTGTGAAAAGTCGGCTGGCACTCAGAAATGTTTCTGATGTATGATCCAAGTGAACCTCTATTCAACAACACAATATCCAAGTCCTCTGTTACAAATCCATGTTTTTGGGTAATCGTGGTGTGCATGTGTTTTTGTGTGTGTGAACCAGATTTAAGCATTTCCCGCATGCTGCCCCTCCATTTCCCTTCTGTGCTGCTCGACTTCCTCACTGGGGTCTTTACTTTCTTTGCGTCAGTCTCTGTCTCTCTCAGCTGTACGGTGACCATTTGAAATTGCTCTTCACACTTCTCTGCATCTGCTGCCATAAACACACACACACACACACACACACACACACACACACACACACACACACACACACACACACACTAAGACAGACCAAGTGCAATGACCTCCAAGCGGACCGACTCTGACATGAATCACAGTCACAAAATTCACACCCACAATTCCCAAAGTCCAGCCTCCTGCCATCCTCCCCTTCCTGCACTGGATCTTTCAATCAGTCTACTTTACCTCCTGTTCCTCAAGGAGAGACTGCAAATGGATGGACAGAGTGGGGGAAACAGATAAGGAAATTGGAGGGAGGCGAGTTTTGATTATAGAAAATGGGAAAATATTAAGAGAGGGACAAACCACAATTGCAAAGGCGAAAAAGCTGGGAAAGCAAATGGTATATTTTATTTTAACCTTTGGGGGAAACATTCACTGTGAATTGCAGAGCCCATAATTACGGCCTTTACCAAGCAGAACAGCCAAATAGACTGTGTATACTATAAGTAATCATTTAGAACATAACATCATGACCCAACAGCGTATTGAGAAGACTTACATTACAGAAATTTTTTTCTTGTCATGGGTGATTTCTTAATATGTCAAATAAATGATTAAATAAATAGTTAATAATTAATGTAGATGTAAATCACAAAGAGCTTTTTGTTCCTTGGCTATCCACTAAAGGCAAAAAACCTAAATGCATAAAAAGCAAAACCTCAAACACCAAAACTATAACACCTTAAAACTAAACACATTAAAATAATGATATAATAAAATAAGAATAGAGCTAGGCCTAGTTTCAGTCCTGACAAATTAACCGTATCTCGTCAGTAACATGAATTAACATTTTTTCCCATATTAGAAGAACTACTGATGTCCGCAGTCTGCACTGTTTCCCCTGTCTGAGACATTCCTGCAAAAAAGAAAAATACACGATGGGATGTAACGTTAATTTAGTAATAGCAGCAAAATCAGGTCACCGCCTCCTACTGCAAGCTGAAAATCCAGCGCGGTCGTATTCTTCTTTGGCAATTTCAGATGGCTCTGCCTGATGCACGGATTACGATACAGCGCCACGACATTGCCGTAGTTGCGTACAGCCGCAATTGCAGTTACAAACGTCAAATCCACCAAGTACTGAGAGAACAACTAGGCCTACTAGAATTTTGTCGGGAGGTGGCCGCAGGAAAAACCCTGTGGTCAATGAAAGCCAAAGAAAAGTGCTATATATTGCAGTTCACCATTGAAATCTGTGATAATGTACTAACAAAGTCTTTTTGTAACTTAAGAATGCTTTAAGGACAAGTATGTATTAGTATGTGTGTTTATTTCTGTGTGTATATTTCATTATAAACACAATTTAGACTAAATGTTTATACTAATGTTAGGATATCAGACTTGAGTTTGTGAGAGTATTCAGCGCTGCAGACAGGTGACAGAGCTCACTGACAGAAGCAGGTGAATTATATGACGAGTCTCCCCGTCCTCCCATTAAATTACGCCAATGGAAAGGTGTAATGACAAAAACAGGGGGAGACAGAATGAGAGGAACAGAGAGGCTAAAGACAAACAGAGGCGAGGAAAGCTAATATAGGGAGGTGTAGAGGAAGAAATTGAGAAAAAGAGGCAGACAGATAGAAAGAGAAAGGGGGATATTGGGTCCAAGCAAGTTGTGTTGTGGGGGGGATTAGTGGCAGAGGAAAGAGATGGTAGTCAGACCATATCTGGGGAAATGTGACTCCACTGACCCAATGACAGGGATATCAATCAACAAGTGTTGTCTGTGTGTGTGTGTGTGTGTGTGTGTGTGTGTGTGTGTGTGGGGGGGGCAGTATCAGGGATTATTCCACCAGGGGGAGAGAAAAGAGCACTCCATGTACAAGGACAAACTCAGAGTTAACTTAATCACAATTACAAAAACTGCTGCAAAGCTTTTTCATGTTAGAATGAATTCCAATTAGCAGCATTAGTCATCGATTAAAGAGGTCTGGCAGTCAGCACTTTGATATGTGAGATTTCAAAGCAAAATGAAACAACTAAGTGAGTTTCAAAGAGAACAAATGCTCCCCAACTGTGGGGGAATTGGTCCGAAAAAAGTTTATTTATCTATTTATTTATTTATTTTCTTAGTGTCTTTAAAAGCATGCTAACATACACCAAACACAGACAAACTGCATCGGAGATCGGAGGTCACAAACCAGACATAAAGTATAAGGAACACGTTACATTTTAATCACAATCTAAAAGATTTGCTGAGTTGCAACAACACCCCTCTGGCACAGTCTCGACAAATGTATCCATTACAACTTTTCTTGTAGCCAGTTTCTTGCATGGCTATTGCACTGGGTTTCATAATACTGTAAGGTGTTGGTCTTACTTTCTCCAGCCCCTGTCCTGCTAATTGCCATCCGTCTAACTTTCTGTAAATTGCGCGTTACACCAGAAATACAGCAAGCTTTTAGGAGACCGGCTCAACTGTCAGATAACCCAAAACCTCTTGAAACATTGTTGAGTTCAAAAACATTGTCTTTGGCCTCAGAAAGACCTGTCAGACACTACCTCCCCATATTCTAACACTGGCTTTCAGTAATACTTTTGTAGCATCCAAGCTCAGGCCCAGATCGCCCATCACTCTGACATCATCAGGGGTTATTTCCTCAGACTTGACAAACATTCCTCCAGAGCATTATACAACTGTTTACAGGCCGAGCAGTACTCTCCATGATTGGTAAACTGACATTTATGTCCCCTTATACACTTTTAACAATGTTAACATTAACGCCAGCAAACAGCTATAGAGTGAGCTGGGAGATAGAGAGACAGACAGAGAGAGAAGGGCAGGGAGAGCGAGAGACGGAGAGACCACCAAAATAAACTCCAAGCTTGTGATGAATGCTCTGCTCAGAAATAGAAACCTCATCCCTCTCTCATCCTCCTCATCCTCTTTTCGCCCTGTTATCTCTCCTCCTCACCAGTGCGCCTTTCCTTCCATCCACATCTCACCCCCATCTCTGTCTACATATCTGTCTGTATCTCTCTCACTCTCCATATCTCTTCCTGTCTCTCTCTCTCTCTGATAGTCTGCCATCTGTGTGATCAATGGAATTCATTCTGTTCAGGAAATTCACCCGTGATGGATTTTTCTTTTTTTCTTTGCTGTGTCTGTGCCTTTTTATTTTTTAATTTTTTGTTTTGGAGGGGGCGCAATTTGCTACTGTGGATAAAAGCTTTGACTGAAGCAAAAGCAAACAGATGTTTTGATGTTTTCCATCAAACATAAGTCAGTTTTGGGCAACTGTGTTGTATTTTAATAGTTTACAGAGGAAGAAAAACAGTAGTAGAAGTATGCCAATTCTTACTGTGAGCTCAGTTAGCCTAAAAATAAAGACGTTTGCATGCAAGCAATTTTGTGTTTTTATTTCTTAATACAGTAAAACATTTGCAAAAACCTGCTTGCTGGTGCCAATGCAGGAAAGATGCTGGCATGGACCTTTATAGTGGATACTGTAGATGAGCGACAACCGAAATGTCAGTTTAAAGAAAAACCTAAACAAGAAAAATAGCATGACTGGCACATAAAGTACCAAACAGATGGAGGGGGAGCAGAGTGTGGAGGTAGTTTGTTGACGATTGTCATACATGAAGGGAAATTGGAAGTAACATAAAATCATGAATAACATTCTGGGCCCTTTGACACCTTCTGTTTTGGCAAGATGTGGCAGTCATGGCGTGGCGGGCCAATCTTGCCCCCGATGGAAATGAAACTGAAAGTTTTACACAGAAAAGTTAAATGGAGCTATGGATTGTGTGTGTGTTCAAGTTTATGTTTATGTGTGTTTATGAGTAATGATTTGCTGTTACAGACGTAGCTGCAGCATGACTGGTCACACACACACACACGCAGACAGACCTGATATGAAAGAATCATGCATGTGTATGTGTGTGTCTGTCTGTATCTAATTAAATATAAAAATCTCAGCCAATATTTAACTAACACAATATCGAGCAGCACTGATACCGTTATCACATCTTGGTATCTCCCCTTTTCTCTCGTACCCATCTGGCTTTGCTTCTTTCTTCCTCTCTCTTTCCTCCTGTCCTACACGCTCCACTGTGTTCTGATTATTGGCTGTGTGTGTGTGTGTGTGTGTGTGTTTGTGTTCGTGCGTGTCAGTGTGTGTGTGTACTTGGAAATAAAGCAGGATGGGCAATTTTTGGGGGAGAAAGGATCACAGATGGGCCTTGTCAAATCTCCGTACATCTGGCTTTGTTCCTGTCCAGTTTTCCACATACACATAAAGACACACACACACACACACGTATATATATATATATATATATATACACACACAGTATACCTTACCTCGGTCATTTATATGTATACATGTATGCACATTTACACTTTTGCATGTCGTACAAATACATAGTTATCTAACCATGCACGCACATGTAGAGCACTCATTAATTTACACGCACGTCTGCTTAGAAACACTTGCTCTCTCTCTCTCTCTCTCTCTCTCTCTCTCTCTCTCTCTCTCTCACACTCAGAAACACACACACACACACACACACACACACACACACGCATCGTGCAGCAGGACGCAGCGGGTATGGACTCCTGTTGTGGTTGGTGGTTGCCAAAGTAATGACGCCAGGGAATCTGGACCGTGCCAGGTTCAATGGTAGCCAATGCTACACAAGTGTTAGAACACCTGATTTCAAAGGAACGACTCTGACTTATAGTATAGCACCGCCTATTGAGCTGAGAGCGACTTGCCTCTCATGTCTGAAAATTATATTTATAGTGATGTTTCTTTACATAAGATAAGAGTCCTAACAGTTGCATTTATACACTGATTATTAAAGTTCACAGTAGAAGCTTACATTGTCAGATTACTAATGTAAGAAGGGAGCAAGGGTGAACAGCAACAGCAAGTTAATAAAAGACCAACCAATATTCTGCTCACTTGTTTAAAAACCATGAGAATGGAAAGAAATTATGACCTGAGATCTTTCCCTATTTGTATCACACAATGTTAATGATTTCATCCAAGGGTCAACCTTTGCCTGTGTGTGCGTGTGTGTGTGTGCGTGTGTGTGCGTGTGTGTGCGTGTGTGTGCGTGTGTGTGCGTGCGTGCATGTGTGCGTGCGTGTGTGTTTGTGTGTGTGTCAGCTGCTCGAGGTCCCTGTCCGGGATTGGGACATATGCTTCAAAAAGACTCCTGTGGACACACACACACACTGAGACACACATGCAGGCTTTTGCGCCTCAAGGACACCCATGATAATGGGAAAGGAATAAAAGAGGAAAAAAAAACCTGCAGCTTACTGAGGCTAATGTGCTGATGTGTTCTGACCACATGACCTATCTGTCAGTCAGCAGCGGGTGGTTACAAACTACATTGGAAAATTCACTCTGGCAACATTTCAGCTACCACGTGATTCTTGACCTCTGTGGATGGTAGGCTCCAAAACATAAAGTGCCTTCTGTGACCCCCATGCTGCAGGCGTTAATTTGCATTATGTCGACCTCTAATGTTACATGAACTTACATTTTATTAAAGTACTGATGAAGCCAAGGGAGCTGTATATTTTAACCTACTATTAATATGAAAGAAGTGTGATTTTTTTTTTTCCTATTTTGGAAGTCCTCTCATTGACCCAGACAAGTTACCCTAACCATTAACTGAGGTAGTCGTAGTGTCTTAAATCACATGACCAAGCACATAACATAACTAAATCATACTACTAATTTTAGTTCCACTTCTTATTTTTTCCATTGTCAGCACTCCAAAGCTTTATTGACATTGTACAGTAGACAGTGTTAGTGCAGGAGGACATATCCATCTTCTCAAAAAGTTTGCTCAGATTCTTCAGGGACAACGATCCGAGACAAGTTGATGTCATTTGTGAATGCAGTCATCCTGTGTAACATAAAAATGCCAGTATCTCCAATCTGTCACATTGTTTTGTATGCACAGCTTCTTTTTTTTTTCATTCCTCACTCCTTTTCACTCCTTCTTTTTCCCTCTTTGTCTCACTTTTATTTTGTTTTTTTCTTTTTCTTCTGCCTCAATCTTCTTCACTTTATTCTATTGCTCTCTCGCTCCCTCTCTCTCTCTCTCTATCTCTGTCTCTCTCACTCCCTCTTTCCCTTCGCCTGTCTCTTTCACTCTAATCTTATCCCTACGTGCCCACGCACCATAACCAAACCAGCCTGCTTATTCATGTTGCACTGAGGTATCACTTTATTTCTCTGCTATTATTTTTTTGTGAAGTCGCCTCAGTATGACTTGCCCCAGACACCGCTATGCTGTCCCACCCTCATTATATTTTCACACTCTGCTACCCCAGGACACAAAGATTTACACACACATTTCCACACAAACCCACTGCTGTGTGTGCGTGTGTTTTCTCTGTGCCAGCACAGGTTCAATGGAAAACCTCCCATCTATTTTTGTGTATATAAATTGTGTATATAAATGCTAGTTTGTGCTCTTATTTACAGCAGTAGCCATTCCATTCAATCATGTTCTGCAAATGTTTTTCTACAGTATGCTACTTTCTTGTTGTCTGTGGCCACAATTCCCACATAAAGTTCGAGACACTGCACTGCATGTCTAACCGGTATCAACATGTTTTACAGTTTAACTGACACAGACTGTTTTTTTTTATTTTTTTTTTTATTTTGTTAAAAAGTAACATCCTTTTTGTTTAATCGGAAACAGCCATTATATCACCCTGCTCAAAGCCACCAGACTCCATTGAAAAAACAGTAATTTTACCTTGCAGAACATGGGAGTTGCCAGTCTACTGCTCAATCAGTTAGTTTGTTTCGGTTATTGTGTGAGCTGAATACTTCTTTCATCACTGAAAGTCACACAATAACAACCAAACTAGACGATCTAGGCGGTAGTAGACCAGCAACACCCCCGTGTTCTGCGAGATAAAATTGCTGTTTTTGTCAAGGGATTCTGGTGCCTTTTGAACGGAGTGATATAACAGCTGTTTCTGGTTTAAACAAAAAAGAAAAAGGTCTGTCTGTGTATAAAGTGATTGTAGTTACCAAACAACTCAACAACTGTCATCCAAATGTGATTCAAATGTTGCCAAATCCTGCACAGGGGAAAAAAAAACTGAGATATAAAAATCTCAAATGTGAAATAACTGTGACAGAAAATAGTGTATAATAGAATGTTTATGTAGGATCCCATCACTAATGGTACCCCAAACTCTGCTGTAAAAGAACCACACTCGACTCAACTCATATCAGAGTTTACGATAAGTGATCAGTTTGGTCATTCAGTGCCTTGCACAATATAACGCTGACAAGCCAAACAAAGGATTAATAACAAATACTGAGCGATGGAGGATTAAGGAATAGGGATCAAAACTCCCTCCCATCACAGCACACTCAGTGTTACCCCCTTGTCCTCTTTGGAAATGAGATACTGAACCAAAACCCCAGTAATCCCAGACTCCTAACTCCCAATCTTTGTGGAATGTCTGGTAAATACACTAGGAAATGATTTTTAAAACAGTGAAGGTAAATATATGGAAATAGACTGACAAAGAGCAATATGTCATGTTTGATACATGCAGGTGTAATGTGTTTTGAACGAGAATAAAAAAAAAGTGGTGTATTAATGTAGAGCCCTGTCTGATGCTGAGTCTATCTTTCTTGTATACACGACGCAGCGCTAATGTGTTTGTGTTCATTTCTCCGTGTAGGGAAACTGTTAGGAAACACCATGTACTGTGGTGTATGTTGTGTCAGCTGGATGTAATGCATGTGTGAATTTATGTGAAAAAAGGTGATGGATGTGAGCATGTGTTTATATTAGTGCATGTATACAATGAAAATGCATTTCACAGGTCGGTGAGTCTCGGATGTACACACTGTTTGCTGTCTTGACTTTAATAGATCATTAGCTTCTTTGGATTGCAGTTACAAAATGATGCTGTAAGCATTATAAAGCGTTGTATTCATTATTTGTTTTATGAGAGGGATGTTTTTGTAATTATAACACAGCTAATCCTTTTCTTTTTTCTCTGTCTCTCTCTTTCCTGCTCTCCTCCTCAGTGTCTGACAGCCGAGCAGGAGCAGCAGGAGGTGGAGGACCAGGAGGAGGGCCGGACTCCTCCCAGCCCCGTTTCTCATCCTCCCTCCCCACCTACCTCCCCGTCCAATGCCAACTGAGTGGTGCTGACTCCGCCTTCTTCCTGCGGGAAGCCAATCAGGAGGTTATGCGAAACGGCAGCCTGTCGTCGCGGACGGAGCCCTTCTTTCTCCAACAGCTGGAACCGGGCATCGCTGCCCCGCAGTCCCTGCCGAGCGTCAATTGCAGTTACGGAAACGTGAGCATTGAGCAGCCAATCCCAGTGGAGCTGCTTCAGGGCCCGCCGCCGCATGTGCTGCTGACGACCAACCAGGTGACACTGAACTGGAAGGTCAAAGGTCAAGTGGTGGTGCCCAAAGTAGGGTCAACACAGCCCTGGATACAGGTATTGGCAGTATAATGTTTTCCTTTGGATCTTCATTGACTTTTTACACATGCATCCTCTAATGCAATCAAATAAGGTTTTAGGCCTCACATACACTTAATATGCCAATCGTATAATCAGAAGATTACATCCATTGATTTATCATATGTTTGTCTGCTCATGAATCGACTGCTTGAAGCTCGTTAGCTGCTTTCAGAGGAGATAAAAATGAATCCATTAAATGAATTCAGGAAAAATGGTGTGACAAAGTTTTTTTGTATTCTCTCTAACCTGCCTTTCAATGATTTTTGGCCTCTTGGGGACAGTGGGTAGTTAAAGTTACCGTGTTAGCAAACAGTTGTTTATTTACACAGAAGAAGAAAATGCTTTCATTAGTTAGAGCTGATGATCACATTCATTGATTCCACGATTCATGATTTTGACTATTACAGGCAAGATAACATTCATAGTTTTCGATATTTTTTTTTTAGTCAAGTCACTTGTTGGCTAGCTGTTTGCTAATTTACCCATTATGACATTATATGTATTTGTTGTGTCCTCAGATACTGTTTTACTTAGTTGGGCGGCGTTGGGATGAGCCTGACCCGCCTCCTCCATCCCTCCTGCCATGTGTCAGAGCCATGGCCATCCGGGACACCAGTGAAGCAGCACCCTCGGCTGGCTGCCGACTCATGGGACCATCTGGCATCTGCGTTGTCCGTCTGGAGATTCCCCCAGCTTGGTTTACACCAACGCAAGTGAGAAAAAGACCTCCTGAAGTGACTCTACCCTCGGTGGATGTGTATTACTCAGTTATACCAGTAGAAGGGGCTGGTCAGGAGTGTCCCTTCATTGTCAACGAGCCATGGAGAGGTCAGAGCGCAAATGTCGGGCCTCTTGGAGGTCTGGGTATGGGCCTCGGGGGACAGTGGAGCCCCCTAGTGGATGGGGGTCTTCAGGACATGCTGAAAGCTGGTTCTGTGGTCATGACCATGGGTCCGGTTTCTGCCAAAGGAGAAAGACTGAGACTGGATGAAAATGTGGAGGTTCTGGTGCCGCCCAGCCCAGTCCGGCTCGGCAAGACGGTGGCGTTTGGTATCTACATGAGGACAGAGTCAAACACAGAACAGTTTACATTGAGGTAAGAACACAAATGCTTTCATTGAAGTGGCTCCAGTTTTATTTGATATTCCGTTCTCTTTCGCTGTCATTTCACTTTTTCTTTCGGTTTCTCTCTGATTCTTTTTTTCTATCATCTCAACTTGTTCCTTTCCTCCTCATCTGCGCTCTCTCTCATCTCTCAACACCACCGCCTCCTGAGGTTGATGGCTGTCACCTTTGTATACTCAGCCTCTTTCAGGAGCCAGCAATGCAAATAACAACCTCATGAATATTCATGACTGAAGGAGAGAAGAAAACACAGAGAATGAGAAGTGGGAGAAGGGTGACTTAGAGGGAATGAATGTTGGGGATGCAGGAAAATGAAAGTCATAAAATCAGAGTAGATCCTGGTTTCTCAAACTGAAGGGTGGAACCCAAAAATGGCTCTCAGGTGTGCTTAGAGAGGTCACCCATATGGTACCCCAAATAAGCAGCAATACGTTTTCATAGGCTTGTATTGCAGGAAGCAAATTTCTTTTTGGTTCGCTGGCTGAAAATAAGTTTACACCCCTGATCTAGACTAAGCATGCATATCTGCATCCCATATCTGCCTCACCATTTCACTGACTTTAGGGATTTCAGGCTGACAAATGACAGATGTGCAAATTTATCATTCCCTTCAAAGAAACATCCCAGCACACAACACAGTGGTTGGATATACCATTACTGTAACAACATACTCCTATGAGGTTTGAACTATTGAGAACATTATAGATCATGTTTTGATACATTTTTCAGTATCTCAGTCTCACGTTTGCTCAAAGAAAACCTGACACACACCCAACAAGTCTGCTGACTCCGCTTTTCACATGATTCTTTAGTATTTATCTTTAGATCATTTCCACAGAATCTTTAAGAAAGCAATTTTACATAATGAAAGCTTCACATTTGTGCATATTTCTGCCTGATAATAATAGCCTTCCAATGATATGTGTGAACCAGGAAGAGATTGCCAGATACTTTGTGCCGCCTTTGGAGAATGTCTGATAAAATGCCGTAGTGTCTAATTTTGTTTGACGTAATGATTTAAATGACACACAGACGTTATGTACAGCATGAGGTTTGCTTGGTAGGTGCAGTAGTTAACTAATAGTTACAATCATTGCCAGACAACATTTTATATTATGGATCAAAGTTAGTAGATATTAGTCCACTGTTAGCTGATACTATGCAATAATAATTTATTAGACATAATCAAAGATGCTCTTTACTAGCATAGAAGGATAATCAAAATTCAAGACTCATGCTAAGCCACAGGCTCATGTGATGTGATCATGTTTTTTTTTCATACTGTTCAGTTTTAACACACCATTAAAAAAAAACTTTACCATTATCAACATCTGTCATTGTCCTTGCGCTCTACTTAGACCAAGGTCCTACTGCACTGAAGGCTTTAGTTATGTTCCTCACTTGTAAGTCGCTTTGAGTAAAAGCGTCTGCCAAATGAATAAATGTAATGTAATGTAATGCAATACCACCTGCTCTCTTAAACTGGCTGGTCATTAGAAAGCCTTGCAGTCTTTTGTGCTTTATGAAATCACCTAAATACGTTTAATGTGGATTTGCAGTTTCTCTGTAGCCTACTGTACTTCTAGCTCTTACACACACTGTCTGTCATGGCTAATGTTCAGGAGACCTCTATAGCACAAATAAGTCATACTGGTAAAATTTCAAAGCTGTTTGCGAAGTCAGGGCGAAGGCAGTGGTCAGTAACAGGAAGATAAGACAGGTAAAACAGGTAAGAAAGGCATAATAGATGATAAGAGAACCGAGAACAGGTGAGTGGGTGGGTGGAGAAGAGTCGGGTGGCGGAGACGTGGGAAAGCCGGGGTTACTGCAGGGCAGGAAGGTGTGGCAGGCTCTGAAATGGCAGCAGAGTTAGTAACATGGCAGAGGCAGGCAGAGAATGAATGAATGCATGACTAAGCTGTGACACTTTTATTGCAGAACATTGCATTTGCAAAGTAATTACATAGCACTAGCGTAAGGTTTTTCATATGAACTGAGCGGGCCTCTGTGTGGCAGCAATACACTTGCACTTGTGTCATTGATGTGTGATGATTCAGTGATGCACTGCAGACAGGATATTTGAAATTTGATGAAGGAGCTAGGAGCAAAGGCGGTGGGCAATGGGGGGGTGGGGGGTACTCAAGGTACTGTTGCCTAAAAAGGAGGAACACCTTTATTGGTGTGATTTAATCTTCTGTATATGTTTCCAACATATTTGTTAAAAGATGCTGGAAAAAAAAAAGGAAAGCAATATTATGAACAGGATCACCGTTTCTTTTTCCTGAGGTCTGAGGACACTGAAGGAAGAGAACAAGTGGCTAGACTGCAGTGCACCTTGTCCCACCACCTGCTGACACACACACACACACACACACACACACACACACACACACTTTTTATAGCACATGCACACACACAGGCACTGTACACGCTTGTTTGCTGTGTCCTATATGTGTGTGTATTAAGCACACACACAAACACACATACACTGAAGTGGCCTCTTTGGTTCCCCCTACAGACGCTCTGTCTCTGTCCTTATAGTACAACACCCCTGCTGTGTGTTTGTGTGTGTGTGTGTGTGTGTGTGTGTGTGTGTGTGTGTGTGTGTGTGTGTGTGTGTGTGTGTGTGTGTGTGTGTGTGTGTGTGTGTGTGTGTGTGTGTGTGTGTGTGTTTGTGTGTGTGTTTGTGTGTGTGTGCTCATACCTTTTTACAGTATATACAGTCTATGGCTCATACGCATGTGTGGCATTACTACAGAAAGATAATGGAGGGAAAAAATCACCCTCTTCTTTTTTTTTTTCTTCCTTTAAATTTTAGCAGGTCCTGCTTTTCTATTTTATTTATTCTATTCTATTCTGTTTGTTTAGTCTTTTCCACCTGTGTCCACTTATGCCAATTCTGAAGAATTTCCAATTTAAAAATCTCTAGAATATCTTTCTGCTCGCATCTGAGTTGAATTGAATTGAATTGAGGTGTGTGTGTGTGTGTGTGTGTGTGTGTGTGTGTGTGTGTGTGTGTGTGTGTGTGTGTGTCCATCCCACCTGCAGCTCTTGCCCTCTGCCCCCCAGCACACAGTCCCATGGATAATCTCCCATGTAAGAAGCACAGTCAGACATGTAATAAGGCTTAAGTGGATCTTATTCCTGTACGTGAGCGTGTACATGTGTGTGTGTGTCTATGAGTGTGACACATAATAAGCCCTAAGTGTGCTCCATCACACTGAGGTGATGTGATTATGATAAACTGCTGAGGAGATGGGGCGACACGGAGAGAGGACGAGCGGGAGAGAGAGAGAGAGAGAGAGAGAGAGAGAGGAGTGAAAGAAGAGAAAAAAAGGAGAGGTTGTACTTGGAGAGATGGATAAAAGCACAAAGGAGGGAAGAGAAAAGCTCCCTTCACTTGCATCTGTTCCTCACTCTACAACTCCTCTGAAAGGATGAGATGCAAGGACAGAGGAATCGAGGCAACGCACATTTGCCAAATTGGATTGGGCGTCCTCGCTGTATCACCTGTCACTGGGCTTGTAGTCTCACATAACCACACATGCTTCTGTCACTTTGTGATGAGACTACGCATCTGCAGATGACTACGTAGCTGACACTGTGGTTGTGGATGTCTGAGACATCCAGTTCTGATGAAGTTACACCGCCAAAGTCGTATTCTTCCAGTTTAGTTACATTTCGTGTTTGAGTCACAGCTTCTCCGTTGATCATTTTTAAATGATCAAAGTATTTTCATTTTAATCGTCCCGACCACATTCGAGCCAAATCTCATCATAGTTGTGTCAAGATTTATGTATTCTACTGAACACTGCATTTCTTACAAGTTACCACTGCACTGCTTTGATTCATTTCTCCTTATTTATTCATTTCCTTTCATATAAGAGACATAAAAATGGAAGATGTGAAAATGCATATTAGATGAATCAAATCATCACTTATATTTTGAACAGATTTCATATGTTGAATTGGTTCATTGGCAAGTCATCAGTAGATAATTCAAGTAGGTACATTGTTTGATAATAATTTAAGCAGATTAACACGTTAGAAAAGCGTCTGACATTTGTTAATTTCAGCTCAGCATATAAAATCCTACATTAGAATTTCATGTAAAAAAAAAAAGACACAATTTCGTGGACAAATGTATAAAAACTGGTGCCAAAACTGCAATTACTTGCTCTTGTATTCATATCAAATGATGAGGATGTGTATACTCGGGTTAAAAAGGAAGAAAATGGTGTGAAAAAAAAAAATCCAACTGTGTTTCTCTGGCTCCTCGATGTACAATAACTGCAGTCTGCTGCTCCAAGACCTGTTATAGACCTGGTGCCAATGTCAGCTAGCGTGACAGAATGAAAATGATACCGATAGACAATTAAACATTATGGCTGAAAGAACACAACGGACATGTGAGACGTGTGCTAGATGAGTCTGTAATTGCTTTTTGACACTGGTACTCAAGCTTAGATATTAATAAACAGTCAAAGAACCCTGAAGATAATGGGCCAAACTTAAGTGCACTCTCCCACTCTTTGTGCCTCAGCCAAGATTCACTCTGAGAGGAGAAGATGAAAAGGGGAGGCCTGTTCATTAATTAAGATAAAAACAGAGATGGGAGTGTTTCTGTGCTTATGATGCTATTCAGATCAGGCAATGATTTAACATGATTTTTCATTGATATGGAATGGTTTATTTGTCAAAAAATTTATCTTTGTCCAGCTTTGTTGTTTTTCAGTTACATCATATCAACTCTCCTCCAAGATACATTTTACTGATTTACAGAGGGGATTGTGAACACAAGTAGCAAATGAGGAAAAAATAGAGCGGGGGTGGTGTCAAAAGCAGGCAAGCAGGCAAGGTGGCTGCCATGCAGAACTGTGCCGTAATGTCTTTACCAAAACCCGCTGTATGTCCAT
The DNA here is from genome assembly GCF_002260705.1 of Seriola dumerili. Classification (NCBI taxonomy): domain Eukaryota; kingdom Metazoa; phylum Chordata; class Actinopteri; order Carangiformes; family Carangidae; genus Seriola; species Seriola dumerili. The sequence continues at coordinate 1,838,048 of NW_019174923.1, forward strand.
TGTCTCCATTGTCATTTTGTTTCCATTTCCTTTTCTACTCGTGTTCTGTGTTCAGGTAAAGTGCTACTCTCCTAGCTTCTGCCATGCATGTGATAAACATCTCGTCCTGAGTGCCAGGCAAAAAAGGCAAGATGCACATATCAATGGTTAGATAAGGACATGTGGCATCTGGGTCATATTTGTCCTGCTCACAAGACACCTGGACGTGGCATTGCTCTGATTCACATGCTGGCTAAAACACTTCTGCCTGAGGCATCTGAACTTTTTCTTCAGCTCACAAAGATTTCCACCACACCAGAACTCCTGAGCCAAAACAGACTGCAGCACCGCTGTCAGTGAAGAGGGTGTTTCACATCAAACTACCGAAACAGGAGCCAGTTGCACAAAACACCTTAAGTTAAGATTTTCCTTAAAGTCTTAAGGTTTTCTTGAAATAAAAATGGTTGCACAGCCTTAAGTTTCATCCTCAAGGTTTCCTTAAATGTTCACTTATGTATTTATGGTTTTTCTCCTATAGTTTAAGGAATCAGTCAGTCAGTTAAACTGTTGCACGAAAGACCTTAGCGACCAAGCTTAGGGAAAAAACTAAAGGTACCTCTGACTCTATCTCAACTGCAACATGGCCGAGTTCATGGTGATAAATGAAGAAAATGAACTCATCCCAGGAAGAATGTTCCTCAACCGAGACACACCCTTAACGATGCAGTACAATTTTACCGTTGTGAAATCTTTTTCACTTCTGTAAATACCTTTTTTCCTATAAGTAAGGAAACATTTTAAGAGATTCTGTGCAACACCCTGAGTAACTCCCTCAGCTGAGGAGAAATTAAATCTTAAGTGCCATACTTATAGAAAACTTGAGGTATTTTGTGCAGACGGCTTCAGATCTGTCTTGGAAAAAAATGGATTCAGGTCAAGTCTTAATTCCTACAGTTGTTAAAGGCATGTGAGGTATTTTCTACTGGGACATCCACAATATGTCATTTTACCTCAAATGTAATCTACAACTTCCCTTTTCATGCATTAATCCTAAAGCAGTATAGCAGATGATGAATTCATGTTCTGTGCAGCTCCAGGTCAGTGAGCATTCAGACAGAAGTATGAAACACATCGTCTTCATCTGTGGAGACTCTCTGCCACATGAGTTCAATGCTTTGAGTCTATGTTCAGCTTTTCAGCATGTTTCCGCAGTGGGAGTGTTGACAGACTGAGGGTCAAAGTGATTAGTATCTCCCTCATTAAAAAGCTGTCATCTTGAACTGTGTGCTATCGTTGTTGGGTTAGTTAATTAGTGAGATGATTACTGATGAGGGGATAAATGCTGTGTGTGTGTGAGAGAGAAAGATATATAGATAGATAGACAGAGACAGATTGAGACAGCGATTATTATCAAAAGGCAAACAAGTTTTTCTCCCTGATTTTGTTCTTTCTCATTTTTCTCCCATTTTCTCTCACTCTATCTGTTTTTGTATCATAGTCGTCATTTGTTTTTTGGTCTGTGAATTTGTACGGCAACTGAATTTATCATCCCATTCATTCTTTTCTGTGTGTTTGCCTCTGTGTGTGTGCGTGTGTGTGTAAGGATTAGTGGATTTTTCCAAGGATCAGAGGGGAGATGTACTTCTAAGGACCAACTAGTCCTCTCTGGTGGTTATACCACACACACACTCACACTTTCTCTGTGAGTCTGTCTCTCTCTCTCGCTCATACACACACACACACACACACACACACATACACACATGCAGAATGCCCAGGATGCTTTTATTCCACAAAGCTCCACCATCGATTTCACCTCAAATGCCCTTTTACTAGCAAGGAGGCAGAATCGATTGTTTTCGCGACCGTTTGTGTGCGAGTGTATCTGCGGCCTTGAGTAAACATTTAGCATATGATTGTTAGTGTAATTGTGGTGTTTCATTGCGTATGTTTGTATCCGCTTTGGTGCTGACTCATGTTGTATGTGTGTTGTATGTGTGTGTTCTCTGGGAGTTCATACATACTCTCTGGCGATGGGATTCTCATGGTCTTTGTTTGCTTCCCTGGTTCAGTCTGTTCTCTCGTGCCTTTATTTGTGTTTGTGTGTCAGTGCCTCCAACTGACAAATGGGTTTCATGCAGTCTTGAGAAAAGGCACAAAAGATAAAATGAGAATTAGATGAATTTCTTTCAGCTGGGATGAAGCCAATAATTAGGCTTCCAGGGTGTTGAAAGAAAAAAACCCACACACCGCCAACAAATTGGAAAGTATTCCATTCACAAAGTGATTGTGTTGTGTGACCTGTTTTTGTCGTTTGGTTTTATTTATTTATTTATTTATTTATTTTTCTTACTTGCCTTTTCCATCTGAAAATGAAAAAGGTTTTGTCCTACTATATTACTTTTTCCTACTGTATTTGTTCTTTGATGTTTGATGAGCTTGTAGTTGTATGTGTTACTAAAACACACATTGATTGATTGATCACTCCTCTTCTACCTTCTCTTGTCCAATAGTACAATAAGGTTTTAGAAGACTGTCCCTTGGGTTGATATATTAGTGAAAAAAAAAACAGTTCCTGGTTGATCTTCCTGGTTGGCTAGCAAGTAGAAAACTGTATGGAGTTAAAAACCCCTGCACAGTTGAAGAATATATGGCGGTTTACTTTGGTGGTGCAGTGGCTAGCACTGTCGCCTCACAGCAAAAAGGTTCTGGGTTTGAACCTGCCGGCTAACTGGGTGCTTTATGTGTTGAGTTGGCATGTTCTCCTTGTGCCAGGTTTCCTCCCACAATCAAAAGGCATTTAGGTTAATTGGCAACTCTAAATTTGCCCATAGGTGTTGTGATTGTGAGTGTGAATGGTTGCTTGACTCTATATCTCAGCCTTGTGATAGACTGACACACACACACACACACACACACACACACACACACAAAAAGGATAAGCAGTATGGCTAATGAAGGAATGAATAAATTACTTCATTACTACAAAAACACATCTGACCACATAAAACACAGAGTTAATGATACAACATCCATTACCTTTGTCTTATTACAAAAACATCAATCTTCATACATACAGTGGTAACCTTCTACCATCCAATAGTGTGAAGTGCCAGTGAAACAATCAGGAGAAACATAGATGATTCATAGTGTCTGGGTTTTCATTATTTAATTTATAAGTGAACTAAAATATCTCTTTTCTGCAAAAAACAAACAAACAAATAAATAAATAATAGAAATAAGCATAATCCATTTAATGTTTGTCTGTATTCAAGTCAGCATCTCCCTGCCTTTGTCTTTTTCTGTGCAGCATCTCTCTGTGCTATTGTTTTTCTTTGTCTGGCTCTTCCTTCCTCTATTTATCATATTCTCTAAAGGAAATCTTTCATATTCTCTGGATCAGAGATCATTTCTCCGTCCCTTCTCTATTTCAGTCTCTGCCTCCTCAGAAGCAGCACTCTAAATAATCACCCTAGCCATTAAATTGGACTCAACACAGCATGTACTCGTGCTGGCATATACGTCTCTCCAGCCCGGTGTGCTCTCGCAGCTCCATTATTCTCATAAAGTTCCCATTTACCTATTCCCTTAACATTCATCCACACTGTGAGGAAGAATATGGTTATTGTGTTTGAACCGAATCAAAGAAATATAATGCAATAAACTTTTGTTGTTCTACATGAGTAAATAACTAATTAAAAATTAAACGAGTAAATGTGAGAAAAGCTTTGTCAGTAATTAAGAGTGAAGGGAATGTAACATAGTGATGAAGAGACTGAGAGGGTAAGCCGGACTGAGAGGGAAAAAGTAATATAATAAGCATTGAGCATCAATTATGAAGAGAAATATGCATCTAATAAGAAAAAGAAAATCCACTAAATAATAAATGCTCTATCTAAAAACTGATAATCTTCGTCATGTCCTTGGTCCTGAAACTGGCCTTGTAGACCAGAATGCTGTATTAAGTAATATTTCACAATGTTAACATCTCGAAGCAAATGACTGAGAGAGAGAGAGAGAGAGAGAGAGAGAGAGCTGCAATGCTGCGACTGAGAACTTTGTGGTGTTATGCAGCTTTTAGCTCAGTGTTTCAGTTTGTTGGACCAGTAAACCAAAACCATTCCAGTTTGTTTTGAACCAACACGTGAATGGTTAAGAAGTTTCAAATTTATCAGAGGGCCTATTTTTTCTGACTGTGAGGGAGGTAACATAAGAAAATAAATGTTTGCTAAAACAATACTCTTAACGGTTTGATTAAGATCAAGTTCAATGGATGTGATTTTATCTTTCTACCTTCCAGTAGTCAGAATAAAAACACAACACTTAGTACAACTTTAAGGAATGAAGGAGTTTCTTGATCAAGGATGTTTTGCCACGGATCGAGGAGTAAGGAACTTATTGCTTCTCTGGTTGAAAACAGCTCCTGCTTTCTTCATCTCTGCTGTGCAGCATGTCATTTTCATCTTCTTCTTCACCTTGAGTGGCAGGGGAGTTGTTTGGGAGGATGTATGTGTGCTGTCTTCTTTGTCATTTGCAGTAACTGTTTTGGTATCATACAGTGAAGCAGTTAGGCAAATCTCAGTTTGCTAGACCAACCTTTCTTTTGCTTTTTTTTATTTTTATTTTTTTTATCGTTTCAGTTTTTCTACTTATGTTGACCCACAGCTACAAGTTCATGTGTGATGGGGCTGTAGTCTTCATTGGACCAACGTTATCTCAGTGCTGCGTACTTCCCCATAGTGTAAAAGTGCATTGGAAAAGGATGGGATTCAACCAAAATGCATTTAGCCACTGTTAGAGAGCGACAACTTGTAAAACTGTAGCTTAACTGCCAGGACCAAACCAGATTAAGAACTGACTGAACTGTTGCTGTGATGAGGTAAAAGAAAAATACGAATGGGAAATGTGTCATGACTACACAAGATTGTGGTGCAAAAAGGTATAAATTCAGGGAGGGAAGTTGTTGATTGAGTTTGTTAAAGTTCATAAAGTTAATAAAATCCATATGAAGTTGGGGTGCTTAGTATTAAGTGACTAAGATTTTACCATTTCACTGTAAAAACTCATTGGAACAAAAATAAACTCACAGTAATGTAAAAGGGCGCAGACCAAACCATAGCCAATGTCAAGAAAACATTCACCAGACTTCAGAGAAAAAAATTCTAATTTATAATAAATGATCCAGATTTGCCCCAAAATTTGATGGGTTCGTCCTCGGCCCGTGCCCCATCCCTCCGCCAAATTCAGTGCTAATCACTTCAGTAATCCTGCTGACAAATAAACAGACACGGGTGAAAACATAACCTCCTTGGTGGAGGTAATAAAAACATACATGCTGGTGGAGATTTGTTCAAGTATGTTCAACTTTACTGTTGTTGCATTTTGATGAATCTACATGCATGCACTGAAATATACACAGAAAGGAGGAGAGTGCACTGTAACAATATGTCAGAGAGGCAAAATCCTACCCTATCCTATTTATATATATATATATTACACATATATAATATGTGTAATATAACTGATAATTTTAAATGTCTTATTTCATATGGTAGACTAAGCACATCTTGTTTTTTCTTATGTTGTGGTTGCTTCTTAACACCGTACCACTTGTGCCGAGGTTAATTAACTGACGTTCTGAAGTGGTGGACTGTTGGACCTGGAGTTCTAAGTAGGAAAAAAGTTGAAATTGTTTTAAAACGTTTCACTCTCTGGTATTGACTTAATATAAGGCAGAGGAATCAGGCACCGGCAAAATATAAAGTTAGTTAACACCAAACACATACACACACATCAACACCAACTCTCTTTTCTCTTTTTAACCTACACAGTCTTTCAGTATCTGTTTATTCCCTTAATCCAGTCTCGCGCTATCATGCTGTCTACAGCATTCTTCTACCACTTTCTATCCTCCCTACCCTTCAATTTCCCTGTCACCACCTCCCTTTCTTCCTTCCTGTTTTCCCTCTCTCTCTCTCTCTTGCGCTCTCTCTTTCCATCTCAAATCAGTCATGAATATTCATGAGGGTGTTATTTGCCATGCTGGCTCCTGAAAGAGGCTGAGTACACAAATGTGACAGCCATCAACCTCGGGATAGCGCTGGTGTTTGTGTGTTTTCTGGGGGGTTCTGCACGTGTGTGAGGGCGAGGGAAATAGACAGAGGTAGATCTAGGAGAAGGGGGGAAATTTGGAGAGAGTGAAATGAACAGAGTCAGATAGAAGGAGGAGGAGGAGGAGGAGGTGTATTGTGTTTATTTTGCCTGTCACTTGATTGACATTGTCGCTGAAATTATAATTAATATGTCTCTGAGTGCTAATATGTGTTTGAGTTGAATCTGAAACATTTTTGCTTTTTGAACTCAGTTATTGATATGACAGTGATACTTCGCACATGCACAGCTGTGTCTGCAGACGCATGTTGTTTAGCTGCCTCCTCAGACAAACTTCCCCATCTCTCCCTATCTTCTGACTGCTGTTGCTTTTCCTTTGTTTTTTCTGTCTCTCCACACACCTCTATCACTCTTTGAGTCTGGGTGTGCCAACGCTACTTTGAGGATGCTTGATATGAGAATGCCTGGCCGGTTATTGTGCTTTGTTTATTGTTCGTGCAGCTCCTCGTTGCAGGATAGAAGAGCCCAAATTAGAAACGGAGTTCCTCTATACTGCTCCTGCTTTGCTCTGCGCTGGGGATGCACCAGTTGCTCAGTGCATAGTACGTTTTAAACCAAGTGGTGTTATGTGTGTGTTTTTCTGTGTGTTTGAGCATTTACCTCTAAGTTACCCCAGGGGTTCTAAAAAGGAGTTCAGGGATAAGTTTGTTTTTATTTTACCAAGCTAGTGGGAAAACAGTTGATATTTTTACTAAAAGAGAGAAATCCCCTCCTACAGCTTTCCACCCTCGGCCTCAAATAACTCTTTTATTTTCTTGGCCTGGGACCCAGGCTCATGAAAACATATTGTATGCTTTATTATTCTGGGACCCACTTGAAATAAGCTACAGATGTTCCTATTGTAGAAATCTCAATTTTTATTGCATGCTGGCTGAACTGCAGCTGCACTTTGGCTCTGTCTCCACAAGAGGATTTTTTGGTAGTTAGTGTGTGTTGTGCAGTGTATAGCAGGTTTAGTTTTTTTTTTTGGAAATAATGATCAATGTAAATGCAGGACTGTTGCAGGATAAATGCAGTTAGAGACTCCTGGGATCTCATTTCCAGTTACTTGTTGAGTATTTCTGAAGCAAAGTGTCAAAGCTGGTTCACTTTTCAAATATGAAAGAAGTTTTAAAAATTGATCCACTTCTTTTCCCCCAGTAAGCAGGAAAGAAGAAGGGAAGATATTGCAAAGCTTAGGATGCAAAGATTTGGTGATTTGTTACTTCAAAAGAGGCGAGATGTCTAGGTTGTATGTCTAGATTTACATCGAATCAATTAGTCAATGTGTAGTTAAAAGAGGCTTTACCATACAATAATTAAAGAAGTCAGAATTAGGTTCAGAATCAGAAAACCTTTATTGATCACTGCAGGATCAATTGATCAGTTACAATTGCTCACCATGCTGTTAGGAAAGAAGACAGAGCCATAAAATGTAATAATAGTAATAGCAAATCCACCTAAAGTAAAATAAAAATGAAACAAATCCAAAAGCGCAAAAAAGTAATGTTGGAGGTAGAAACACAGTATGGATAAAACGGCAAAAATGGAAACATGCAAAGTAGATTAACGGTAATTTAACAGTTCAAATCCCAGCCAGGCAAGCCTCCAGTAATGCCCCTAATGTTACACAAGGCTACCTCGCTACAACAGCAAGAGAAATACAACTAAAGCCATACTGGCTCAGATGTTGCCCGGATTAACATGGTCCTCACTGATGAGAAGTGGACTACTGGAACAAGACACACTTGGACAAGGATTGAAAACACTGAAATGATGTAATGCTACGGTAACAGTACGCCAAAGGAGAAGGGTCACATGCAACGTAGTGGGAACCCTAATCCTATGGATTAAGCTACTATCAAAGCCGAAGATTGAGAGGCTCCAACAGAATGGGAACACTACTGAACAGCATGGAGATACTGAGTTAACCCCAGTAGAGGAGAGTAGTGTTAAAGAACTAGATGATACGCCACCAGCTGTCATGACGACTTCATCCACTGAGAGTAGTTCTTGGGATACTTGGGTATAAGATCAAGAATGGGGGAGTTCCCCCCATGGACAAGAAGGTTGGAAGCCAAGATCAAGAAAGCCTGGAGGGATGCAAGCTAAAATGAAAGACAGGTCCTGAATGGAAAAGAAGTACATCAAGATGGGTATCCCACAGGCCAATGGGAGCCATGATCAGGAAGCAAGGAGGTCAGCGACAGACAAATACTTCCAGAGGGTAAGACAGATGCTGAGAAACCAGCTCAATGGTAGGAATAAGACCCAGGCCATCAATTGTCAAGACATGAAAACCTCACGATAACAGAGGGTTGCATCCAAAGACCAGCACCCTGAGACCTGTGCAATGAAAAGAAGGAGGGCAGTGATTAGTGAGTGTCAGATTCAGGATGAATCAAAGAGCATCTATGAATTCATCAGAAAGATGGCCTCCGAGACGAACTGCTAAAAGAGTGCCTCTGGCAGCAGAAGTCAGAAAATGATGAGGAGGAGGAAGAAAATGTCATGGAAGACCAAGCCCCTCATTGGGATGTATCATCTGCAGATAGCACCAAGAAATCCTACCAGTGGCTAGAAAAGGCCTGAAGGGCAGCACGGCGGATCTGATCAATATCATCACCGCAGCACACAGGACCCACGGAGCAGGCCCCTGAGACAATCCAGCACATAGTGGCAGGGTGTAAGATGCAAGCTGGGACAGAGGTACACTGAGAGGCATAACCAAGTGGCCGGGATATTGCACAGGAACATCTGTGCAGAGTATGGATCAGAAGTTCCCACCACTGAAAGTGGCCGAGAACAGCAGAGCTGAGATCCTGGGGGACTTCAGGTTCCAGACTGACAAGCAGCTGCTGGCTAACCAACCAGACAATGTGCTGTGACAGTTGTGATAGATGTGGCAATCCCAGCTGACAGTCACATCGGAAAGAAGAAAGAACTGAGAAGATCGAGAAGTACCAGAGGCTGAGAGAAGAACTGGAACAGATGTGGAAGGTGAAGTCCAAAGTGGTCCCAGTGGTAATTGGAGCATTAGGGGCTGTGACCCTGAAACTGGGAGAGTGGCTCCAACATCTGAGGTCCAGAAGAGTGCAGTCATATATATATATATATATGTGTGTGTGTGTGTGTCTGTGTGTGTGTGTGTGTGTGTGTGTGTGTGTGTATGTGGGAGTCTTTGCTGTTAACAGAAGGACAGTGCTATGTAGTTTAAAACATTTCCTGATTCACGGTGAAACTTTTATTAGATGACAAAGAAGGACATATTCATTACTTTTATCTTTATTCTCTTTCTATATTTTGAGAGAATGATTAAGCCTGTTGTACAGCTGAGATCTTCTTTTATTGTGGTTCAAGGAGTAATTCTTGTTTTCACTGATGTCATTCGTTTCATGAATCAGCTTCACATTAGTTCCTTTTCTTTCGTATCTTTGCAACCAGAAAGGCTGAGAGCGTATGCCACAGTGCCTACAACCTTGTCAACATTCATGTACAGTTTTTTTCTGGTAAATGCTCTGTCTTTAAAGGTTCATCCCTCCAGAGTTCCAAAAAATAAAATAAAAGGCAAGTTTTGACTCTTTTTTTTCTCCTCACAGAATAACCCCATTTGTGCTTGATCAGCCGTGACTGTCTCCCTCTCCCCTTTCAGTTGCAATCCAGCTCTTGAATGGCTGTCGCATTTACACACTTAGCCAGTGAACAATATAAAAACAGAAGTTTTTCTCTTTTTTTTCACACATATGATTGTTCACCTAGCATGACTAGTAATAAACTTTGTGTTGTTTCAGAAAGAGTCAAAAATCAGCCTGTAGAAACTTCCTTTAGGCATCTTGGTTGCAGTGGCATACGTTTTCTCAAACGTCTCTGCAAAGAGGGAATCACAACATCAGACAGAAGACCCAAAAAACAGTGAGTGAGAGTGAAATTCAGCTAACCTGCACCCAAGATTTTCCATCAAACCTGTCCAGTGATGTGTGTTTGGTTCTGAGCTGTGTAACCTCCAGCTGAAAATAAGGCTGTTATTCTCCATGCCAGACACGTTACATCCCCATAGATTAGATACACTTTGGTGGACATGTAAACATGAATTCATATATCCTTCATGAAGTTCTTCAAGGATCCCACCAGGATCTCACAAAGGGGCAATCATTGGGTACTTTTCATCTTTTTTCTTCTTTTTTTTCTCTTTTCTTTTTTTCTCTTTTCTTTTCTTTTCTTTTCTTTTCACGGGGATGCTCAGTCACAGGGCAACTGTCTGGACCTCGCTATCTATTGGTTTCTTGTGATGTTGTGATCTGGGAAATTAAATCTTAGTCTACTGTTGTATCGCTGCTGGATAAGAGCATCACCTAATAGCCTAAAACTTTCATTATTAAGTTAATTATTAATGAAGAAATTGAAGAACCCCTGGAAACCTTTTAGATTTCACAGTGTGTAAATGGTTATTGATGCCTCAGTCAGACTGTGTCTGACTGGATACCTTGCTGCAAAGAACCCAGCACACTTTCAGTGTTGTCCTTTTTAAAGATGATACACATGTTCAGAGGAATGTGATGCCTTTCTTCCATTTTAATGTTGGGACACTGGTGACTGAGCTTTCTGTGACTCGTGCTTTCATTGCTGTGCACTGAGAAGCATGATCATGGGAGATCAGGCTGTTGTATTTTCACAGCTAAATCAGCTGCTGTCTCTCATCTTGTCAACTTGATCAACTGTAAAGCCCTTTCTCTCTACCACTCTACTTCATTTTATTTTTGCATATTTTTCTGTCAGTGTATTATTGTTGTAATATTGACTAATTTAACATACGGTTATTATTACCAAGTTTATTGTGAGGCAGTTTGGCCTTGAGGGGCAGTTAATTGTTGAACTTGAACAAGAATCTAGTTCAGGGCTTTGTGATGATGACCACCGTGTTTCATGTTTGCTCGTTTATCAGGGCTAATTTGCCAGGCTAATGTCCTCACTGAGCTTAATGGGGAGATTAGCCTGGCAAATTAGCACTGATGAATTGACTATTACTCAGAGCAAAATCTCCACTTTTATCCGCCTCTCTACTTTTCTTGTCTTCTTTACCTTTTCATCTTTCCTGGCCGCTCTTTACCATCTTGTTCAATGGGACCTGCTGCACTCTTTAGCTCTATTGTTTTCAACTGTGAGATATTTAGGAACGGTAAAGACAATTTTATCTTACAATGTACTCTACAGAATTGAGAAAATTGTTAAGATGCAGGATGAATATATGAAGAGGGAGTTCTATCGTTGCTGCCAGTTTGGGCCATGAGTAGGATGAAGATTTAACACTGTAACCGGGGGTTTAACTCAGTTGCAAGTTGGGCAGCTTGTTGGAAAAACAAAAGCTTCACCGGTGCCTCTCGTCTATTTTCTACAGTCTTTTCTTCTCCTCCATAACTGTTCTCCACTGTTCTAATCTTAGCAGGACTTAACAGAAATTGCTCATTCAAACACAACACAAACTCTCTTTCACACACACACACACACACACACACACACACACACACACACACACACACACACACACACACACACACACACACACAAACTGAATCTTTCAAAGTGCCATGTGGTATGTGGTTTGATCCCCCTCTTGTTCTTTGCCTCTGAAGGTAGTCTCAATTCTGCTTTATATTCCAACCTCTATAGAGGAAAGCCACTCACCAACACAGTCATGCTGTGTCTGTGTGTGTCTATGCATCTCGCAAGGACATGAAAATGGCACACAGCCATGTGTATATTCACACAAACAAAAGAATATACACATGTAAATGGTGGGATCTCCACACAATCATGAACAGAGCTCCTGAGCCTGCAAAGCTTTTTGTCCTCTAGTATCTCAATCCTTCAGAGAGGGGAAAGAGAGAGAGAGAGAGAGAGAAAACTCTGAGGTGAAAAAGAACGAAGAACAAGGAGGAAAGGAGTGTGCGTGAAAATGGTGGAGTGGGAACAGGTAACAGGGGAGCAGAAAACTTTAGTTAGGAAGTGAAAGCAGTATCCATCTTCTTCGTTTCTGTCTATACTCCATCTGTTATTGACTGTGGCTTTTTCCTTCTCCGTCTTATTATCTCTTTTATTATCTCATTTTTCATAATTATCCTTGTCTATCGTCTCTGCTGTTACTCTCTCTCTCTCTCTCTCTCTCTCTCTCGCTCTCTCTCTCTCTTCCTCTCTCCATTTCTCCTAATTAGTATTTATTACGTGTGGTGTACAATCAGCTGATTAATTGAAGTAGCCCTCTTGTGATCAGTTGGCGAACATCCTTGTTGAGGGATCTGGTGGATCTTTTCTCTGCTCATCAAACATGATCCTAAAAGATACCTTTACACACACACACACACACACACACACACACACACACACACACACACGGCCACCTCCCCACCAGCAACAGACACTTCCTCCCTGGCCCACAAATTTTGGGTCGAGATCTGTGAAGTCATCACTGACTGACTGGACAAACTTGCTTGACTGTTTTTCCTATGGAACACCTATCCTGTAAAGCTGTTCAAGTTGTTTGGCTGTTTCGAGCGGTGGCAATTTCAAATGGCAAATCGCTTTAACCTCTAGGGGTCTCTCATCGTGCACACAGTGTTGTTTTCCCGCAAATTATTTACCTCAAAATAAGATGCACATGATCAAAAGCTCTAGGACAGAAATAGACCTGGAGTTGAAATTGCTCTGTCAAATAAATTGTTGTTTCTAAGGTCAAAATATGAATTTAGGACCTCATCTTTTTAGCTAACATGGATGGGAAGTCCTTCAAGTACTCAGGAAAAACAAATGCTTTTCACATTTTCAGTTCCATGACAACTGGCAAGCTCAAAATTACTTCGAACCATTGTGAATTTCACCAGTTTCATCTTTTAAGATATTACTGTTTCTCCCTCTAGTAGTCCTCTTTGTGGCAGTGAGTTGTTTTGCACCATGAGGAAAAAAAAGTGACATAACCATATTAACAGAGTGTTAGTATAGGCTTGTAATGCATGGTATTACAGACAGAACAATATGCAGCATACATTAGATTCAGAATGGAATATAAATGCGAGAGAAACATCTTTGACAAGGTGTACCACTGTTTTACTGCGTAGTAATGGAAGCAGCAGTGCACACTTGTCTTGATGTCTTAAACATTTCAGAGCAAACAGTATCATGCGGAGCCACAAAATTTAGAATGAGGAAGAAAAACAGTAGGTAGTAAAAAAAAAAAAAAAAAGAGCCTGCTTGAGGCCAATGAATTTGCTACTTGGCTGATGCAAATTCACTGTGCTTGATCTGTGCCAGCGTGAGGTAAAGGCCTGATATAATACAAGTTAATTGGTTCAGGTCAGAGAGAACACAGCAAACAGAGTGCTGAAGTAGTGTCTGTGAAATCCCCATGTAGACATGTAGAGGAGCAAAGAGAAGTCAAGCAGAGCTGAGGCAAGTGCAGAAATAACTGTAGACTTGAATTTAATTTCGAAGGGAGGGAAAAAACCATGGGGGAGGAGACGTGACGTGAAGGGTCTCCTACAAATATCATCATTTTTTTTATTACTGTGGATCAACATGTAAGGTGGAAATTAAGTCTGATTTAATAATTAGAATTCAATTACTGTAGTCTTGAAACTCTATAAGTTCATTTTAACCTGGGGTCAGTGGGTGCTCTGCATTTTTCAGCATCACACAACCATCTCTAGGCAGCCCAGCTATGGGGCTAATCCGGAGTCCAGGTGGCGTGTGTGTGTGTGTGTGTGCGTGCGTGCATGCGTGCATGCGTGCATGCGTGCATGCGTGCATGCATGCGTGCATGCGTCTCACCTCTTGATCACAGCTGTCTTGATGCCTTTTTTTTGTTAACGGCTGCAGTGATGTGCCCTGATGGATTTGTTTCTGTGCAGTCCTATGATGCCAAGGAGCTTGAGGGCCCTGCAGAGGGACTGGCAAAGCCACTGCAGCCAAGTTCAATGGGCACACAATGTACTCAGCATCCCTGGCTACTGGCAGTCGCCTACGAGGCCTGTGTTCTTTGGCTCTCTTTCTCTCGTAGGCCTCCTCTGAGACCAACCGTTCCAGCAGGACCACTTGCTTTACTATTTTGGACGTCGGGACCATGTTTGGTCTGAGTGCAGTCTCTATGATGGTGTTCGGGAGCTTTAGCTCTAAGGAACCCATTTGATCTTCTTGGGTGCTACTGAGGTTTCTACCCGTCCGTGAGAAAGCAAACTGCCTTTCAAGTCTGGTGAAGATGTTCACAAATGTAAAGTAATTAGTGGTAATACCACAGGCACACACATGCACAGAGTCATGGAGACACGGTGAAACTGGCACCGATGTACACACTTAACTCATGATAACATACGAATATCAATACGTCCATTTGAACATTCAGAATAAGTAAAACACAAACAGCTAAACTAACAGAATATGCAGTATCATGTTGTGTGTGTGTGTGTGTGTGTGTGTGTGTGTGTGTGTGTGTTATTAGACTGAGAGATTAATAAATAAAGGAACAGAAGGTGAGAGAAACAGAGAAGTAAGGGACAGAGACAGTAATGAGTACTCCAACGGAGAGTGATAAGAGAGACAGAGCGAGAGTTTTGTCTGTATAATGAGTCCTCCAGCATGGAGGTAGCATGTGGGAGAGATGGAGAGAAAGAGGGAGGGATGGATGAACAGGACTGTTCTGGTGGTGAAAAAGAGAAAGCAACAGAGGCGGATTGGATCACAGAATGGTCTGTATAATGAGTTTTCCAGCGGACAGCTAGTAAGGTGGAAGACATGAAGGGGGTACAGAATGATACAAATTTCAATCTCTTTAAGGCCATTGCATGAAAAAAAATTAAAAGGAGTAATCCAGAGACCAGATGCACAAATACACAAGCCCCTTTAAAAAGAATATGGATGGCATCTTTGATGGTAAACACCAGAGATCACTTTTCTATCCCACAGTATGTCCAGTGTTGTGATGTATTTTCTTTTGTTACAGTTGCAATTACAGTGAGTATCAGGGCTGAAGATAACTACCTTGGTTCTTTTTGTTTACCAAAAAAAACAACTGTCAACGTACAATGCCAGAGTCTCTTTCTTTACAAAGACACACTGGTAGCAGGTACTCACAACAGTGGATGTTAAAGCTTAAATGAACACCGAACAGACTGAATCATTCATTGTTCATTGTAGAGACAGAATATCAAAATGGATCTACACTCTAAGTGCAACAGACCAGAATTATGAGACTGACAATGAATGTGCTGAAAGCAGCCAACATGAATGCATCGAAATTCACCAGGATTGTCTCATTTTTCTTAAAACTTATGCCATCAAAAACACACAAAACAGAAACTCTTAAAAATCTTGAACATGGGCTTTATCTAAGCTGATTGTTCAGTGGCCACAGTGGTCGGTTCATACTGAAGTCATATGTGATTTCAGCTATTTTAGAAGTGTTAATATTCATAAGAAGATATATTTATGGTTTTAAGAACATAAAACAATCTCAATGTAGTTTTACATCTCCTCTCTAAGGCTTCTCTCTGGAGCTCTAATAACAACAAGTCGCTGAGCCAATCAGAAGAGAGGCTCGGAGGCCGCTGTTTTCTGAGTGATCAAATAAAAATATAGCAGATTTCAGGTTAACACTCCCGCAAACCAAATCCTGCAAGATTGGATGGTGGGTTCAGGTGGGCAGGGCTTAGGGCATGGCTGCTTTGTTGTGACAAAGTTAGGGAGGTCCTGACGGCTCGTTTTAAGGGACGGTTTCTGAATACAGGCTGTGTGCATTTCTCTGTGGACTGAGCATGTTGATACTTTCACAGTATTCATATAGAACATAGACCTACTTCATAACCAAAAAAGAAATGGAAATCTCTCTTTGTACAATATGGGACCTGAGGTTTAGAGCTACATCTTAAAATTAGGATCTCCAAATGAAAGCAGAAAACAGTCTGTCAGCGCTTTGCTGTGGTTGTCTGGCTGAAATGGAATACTTCAGAAAGTTTGTGTGACAAAACACTAATTCTCTCATTCTATAATTGCGTGTTATATTAATGTTTAATATAATGGTTGCCACTTTGTACTCACCCTGTCGTCAATGCAACCTCGGGGGTTGTTTTTGAGTGTAAACAGGAATGACTTCCAGGACACCTGTCAGCACAGTGTATGCGTGACTGATGTGTGATTGACAGCAAACATACATAAACACAAACTGACTTTCACACATAGCTACACACTCTCTCTTTCACATGTGTTGTCAGTTTTAACAGATAGATTAGGCTAAGCTGCCTGGATCCCAGTGGCGCTTTAGGAATTAAACAACAGGGTACGATGCCATAACTTGCTCTGTGTGTGTGTGTGTGTGTGTGTGTGTGTGTTTGTGTGTGTGTTTGTTCCCAGGAGCTGTCATACTATGATCAGTAGTGGGTGGCATGAGAGGAGACCAATGAAGGGGATAGGAAGAGAGAAAACAAACAAACAAAAAAAAAAATCTGAATAATACACTGTATGCATATGCATGCCCGCACACACATTTTCAATATGTAGACATGCCAGAATTACCCAGCCTCCTCTTCTTTCCTCCTCCACTCACAGAGGGAAGCGGGGAGAAAGTTGAGGAAGGGATTCAGAAGAAGAGTATGCATAGGGACAGGAAAGCAGCTGATAAAATGCAATATGTACAAACACACACACACACATGCACGTGCGTCAGTCATCCTGCCGATGCACATATGCAGCCAGCCAGACAGATAAGACAGCTATCCAGTCATCAGCTTCCTTGCCAAGCTGTCAGTCAGTCTGTCAGCCATCCAGTCATACAAACAAACAATCTACCCATCCATCTCTCCAGTCAACCAGACAGTTGTCTAACACACCATCCATTCAACCAGTTAGATGCACAGCCAGAGATGCAGACAGCCATTTTTGGTAAATATTCCTATAGCTATAATCAGACAGCCACGAGACATAGATGGCATAAAGGATTGCAGAGACTTTTGCGACAGAGATGTGGTGGGGATGAGAGTGGGAGCCACCTATAGAGTTCAGTGACGAGTTACATAAGAGTTTCAGTCAGATAGTCTAATGGGAGAGAGAGGAAGAGATGGCATCAGGAGCTACAGAGGAAGGCAGAAGCGAGGGAGTTTGATAGAAACATGGGGGAAGGATGAGAGGAAAGAGTAGGTGTTGTTGATAGGAATTAAATGTAAAAAAGTTAAAGCAGGTGAGATGGAAGTCAAGGAATATGGTAGAGGAGAAAGGTGTGGAGGGAAGGGATGAGGGGGAAATGCTACGTCGTGTGTATGTGCTCATCAGCGTTACCAATACTTAATAATTACTCAGCAGCAAAAGTAATGTTATATGACTCGTTACTTTACTGACATTACTCAGCTGCAAGCTCTGTCTAAAGCGCCTTAAAACAACTCCAAATCCATCACACCCCTAAATCACATCTTTCTTTTTTTTTGTATTTTAAACATGTAGCAGTAGAAAACAAGATCAGGCACTTCAACGAGCAGGGAGCCCAGAAATTTGGAGGGATTCACTGACCATCCCACAGCTAGCTTATCCTCAGTGACTGCACACAGCTCTTCAGAAGTCCCAACCTCAGAAGCACAACTTCTGGTTTTAAGCTACTGTCTCTCAAACGTATCCTGCACCAGTCTTCCCATTGAACAGAGTGAGACCATACTGAGATCACCCCTCGGTGAAGCTCCTAGTAAAACGGTGAATAAGCTGAACCCCAATTGCCATAGTAATATAAGGTTACTGGGATTAATAACTGTAATTTTAAATGTTACTAATACTAAGTAATTTAATAGGATGCTAAGTAATTTCATTCTAACTGCTTAACTTAGACTGCTGAAACCTCATGCTAGCTTTGGCTGAACAGTTTTTACATGACTCCTTCCAGTGAGATGGACAGGTTTAAACTTTTACATTGCTTTTTATTCTACATGTCAAATGTATGGGCAACAGTTTCCAAATATTGTTTATTTTTCTTCACTGTCTTAAAGTGTGTGTTTCATTTATAAGAATAAACAAAACCCAGCAGACTAATAAGTATTTTGAGCTTTTCTATAGCAACCAGTAAACAATAGCAAATTAAGAAAATGATTTAATTGCTTCAACCCACACAAAGTGGAAAGACAAAGGGAGCTGTGCTGAGTGTCTAAATTGTTTCAGTTTATAAAGTATTTTCTGAAGCTGAGCAAAACAAGATAGTACCAGTTTCTATGGTGATGCTCCATAGGTGACCCTGAACTCTGACCTAGCTAGAACTGCGGGAAAAAGAGTACCACGTTTAATTTAGTTAACTCTTTTTGACTTCTGCGTCCATCTCATCTTTTTGGGTTTTTTTATTTTTTCTCCTCTCTGCTTCTGCACCTCTCTCTCTCTCTCACTCTCTGGCTTTCCTCACTTCTCCTCCCTACTCGCTTCACCAGAAGTCTCTGCTGCTGACAGGAGGCAGGGGTGGAAAAAGGGAGGAGAAGAGGAGGATAAGACCAGGCTCTATCCATCATGGAAAAAACAAATGGGTGGAGAGGGAGAGTTGGTGAGCTCGCGCTGCTGAGTGAAGACCACTGACTGAAGCAGGGAACAGAGCAGACAGGAGATAGGGTGGCAGTTTGACATGCAGTGTGTGAACAATCAGTTAAGGCTCTCAAGTGAGTTTCAGAGGTTCAGCTGTGGCTTTCTGGAAGTGATTTGTTTATATATTCATGGTGAGTCATGCAGGCACATGTGCATAATTTAATACTCTCCACTGAGTACATTTACCTCCTAAACTTCAACCATCACTATAACATGCCTAATCTTAACACTAACCTTAATTTAATTCTAACATTAACTAAGTAAAAGTTTCCCTTTCGTGTGAACAAACAAACGTTCTTTCCTTCCTTATAAACATTTGCAAATCTAATTTCTTTAATGTTAGAAATCCTGTATTGTTTATACCCATCTTTACAAGCTTGCAGACTTCTTCTTCTTTTCCTTTGTTGGTGCAGTTTTTACACGTTTTAGTGCACAACTGTCCCCAACATTCAGTCAACAGAATAGCGTGAAGCCAGTGGCGGGATGTGTGTGTTATCAACTCCACAGGGTACCTTTGATATCTATAAACTCAACACTATGACAATCCTAAAGGCCCCTGCATGATTCCGGTATTTGTTATGAATCAGTGACTTCCTCTATTCATTACTGTTTTACATACTTTTAGATTTTTTTTTTCGTAATTCCACATATTACCCATAGTAAATATTAAACAATGGTATTTCTCTTTCTTTAATCAAACTTTCTTTCATTCTTTTTGACATATGGTTGAGGTATTCTGGCTTTGGCTCTTCTGTTGGATCAAAGATGGCTATTATAATTTCTTATTCACACTGCTCTAAAATAAACAGTATTTCTCCTTCTCAATTCTAATGATATTTGACATTGACTGGGAGTGAATGACGTCAAAAGATCTCACAAAACAGATTGAAATGTACTGAATTTCTGCTAGGATTGACTTTTATTACAAGAACATTTTATTTTTAATACAGTGCCATAGAGACATAAAGAGCAAAATCCAAAATACACACTTGAACTCAATGGATAGCAGTGCAAATATACACTATAAAAGGACACAGTCATGCAGCTAACTGAAGACAGTTATACTTGGCAATTGGGACACTTTTTTATTAAGGGTATATTAATGTAGCCTTGGTTTAAATGTCTGCTGATGTCTTGCACTTGTCCTTTTTAGACTCGGGATCAAACGCTGACAATGTTTCTTTGCCTCAAATACATGTTTCTTCAACTGTATACACTCAAAAAATTGCTGAGCGCTCTTTTTCATACTTAGTTACTTGCAAACGTTCCCACCTGGGAGCTGCTTGGTGCAACATTAGTCCTCCACTGTTTTGCAGCTGCCTCAGCATCACAGTAACTGTTAAAGAAGAGAAGAGACCTGTTTCATTTAGCTTCACTCACTTTCCTCTGTCCAGACTTTTCCTCCTCAGGAGTCATCAGGAGCATATGGCCCTCCAGCCAACAGCTCACTTCTCTCACCATTAGGCTTCCACCGCCTCTATTTGTCATTTTGATGTTAACTCCATATTGCAGTGTAGATGAGTCAGCCGTGGCGAACACATTCAGAGAGGCCATTGAATGAGCTCCTAAAAGTCTACACTGGATGTTTTTGTTGAATGAGTTCCAAAGAGCTGACTCTCGAAGCGGAAACAAGCTTTCCGCCGGTGGTGCGTTGAATTAGTAGACTTAGCCCGGCCAGGAGGGAGGAGAGGAGGGGGGCGGAGCTGTTATCACACTGCAGCACCTGGACCAAAGACAGACAGGATGGGACAGAGACGTCTGTCAAACACACAAGTGCACAGAGGCAGAGACGCACACACAAGGCTAAACTCAAGCAGTGGAATATGCACACAGCTGCTTGTGAACTGTATTTGTTTATCCATTTCTCTTCAGCTCTTAAAGGTCATTGTGGCTGTCCTGTCAGTCCCTTTTCTCTATTAATTCATCTCGCTGTCACTCTTCCTCTCCCTTTCTTCCTGTCTTCTTCTGTATAATTTCTTTGTGTTTGTCATACAGGATGTTACTTACCATAATTTGGTGCCTTGTCTACTCTCTCTGACTATTGACATCTTCCTCCCCTGACTGTCTTTATATAATTCATTTTGCATGTGCTTTCTCAGTGTATTATATTATCATAAATTGTGTTAATGAAACGGCATTTGTTAAAACACAGAAAACTGGTTAACACTGAAGAGGTGTTGTAGAAATGAAGGTTCATTGAAGGTGTTACAAGTTTCTTTGTTTTTATTGGTTAAAAAAAAGAAGTAATCTGGTATTAAACACTGTAGACACAGAGGCGTCTGAGTGCCTGAGTTCAGTTGTTAAAAACAAGACGATCCAAATTTTGGCTGCAAAATGGAACCTGAGCAGATCTGAGGTAGGAGGAGAAAGCAGCAACCACCGTGTATGGACATGATAGACTGAGACGCCTGTCAGTCAAGCCAACTTGCCTTCTCTCTTGATGTTAATTATCTTACGAATGAAAAAAATGTATTTCATCTCCAGAAGACAAACAGAAAGCAAATAACATCCAAACATCTTGTGCCATTTTTGCTGTTTTGGACCCATAGTAGAGAAATGACAGTAGATCTTAATGGACGTTCACACTGACTGTGGTGGTTTCTGCTGGATTGGTGTTGGTGGCAATATAAAATGCGGGACAGGTAGAGTCAATTGATTTATTTGTTTTCATGTATAATAAGTGATTATGCTCATGTTTGAAAATAAATAGCATTTATATCTTAATGGTAAAATGCTACTGTTTGTGCGGAACCAGATGAATTTTAATGGTAGGTTAATGGAGCTTCAAGATGATGTGATTATGAGTTTAGCGGTTCAGCAGTTCAGCAGTACACTTTCTGTATTGAAAGATTTACTCAACCGATGGTTTATTTAATTCAAACAATGAAAATGAAATCATAAACGCACTTTAAAAGCTTAAAATCAAACACACAAACACATACTGTACATACTTGAATGTCTTTTTGCTTCTTTGTTTTCATCCCTCATTTCCCATGTTGTTTTGCAACTCATTGACGTTCCTCGTGGCGGTCTTCTATCTTTACCTCACAATTCCTGCTATTCTTGCCTCAGCCTCCCTCTTTCTTTAAATCTACTCCCTTATTCTCTCTTTCAAATGCCTGAATTGCACACAGGCAAACACACACATATACCCGCACAAAGAATTTGTAGAAAATAGCCATGATGAATAGCACAATTGCTGCCACCTTCCAGGCACTGGCACTGTGTGGATAAACGTGATTCCGCGTCTTACTAGTGCTATTGAAGCCAGGAAGAAAGAGGAGGATTTGAGGCTTTTTAAAGTGCACGACTGCTGAGCTTTTTAATTGCGATGACAGTAATGGAACTCCAAGGTGCTGCATCACCCCCCCACCCTCCCAGCAGGCAACTGTTTTAACCTTTTTGGTTCTGCTTAAGATTAGCAGTTACAACATTAGCATACTGAACTCGGCACAGCCAGGCTCCTAAGTTTTTCTTCGCTCATTAGTTTTTGTGAAGGTAGACATTCCCATAGTTGCCAATGATAGGATTGAAATAGTTTCACTTCCCCTGCAATCTGCTCAGGGGCAAACTACATGATTGTGATGAGCCACTTTAACCTGTAAGATTTTCTGTTTCATTACATGTCCTCTACTTTGCTTGGCCCGGCATGTGGCTCAATCTTCTAAATGGACAAATGGACAAAACAAATGTCTAAACATTGATTTTAATTGATTTTTTTAGTTTGCGATATATTTGTTGAGCTGATGCTGCACCTTAGCTCTGTTTAATTCTTATTTATCGATACAATGATTGCGTCACGGTGTTGATGAGATCATGGACTGTTTTGCAAAACTTCCTTGTGGAGCAACGACATTCTGACATTCAAGATCTGAGATTCAGCCAACTTTTCAATATGACTCGAAACACTCTCTGACTCTCTCTCTCTGGTAGTAAGGTTAAGAATGCAACGCTTATCGGTGGACAACATATTGGATGTTGACATGCACAATCCTTCCTGCATGCAGCTCCATTACCACATGACTTTGTTAATTTCTAAACTGTTGGAAATCAATCTTGAAATGTGACTTGTGCTTTGGAAAATTTAGACAAAAATGTCTCTTTTATTGGCTTTCATACATCATTTTCAGTGCACATATATTTTGACCATTGTGTCTGCAGCAGTATGTAGTGTATCTCTTCTCTCTGCAGACACGTCCTGTCATTTTCAGCGCTTGAGGTTTTCTGAAATTCAGTTCCCCAACCAGACTCCACAGAGACTGCATTTGCTCTGTGTACACGTGTAGGTGTGTGTGTGTGTGTGTGTGTGTGTCTGTGTCCTGCATGCTCACAGACCGACTGAGAACAATTCAACTTCACATATAACTTAAGCTCCTATACAGCACACTTCACCTGCTTATGTTGATGTATGTGTGTGAATGGGAGTTCGTGTGGTACCTGACAAGCACACTTCTCTGTGGACAAGCAAACTGATATGACATTTATTGTTGTTGTTCCGCTCACTCCCGGAAACACAACTCAGACTCCAGTGGCCTCCCTCTTATCACTGACTCTCTTCTCCCAGCTGTGTTTGTTGATCTAACCTGCTGTTTGCTGCTTCTGCTGACATGTTTATTTGTTTGTTCTGTCTGCCAGCTAGTATGTTGGTTACCACTGTTAGAGCCCAGTGGATGGACAATTTTCTTGCTGGTCCAAGAAAATGTTTTTTCGTGTGTATGCAAACTTGTGTGTGTTTGTGGATAACAACAGATGTGTGTGTGTGTGTCCATGTGATTTGTAGACCAATGGGATGCAGTTCAATTGATAAATACCAATCAAATTACATACACACACACACACACACACACACATACACATACACACTCTCCCATGATAATTAGCCTCTCATCGTCACCCCCTCACTTAGAAGGGATGAGGTACTTTTGGAACGCTTCCACTCACAATAAAAAGAGACTCAAGTCTTAAATTTTTATCTTTTCATCCAAATGAACTGCATGGAGCTTTATTGCTCTGAGTAAGCAGTTCTCAGCCGCATGTGGTCTATATTGTCCTAATATTCCCCCTGGTGTTTGCACTCTCTCCACAAAAATCGGTCTCTTGTTCATTATCAGTGTTCGCGACTCCCTTAAGTTCCTTTTAGAGCAGCAGCGTGGTCTGAGCTTGTTGTTAAGGCTTCAGTGACAGATTGTGTGTGTCTGCAAATCTCCCTTACTGTGGAAAAGGGCTGTAACTTTATGTTGAATATTCTGTATTTAGTGTTATGTCAGCGGGAAATAATACAAATATTTTACTTATCTGTCTTATATTGGAAACCATTGTTACCAATGTGAATTTAAGATGTCTACAGCTGTTCTGTATGTAGTACTGTCGTGAATCACCAATACATACTTTCTTTATTAACAGCAAAGTGCAGAGATCTCATGGTTGATTTTTTTTTTTGGGGGGGGGGGGGTGTCTTTGTTCTTTGGGGTGTCATATGTTCTGCAGAAAAGACTTTAACTTATAAGCCTTGGACACTGATCCTGGCTGGTAAGAGCAGCAGCAATAGCAGTCTTTCGGTATTGTTGTCAACCTGTTAAGGCCACATCCTCGCTTGTGGGTACGCAACAAGGACACAACTAGCAACTACTGGTAGCCACCTTTCAAACCCTCAGGAGGAATTCTCGATAACACAAAATAGATTTTGTGTACAATAGAACTAGTGCTATTTTCAGGAAACAATGGAAACGAGTAAACCAGTTTAACAATTACATGCATAATGTATTGATATACTGTATGTAAATTAATTTATGATACAGTATATTAGCTGGTTACTGTAAGGTGTATCCAGAAAATCATATATTATATTTTAAATCAAGAAAATGTAAAATATTCATACAGGTACAGATAGAAACAATCCAGGAGTATGTGTCTCAGCCTCAGCAGTAGCTGCCTTCCTCCTCTTCCTGTCACATAATAAAATTCCAAGCTGTCCTGTAATACTGGAAAATGAAACGAACAAACAAAAACAAACCAAAACATATTAATTATGTAACAATTAAGCACCATGGGAATTGCGAGGCATTTCTCTTCATTCTGCTCAGATCTGATCTCATGCTGAAAGGCCTCCTTTAGCATTCCGGTCTCTGCCTGCTCAAAGTGATCTGCGATAGAGTAGCTGGTTGCTACACTGCTAATCTGGGACCGCAGCCCAGAGGACTAGCTCGAAGCTACCACAGCAGCCAACAACCCACCACTATTGTCTGTGCCTTTGTCTACAGAGAAATGTGTCGTTCTAATCCCATGTGTGGTGGGAAGTAGAGTAGGCGTTTTGATTCCATGTGTGAGGGTTTTCATTTGAAAGGGATCCAGTATCCAAACATCAAGCTGTGCAGATTACATTATCAGTGTCCTGCTTAAAAATGTGTACCGAGGTAGCAGTTGTAAAAGTCCCACGCGTTGCTGCATCCATGCTGAACTGCTGCTGCACTTTGGCTTCATCCACTGAGAGGAGAAACTGAGAACACAAAGACAGGGTCAGTGTGAAGTTGGTGTTAGTTTGGTGTTACAAACAACGCTTTGTGCGCCAGCTGCAAGACATTCAAGAATGAATTGCAGTACTTGAAGCACTAATGTACGACTGAGAAAGTGTGATGACTCCGGTACATTAAGTGTAATCATTTCAGAAGTACAAACAACTATATTTACGCAGGCGTTCACAGCGTATGTTAATGGTTTGTTAATCAGTTTCTGCTGATTTTCTGTTTTCATGGCAGCTCCCCAGGCCAAATCTAATCTTTAAGTTAATCAGTGAGGATTGTAACTTGTGCATTCAGCCTCCATTTACAGTGGATCTTTTATGACCTTGTTTGAGTTTTGCTTTTTAAGCAACATACTGGTATAAATATAGTTCCCTGCAGGCACACAGCTGGCCGCCAATGATGTTAGACATTGATGTTTGGTTGAATGTAGGTTGTGACATTGGGTGACCTAAATTCAATGTTAGGACAACGTCTAATGCCAATGTTGATTTGACATAGAACAATGACGACAGTTGACTATAACATTTTTTTGGTTTTACATTGTGTTGTTAAGTAACCAAAATCCCAGGTCTTCCAGGTCTCAAAACATCAACATTCTTGTCATGAGCAAAACCCACCACCTGCTAAACATCAATGTCACAACGTCCCTATCATTACAAGTTTTCAGTCTATCACAGGGCTGAGGAACCGGATATACAACGGATCTGTTTATAATAAACAGGGTGTCTACAAACACATAAAGACTCTCGCAGACATGGGCAGATGGCAAAATGTTGCAGCCACTGCACACCTTAACAAAACCCATGCAGATGCACGGAAAGCTGTAAACTCCACACATGGGCCCTATATGACCCTAAAAATCACTCACTACATAAGGGCATTCATTGAATTCGCTGCATATCAGCTGAGTGTGAACGTTTACGAACATGGCCTGAGAAGTGCCAGAGCATACTGCACAGTAAGTCTCTCGTAATGATAGGAAATCATAACTAGTAGTATGAGCCCTGTTTGACTGTTCAGTCAAATATTTGCTTTACATTGTCAGCCTTCAACATGACTGGCACCTCATCCGCTGCAACCTAATAAAATTGCCCCTGAATGCATAAAGGAGAATATTTTCAGGTTCACTTTATCTCTAATGTAGTTCTGTCTGTAGGTGTGGTCAGTCGTCTGGAGTTTGTCCATTTAAGCTGCATGTGGCTTCCGCACCTTCCACATGATATCATCCTTTTAACAGTCATTCTCCAGATCATCAGCTCTCTGAACACAATACTGTGCCTTGGACCGTGCAGCTCACATGGCGCATACAGTATGAATCTATTGTAAAGATATGTTTGCCAGACTCTAATAATGTTGGTGTCTATTGGCATCAAATAATTCCTACGGCATTTTCCAGGTGTTTAGCAAAACAAAAACATAAAGAATCAGTCGTAAAGTCTTTACAGATGGCTAAACTCCTGCAGATTATGGTCCTTTAAGATGGTCTTTAGCACCGTGCAGAACAGATGTAGGGTGGGTGCATGAGTAGGGGCTTCTATAATGGCTACCGCTTCAGGGCTGGTGGTGCTGCGGCCTGCTCTGAGCAGCAGTGTAAACCAAAGACCAGGTCTGGAGCAGAAGGCACCTGATGGCATTTTCCTCACTCATGCATAATTAACACACAAGCAGAGGCCAACACATGTGCACACAGGCATGTATAAGCGCTCATACAATGAGCAAAGAAGCATGTAGTGTAAGGGCATTCACATGTTTACTTCATGGACTGTATGCTGAATCAAGGACATACACAAACACAGGAAGACACTCACACATATATCCCTGCTTTCCAGCAGCTTTCATCATTATTACACAATAGTCGTTTTGCAGTAAACTTATATAACTGGGGAGCCAGCTGCTCAGGGAGTGAGAGATATTGTCTGTGGAGAGAGGCAGCCAAAGCATTTGCAGTGGTGTGTGCGTGCGTGCGTGCGTGCGTGCGTGTGTGTTTTTGTGTGTGTGTGTGGTTATGTAGGTAGACAGTTAGGGGGTGCTCTCTCACTCCTTATTAGAAAAGGTCACTGTCTTTGTGATTCAGGACGAAATCAAAAATGCAAACTGAAGATGACATTTTTCAGATGAAATTTTTAAGCTTTATGTAGGTGTCATGTAGTCTGTGTCTGTTGGACTGCAGTCTGTAATGAACAGCAGATATACTGACATTTAATTATTTTCCCATAACGTCAGTCTTTATAATGGCCAAACATTTCCTACCAGTCCATTCGGTAAAATATGAAGTTTGACATGCTACCGTCACTATGGTGATAAGGATCGACAACAAGATGATAAAGGCAAAGTATGTTGTTTTTCATTAGTCAAGTTTTCATTCAAATTTAGCACAGATTTTAACTGGATTTACAGAAATTGGCAAAAGAAAATGTGAATTATCGCATGTTTCCATCGACTGTTAACAGCTGGTGGCCCTGATTCTCCATCAGGTGCCATTAAAGCACCACAGAAGAAGAGAGAAAAACTAGATGAGGTAATTAAAAGAGTTCCACTCAAACCACAAACAAACAACAGTGATATAGAAACATAGCATTTATGTTCATTTCATGTTTACAGAGACGTAACAGTCTACTTATTAGTTCACAAAGATCTGATGGTTTAGTCAGCCATGTTTTTTTTGTCCTGGCACCTTCAGTTGACGTTTTAGTCTCATGCATCATGTACATCATATTTTCTTTTATGTCTGATTCTATTTGACTTTTGCTTTTACACAAACATGTTTGCTATAATTTTTTGTGTGCACAAATTGAAAATGTGCATAAAAATAGGTGAATGGAAAGTCACTTGTTGCCTTTCAAAATGATGTGTTGGCCTTATTTGCCCTACGCCTGTGCCTTATGAACATCAACCATTTGAGCATTTGGCTTGATTTAGGGGCCAAAAATGCTTCATTAAAGTCAGTAAAAGATTGCTGTCATGTTTAAAAGGAAGCATTTGTGACTGTTAAAAGGAAACTTGAAATAAGCAATGGCCTATTGAGTGAAAGTCACATGCTTTGTTGAACCATTCGTGCTTCATGGTCTTCTTGTTATACTTTTTTGGTGCTAATTACAATATGATGCTACTTCCCCCTTTGTTCCACACAGACGAGTTTTAACACATGTGGCCTTGCTAGTAAAACATAAGCAGGTCGGTAATTAGGCATTTGAACACATGACAAAAGCTGCTTTTTATGTGAACAAAGGTAAGAGAATAAAAAAGCTGGAGTTTTCATGGCTGTTCATCAGCCATGCTTAGTGTTGCTGCTACTGAAAGAATTTTGAAAGGAAAGGCTTGTTTTGTGAAATATTTTGTTTGAGTTAGAGGAGTGAGTGAGATTGAAAGACTTAAATGAGGTAAAGATACAAAATTAAAAAAAAAAGCTTATGTAAGAGCGGGCAGAGAGACAAAAACTAAAGATGGGATGAAAGAGCAACAAAGGAGGAGAGATCGCAGGAGCGAACAAATGAAGGCCTTCAAAAGAAAAGACAGAAAAAAACAGATGTTCTCACAGAGAGACACATTTGACCTGTGACCAACATAACTGGGCTCTTTTACATCCATCTTTTAAATGTTTATTATGAACTCCCAAACATACAGCTCCCCCTCCATCTGGCTCACCCTCTCTTAAAAAACAATCCCACCTGTTCATTCTAAAAATTCAAAACCTTTACCTTCCAAGCTGTCTGACACTACAACTTCAAAAAGATACATGCACTCAAGGTTTGTCTGAAGCGCTATAGTTTAGTGACTCCTGAATCTGCAACATTGCAAGAAAGTATAGGGAGTACGAACCTGTTCCCAAAATCTATTATCATAAAAGTCTTTTTAATGTTATACAATTAAACTCTTTCTATACAACTGCACATACCTTTAAAATGTTGTTACTGTATTTTACGTTTTACACTGTGAATGATCACAGTTGGACAACTTCATGTTACAGCACCAACTTTGCATCTCGACCTAGTTACAAAAAATAAAACGAAAACAAAAAATCACTTCTCGATTTTTCAATTTGTTGACAGCTCGTCACCTGTTAAAAAGTAACCTCGCATCTTCTCAATGTTACGATCACAACAACAGATTGTTTTGCCCCTGCCTCTCAGAAAAGCAGACAACAAGATGACAACAGCTTCACTACAATGTGTTGAAGATTATGCAGGTGGTGTGTTGAACCGTTGTCGAACATCTGCCTGCGCTTCTAAAGACTCGCTGCCATTTAACATATCGTTGCCAGTCATGAATTATCAATGAGAGTAGTGATTTAAACTGTAGGCAATCTTGGCAAACTTGTTTTATGATGAATATTTTTGCATATAAAATCCTGTTTTTCTTACTGTAAATAATGTTGCCTCCTCTGAGCTGAGCAACAGGTTTTTTAAAAAAAAAACAAAAAAAAAACATAGATATTGACTCTATACTGCTGCTAGAACAACTGCCTTGGCTTCTACCACAGCAGGAATCATGTAGAAAGGTTGCTCTCTCATCGATCATAGGCTTTATTTACGCCTATGTTGGATACAGTTTGGTTGCAGGATAAACACATTAAGCTGGACCTCTACGGTGCCTCTTACAGTCTCTTTCCAACATGTTCTCCCCCAGAACATCTGCTGCAACTACAACTTCAGACAAACAATATGTCTTCTTATACTTTTGTCTCTCGGACACATCTGCTGCTGAACATGTGGCAGTGTTTTTCTGACACGAAGCATATGGCTCCGACTTTGCTCTTTTGTTATGAGAGGAATGTCTTCTGGCTTTGCATTCAAAATTTTAAGCATTTAGCTGACGCTTTCATCCGGAGTTGCGTGGTAATGAATGCCTTGAACATTACAAGAAACGGGCAGTATTGAAAGCAAAGCTCACTGTAAACCTAGAATAGCATCGTCAGGGAAGAAAGAACAGGCTCATGATGGAGGAAAAGGGAATTTTTACATCTTGATGAAAGTCAGAGGTACTATTTGTGTGTGTACAGTGTAGTGCCGTGAAGCTGGAGAGAGATGAGGTTAAAAATGTCTTGAAAATGAGAAAGATGAGTTCACTAAATGGGAGAGTGCTTGAAGAACCATTGATCCAAAGACATAGGGAACTTAATGCCTGTGCCTTTGATCACCTCTGAATACTTTAAGAAGACATAATAAATAAAAATCAATCCTTACCACACATTTGAGACATTTGAAAAACTCATCCTAGCCCTTTTTTTTTTTTTTTAAAAACCATCTGCTTAATGAAAGAACCAAGCGGCGGAGGAGCTTTACCATTCAGTACCTTAAACATCAGCCAGATGTCAGTGTATTTCATAAGATGCAGGCACACAGCTCGCCACCAACCAACGTTGGACGTTGATATTTTGTTGAATACAGGTTGTGACATCGGGTGACCAAAATTCAATGTCAGGACGTCTAATACCAACGTAGAATACTGACGACAGCTGACAGTGATATTTCATTGGTTTCAAGTTGTGTTGTCCAAAATTCAAACGTCTCATGCCAACACCATCTTGACATTTTAGTCAGGGGCAAAACCCAACATCTGCTAAATGTCACAATGTCAGTTCGCCAGTGTCGGGTTTTGACGTCAACATGATTTTCATTTCCATCCAAGATTTAGTGTCCGTCCAACGTTAAAGTGCTGAGAGTCCAACATCTTCCTGACGTTACATTGATGTAAAGACCATTGCTGAGAAACTAGCAAGAGTGGCAGTTTGTGTGGCTCAGGTGAAAAGTTAAGGTGAAAGAGAAAATAAAAGGTAAACACAGAGACTGGCACCAGCTTTTTGGATCCCATCAAGACAGACCTGGAGCATCTCATGTATACATTCCTTTGTAGCTCTTCGTAGCCATAATGGATCAGAGCAACACAAAGCTTGTAATGTCATCTCCAGCAGATCGGGAATTGGTTAAAGCTTTGACATGGGTCTTCTGTTCTTTTTTGGGTTTTTTTTTACCAGCCATTTTGATAAACTTAAAAAACATTTCTTCTAATCAACGGCTGAATCACTCATGAAAAACAGTGTGAAAAGAACATCAAAATAATGCATACAAAAGGAGCACATGAACCTTGAGGGATCTACTTTTTCACTCTAAAACATTGTTTACCGACTTGACGCTTGTTGGAATAACACATCCAAATCACTTTTAAGCCTTGGTAGACTCACTAAGCCCTTTGGGTTAGGGTTCTTGCTGAAGAGATCTGTCAGTTTTTTAGCCCTTTAAACCCCACAGGCTCTAAACACATAGACTTTTGAAGCAATAAAGGCTTATGCTATGATGGAAGGTTCTCTGGAGTCCTATAAATTTACCAAACACCGGGCTTTTTCAGACATTGGTGTGGAGGCAAAGACTTTCACAGAATGAAGTAAGTTTAATGAAGCCCTGAGAACCTGAATGGAAGCCACTGTAGGCGCCCACAACATGCTTCTATCATTCACCTCATTCCTTGTCATGGCCCTGTTTTTTTTCACTGAGCTTTTGAGTACTTGAAAATCTTTTTCTCTGTTAATGGCCAGCCTGCTGTCCTTTCAGCACCTCAGGAGCCGCGCTGCTGAAAGATCGACCAGTTTTGAAGATGTTGATGTTTGCGACAAAGCTCTAACTAGGTTTGGATTGAACAGCTGGACTCTTATCAGTAACGCTGCAGTGATTTACTCACACATAGAGTCATACATGTGACTCACA
The DNA here is from genome assembly GCF_002260705.1 of Seriola dumerili. NCBI lineage: Eukaryota > Metazoa > Chordata > Actinopteri > Carangiformes > Carangidae > Seriola > Seriola dumerili. The sequence goes on from NW_019174923.1 coordinate 1,869,984, forward strand.
AGTCTGCGTGACCTTGTGTCAGTGCTGATTGTGCTCCTGTGCCACAGGGGAGATAGTGTGTGTATTGACAGTCATTATTAGCTGTATATGTGTGCGTGCGTGTAGACTAGAATCTCATTTTCTGACAAGTGTTGAACAATCACCTATAATAAATTACGACATTGTTTTCCTTTCTTTCCCCTTTCACTGGAAGGTTATAAAGCGGGCGAGGTTGCGGAGAGAGTATTTAAAAGATAAGGTTCGGTATAAAGGGAATTAATTGGACTTAAGTGATTCTTCTTTAGCAGAACAATCTGTTATCCTTGTCTCACACATATTGCTTGCTTTCCTGGGTCAGTAGTCCTGTGTGGAAAGGCTAAGCTATAAATATGCCATGCTTCATTCGCATTCCTCTCTTTCCCTCTCTCCATTCAACTTTTCACTTTAGACAACATAACATGTGTCAGCTTTAGTCTTATTTTGTAAATGGGAAGGGGAAGACTCTGATGTTATGATCGATAAAAATGTATTTGGTAATCCTTACAGTAAAAGGCAAATGATTTTTGTGGTTATTTTTCCTTAAAATTGATATCATGAGACCTATTCCACAAGCTTTATTGGTATAATTATATAGCGTCTCTTACCATAATCAACCAGCAGCTGAAGAGCAAAACCTGAATATTTAAAATATCTCTTGGGGAATGAGCCAAAATAGAGCAGAACTAGAATCTGCATAAGTGAGGTAAAGAGACCCTCTGGGGCTCATAAACAGGACTCCAAAAACAGAAGGAGAGACATCCTCACATTGACAGAAACATTATGCATTTTAAACTTACAATTGTGATTTAAAAGAGGGAAAAAAAAGGGAAACTTTATGCACAGTGTAGCTTTTTTGGCATAATGCCGTATTGCTTTTCCTCTTCACTTACTTTTTATGTTTCCACTTGGAAAACTACAGTTAAGGAGCCTACAAACAAGGCACTGCTCCAGAAAAAAAAAGAAAATCAATTGTAATGCTCTGTGAGCTTCTCAATGGCCAACAGGAGCAGAGTGTAGCTGTGAAAGAGTGTCACCCAGGTAACAAGAGAGGAATAGGTGCTCAGTTAATATTTTTGGTCTAAGGTTTTTAAGTGTATTGCACTGAAATTGTTCTCCTCGCTTTGATAGCATCATACAAATATTGTGTAAATAAAGCCCCTTTTTTTCATTTCAGTAGAAAATTAGAAAGCAGAGGCGACAAGTGATATCTATAAATATATCTGTTGAGGTTTATCAGACAGAGCGTGTTACAGATCACTCACCCAGCTTCAAGACAGAGCAGCATCGCTGACATGAAAAATAAAACAAAGGGTGATAAATACAGAGGGAGGTGAAAGAGGCAAAGTGAAAGAGAAAAAAAAAAAGAGTATGGGGAGAAGTTTTGCTTGTCTCCCTGCGTTACCTTAAAAAAACAGAGACAGAGAAAGAACAACACACAGACACTTGTCAGGCTCTATTGCTGTATGCGCATCTGACAGAAGCAGCTTAGGGACGCAGCCTTGTCCATCATCCTGCTTGTTGACAGACATGCACACACACTCACACACACTCACACACACACATACGACAAAGTCCTGACAGCTGCACTGTGGGACAGTAGTGTCGCTGTGTTGTCTTACATATGTGAATGTCTGTGTGTGTTTTTCTGGTTATATGTGCTCATCAGTTCCAGTCCAGGCAAGCGAAATCAATCTACTCTTTTCCACACACATCATCTCTGAATTTTAGGGATGAACTGGCAACCACTTAAAGCCATATACTCACTTGTGGTGTTTTAAATTCATTTTTTACTTTCCACTTGAGCGTGTTAGACCCTTGGCAGCACATTGTGATGAATTTAAAGGAGCTATTTGTAAGTTTTGCAATTGCTACATAGCCAACATTTGCATTAACAGCTGTTTACTTACCAGTCTAGAAGAAATGTTGCAAGTTCATCAAACTTAATTCCTTTATTTGCCAAGACCTGTCTCCAGCTGCGGAGAACAACCCTCTTGTTTTGCTGCTATTTCTATCACTTCTTTTCTTCTAATGGAATTAGCATGCTAACCAGCTAGCCCCAGCCCAGTTGGATTCTTGTCACTTTCTGTTACAGAGTCATTATAGCATCCAGTCCAGAAGTAGCGCTGATCAGAGAGTGTATTATAACATCTTGCCTTATAAAGGCAAAGATTGTTGAAGCTCTTGCCAAGATTGGTAAGTAAACAGCTGTTAATGCTAACGTTGGCCACATAGCAAACGCAAAACTTACAATTGACTCCTTTAAAGGGATTTAAGATTGTTTATAGAATGGAAACATATATACAATATATACTGGGCTTGCAAGTCCTTTACATTAATAAATAGGCTACATTAGTCATTTTTTAGTGTACTCTAAAAATAACTCATCCAGACAACTAATGTATAATGTCACAGACACATATTATGGCCTTGTAAAACTGTAATGGCAAATATACCAGCATTTTAGATGTAACATAGCATTCACTTGGAATTATGGGAGGGGGACATCTAGCTCTTTTAGATGCTAAATGTGCTACTGCATACACAAGCTGGTCACTAACTTTATGGATCTGTTTTTTTGGTGCTGGGCAGGTACCATAAAATGGAGTCTTTTTGTGGAAAATTGGGCTGATGAGAGCGGTGAGAGTTAACTAAAACAGTAAAGCCACAGGCTGTAAAACCAATACAATGACCTTTCATATTAAGCATTGTGATTTTATATGACCCCTCACACCAACGCAACTGGTCACTTATCAGTAAAATGTAGGTTGTATTAAGTGCTTATTAGGGATAAACAATTAACCGAAATATTATCGAAATCACAACATGGCCGAGTGCAATATACAACTCACAAGAGCTGCAGTTTTTTTGATAAAGGTAAAATGTGTCACAGCATATCATAAATGAAGCATGGTGGTGCTACAGAGATGCCCCGGCCTACGCATCATAATCTCCAGAGTTAAAGGAACATGCTTGTTTGGTACAAGCCCCAACACAAATCACATCATCATCATCATCTTTATATTTTTTCCAGTGAAAATGAAAATGCAAAAATGTCCATTACAACTGAAATCGTGACTCATATTGCAATCGGAATATTTACATTTACATCACATTTACTAATTTAGCAGACGCTTTTATCCAAAGCGACTTGCGAGCGAGGGACATCAGTAAAGCCTCAGTGCAGCAGGAGACCTTGGGGTACGTACTAAGTAAAACATCTATTATCTGCCAAAACAATCACAATATTTTCTCCGCATATAGTCAGCTGTACGGCCTGTGCTTTTCTCCGGTGAGGGCTGTTTGCAATGAAACTAAAAGAAGAACATGTGAGTGACATCAAAGGAAACCACCACAATATTATTGTTTCCTCAACCCTGATCTGTACTTTCCTTAAATGGTATAATATAGAGTAAATACCCTACAATTGCACAGAATGTAGGTATTTTCTGCTTGTTGTGACATGAATAATTGTTGCAGTGTTTGGTTGTCACTCTTCAGGTAGCATGTCCGATAAATGCTCGCTGACAGGCCCCCTACTTTCTGTAATGGCATTGGCTTTGGGCTAATGTGGGTGTGCATTTTTTACGCCTGTCACAGTTCTGATCCTCGTGTGGCTGCGCTGTTGGAATCCTCCTCTACATGTGTTTTGTATATATTTTAAGATTTTATATCAAAGTGCTCAAGAAATTATTTGATTTTGCATTACCAAGAATGAGGCTTGCAGATCTCACACGCTGGAGTAGTTATTTATTATCTTATTTTTCCAGGGTTTTATTTTTGATTCGTCTTTGCCACGACCTTGTCTTCTAAGAATCTCTAGGATAAACTTTTCTCAGCCGGTGTTCAGGCATACATTTGTGTTCCCATATACTCCATTCCTGTCAGTCTGTCATTCACATTATATCTCCTGTTTTCTTTTTGTTTTGTTTTGTTTTTCTTCTTCTCTCATTGCTTTGCTTTACATACTTTTGTTGCCACAGCCTGGGTGCGGTAAATTTCCTTTGAAGTGGATTATCTTAAATTCTGGGCTGGTGGAGGAGGGAGTGAATAGCAGGGAGCAAGAGAAGAGAAGAGGGTGAGGTTGGGGGAGATAGAGCAGACAGGAAGAGAGAGAGAGAGAGAGAGAGAGAACCAGAGGAAGCAGAAGAAATTGTGGGGAGTTTCTTGATTTTATGTAACATTCAGCTGTTGAATTATGAAAGAGTTTTTAGACGGACCGCCCGTTATTCTATGCTGTGTTTCTGCACACACTAACACACACACACGCTGCTTGGGAGCTACTTGCACACACCAGACTCAAACATTGTGTACTTTTTTTTTTTTTTTTCGCTACTTTCAATTTCTCCTAACCATAGCACACAAACAATGGTCAACTAGGGAACATTTTTTCCTCCTTTTAAAATAAACCAAGAAATTAGTTCAGAGTGAAACAGAAAAAGAAAAGAAAAAAGTGGGTTTTCAAGTTTTCACAGGAGGGCCGGTCCCTCATGCCAAACACCAAAAAGCATGTTGTTTAGCTTATTATACAGCACACGCACACACACACAGGTGTATTATATATACATACACACTCACAAACAAATGTACAGATAGCATGTCAAGGGACGGGCGTGACATATTTGCAGGCAAGTTTTTGGCACGACATGAAGCGAGACAAACACAAGAAAGTAATAATGAGAAAGGAGACAAAGAGGGTTGGCAGCCCCCCCCCCCCCTTCTGTTTAGAGGAAAAAGGTTATTGGAGAATATGTCTGTGCTGGTATTTGTTGTTTGCCAGAGACTATTGTAAGTGTGTTAATAAGAGAAGCAGTAAACAAGCTTGTGTGTGCATGTGCATATGTGCCTATAAAGTGTGTTAATAAACTGAGGGAGTGTCTTGTCAAGGTGATAACAAAACACACAGGGACGGATTAGGGAGGGGGGGGGGGCAGGGGGGTAAAGAGATTAACCATAGGATGCTTTGAGATTGAAGGATGGAGGAGGGACAGAGGAAGGGATGAGGCAAGGTATATGGGGAAAGAAGGGAGGGGGGAACAAAATCACATAGGGATGGATGAAAGGAGGTGAGGCTGAGAAAAGAAGAGATGAAAGATGAAAGAGGAGATCTGGTGAGGAAAATAAAGAGAACAACGAGGGAATGGCGAGGAAGGATGAATAGGAGACATCTGGAAGGGAAGGAGGGGAAAGACAGAGGAGAGATGGGAAGGAAAGGAAGGGATATGAGATCTAATAGAAAACTGAAACAAATATGGAAGTAGGGAGAGTTGAAGACAAGAGGGGCGAGGGAGGAAAAAGGGGAGGGGAAAAAACAAGGAAGACAGCCCGGGAAGAGATGAACAGCAACGATCTAACTGGAGAGAGAAGAGGGGGAAACTGGGGCAGATGAAGGGATGGCAAGTGAGGGACAGGTAGGAGAGTTAATGTATATTTGTGTGACTGTCGGTGAGAAGAAAATTTTTAAGAGTAAAAAAGCGAAAAAGGGTGAAAGCGGTGCTGATAAGAGGGAAAAAGGAGGAGAACTGTTGCCCTCGCTTAACAAAATGAAACAGAACCCCAAATCATATCACGCAGAAATTGGCCCAATTCATTGCAGCCTTTCTCATCAGCAAAATCACATTTTGTGTATTAGATATCATCTCCGGCTCAGCCTACATCCCATTCATCCTCCACGCAGGACTTATAGCGGTAAAAAATGTTAACTTTCATGAGAGCTTCTCCCTGTCACTCCTTTGTCTTCTCCCACCGAAACATGCCGTGGGAGGTGGCACCACGCTGCGTGAATCAATTTTAAAAGACATTTTATATAAAGAGAGTATGGCACGTATCAGGGATTAAAGAAAATCAGCGCGAAAATCAGGGCAGGGGAATTCCAAGCGAAGCAAATTCAATTTTAAGCAAATTCCCCCCCGAACTGTCACTGTGGCAACTCAACCTCTCTTTCCTCTTTTGTTTATGATGTGCTTGTGTGATCTTTAGATCTTAGATTAACCTCACTTTCTCTTTCTTTTCTTTCTTCCTCTCTCTCGATCTCTCTCTCTCTCTTTGCAGGGTGTGGTTCCAGTCAGGCATCAACTTCCTGGCTGTGAAACCCAGCAACCTTGTTGCGTGGGAGATCAAACAGGAAATGGCACCGGGAAGCAGTTCGTTGGCGGTGATGTGTCAGAGGAAGGCCTCCTCCACAGCAGAGAGGTAGGACTGAAGCTCACATATCTGCTTTTTTTCTTTTTAGCTGCTTCCTCTTTCATCCAGCAGCTGGTTAGCTTATTCCACTTCTTTTATTTTTTTACACAGTATTTGTGGGCGCAGCATAAAATGTCTGAAAAGGTCTTTGATTATTCGACTTCAAGGCCATAAAACTGTTAATGCCCTACACTTGGTAATAAGAGATCTTGGTTGTTTTCACACTGACAGTTTCTCTGAAGTAAAAGCTGTCAGTTCATTAAAAAATGGCTTATTATGCTATGCAGCAAATGCTGTGTGACAAAGAAAAAAATGAAATATTTATCATTTGTGGATCATCCACTGTGGATGGGTACAGGCTTCTATGAGCCATCTTTAATCCAGATTCAGGAATTATTGATCACTATTTACAAATGTAGGGAAAAGCTTGGCTTTGTTATCTATTAATTGGCTGTTGGTTTGACCTTTGACCCCCAACCTCTAATCCATGCCCTAGAGATGTGTGTGTATCAAAGTGTTTCAGATTTATAGACTCGGCTTGAAGGGTTACAAGTGCTTGTTTTGTCCAGGACACACGCGTGTACGTAGTACACACATGTACAAACAGGATGGGCTGTGGAAAGCACTGACCCATGTGTCATCCTAAATTTGCTGTTTGCTTGGTAATTGTTCTGTCGTTGTGTGGTTGATTATATTTCTGTGTTTGTGCATCACTAACTGAGCCCAGTCCATGGTTAGGAAGAATTTGTTGTTACATTTATTCTGTCCTTTTTTATCTGTGCCATGCAACAAGTGTGGGTGAGACGTAAAACACAATACAATGCATGCCTAATAATTCATACAGTTGAAATGAATTAAAATAGCCTTGATGCAGGTTTTACTCACATACTTCTACAACTCAAAAACAAGCTCCAAGGACCCGAGTCAAAGACTTTTCTTTTTGTAAATTGAGATCTCAACAATTTGAAAAAGAAAAACGCTTATTCTAAGATTGACAACTTGACAAAGAAGCACAGTGGGGCTTACTGTAGTTATTGTTATTCACTGTCACACCTTCAAGGGCTATAGAAATAATTCTTTTCTTCTTTCTTCTTTTCTTGTGTATTTTTTAAACTGTTAACTGATGTATTTCAGTGCTTGTTTTAAATCAGATACAGTAGATGACATTTTGGAACACTACTATTACTCTGTGAAATTTCAGCAAATTCAAAAAATCAACACCACACAGACTCGTACACATTGGTCAGTGTGAGAGTATTGGATTCAAGATTTAGCATGTTGACCAGAATGTTGCCAAAAATAGACTACTGTATTTACTGTATATTTGTGTTTGTGACAAAGTCAACTGGGAACTGTGTTAGCCATGGCTGAATGGAAAGCAGTTCGAATGGAAAATATGGATACAGATATGTTTATCTTCTCTGTTTATTATTTAGCTCTTTTCCCCCTCCTCCTTCATGTTTTCTACCCGTCCATCCATCTCTTTTTCACTCACTATCTCTCATCTCAATTCCTCCTTTTCTCCTCCCTGTCTTCTGTCTTTCTGTGTTGGTTGAGAGCAGTACTAATGAATCATTTGGAATTTCATGAAAGTATTATTGCAGGGTCTTAGCTCAATTAGCACCACTTAGCTAGCCGTTAGCCACGCCTAGCCTTGATTGATGGGCAGCATCAGCATCAACGAACAATCCAAATGTGCTGTAGGAGAGAAGGTGATGTCACAACAGCTTTGAGCTCTCAAATGAAGAATGTAAGACGATTCAAATTTTCCATCAGATGTGTGTTTGTAAAGTAGCCTATGTATGCTAAGGTTACAGGATGTATCAAGCTTTCCATTTTCTCATGAAACAAGGAGTTTAAAATGATGAATGATGAAATTGTTATAAAACACTAATTTAGTGGCAAAGTCCTGTGTTTTGTCGATCCATTCATCCACCCCAACCTCTTGTTATTTAGTTAGTTTTCTCCTTTGCTCTTGTCATAATCACTACAGCCATTAGAGGTCAATTCAAACTTTATGTTTTCACTTTTAACATTAGAAGAACTACTAAGGTTACCCTAGACTCTGATGTCATCCAATCCTGGTTTCCATGCAGTGAAGAAATCCTGAACAGTTAATGTGCCAGTTTTGAGCTAGGCTTTTTTCTTTTTTTTTTAATGCTAATTTATTTAACGCTATCTAATGACATGTTCCTGGCCTTGGAAGTAGCATTTAATTTCTAGTTAGCCAGACATGCTAATGTTTGCAGCTGATGCTAGAGCAGATAATCACACTATTTAATCAATTCCTTACACTTTTGCTCTTGTGTGTTTTGGTTATGGAGAGGCTAAAAAAGTCTGACTCTTTAAATGCAGATCATGGCTCTACTACAGCCCCAAGCACGGTGCTCTGACATGTTGAACACTGGAACATTTGACAGGCCTGCTGTGCCCACTTACAGTTGCTAAGGTATGATTGGACAACTACTTGGCAAGCGGTCAATTGGTGGATACTTTGAATAGAAACAGTAGTGCTATGGTAACATTTTTGGGATAATTCTTGCAATGAATTGCTCATGGATTCATACTCCTGTGGTGCACGTCATGTCAGTGTGGCTGGTGAAATACTGAAGGCGTCTGATGAATTTTGAAAACTGCCAGCCACTGCGGCCTTGAGGCAAAGAAGTCATTTTCCTGGCCTGTTGTCATTCATCAGGGTCGCGCTGTTTAAGGTGTTGAGATGGAGGTGATTCTAAGCAGCTTCTTATTTCTCTGGGATTTGGCATGTAACCATCTATGATTGAGTTTTTTTTTTTTTCTTGTTCTTGGCCTGAAGGAAAAACTCATCAAAGTGGCATAAGGGTAAACACAGAGAGTGATGCTTTAGAAACCAGATTATGATATGTCTTTCACAAAGACATGCCCAGAGAGTCACAGATACAAGCACACAGTCATTCACATCCACTTACACACACACACACACACACACACACACACACACACACACACACACACACCACACCACAAACACACACACACACACACTCTCCTGCCATCTTCAAAGTGATACTGTAAACAAAAGAGGTGCCTCAAAGCTCAGATTATGATGCTGCAGGCACATATATATACATGTGTATTGATGTACACAAATGCATGAATACACAGGCTTTTGCAAACAAGGGCAGAACACACACACAGGAAGCAGGGCTGATTCAGTGCAGCAGTGCTGTGTTACCTCCCTAATGATACAAAGCTATGATGAATGTAGAATGAAGCTGACTTTTTTTTTTTACTACAGGGAAGACACACACACACACAAACACATGTAGAGTGTATACAGACTGTTGCCTGCACAAAACAAGCAAGATCACAGGCTTTTATCAGCGATTGCGTGGGTGGGATGGCTAATTAAAAGAGCTGATCTGTATTAATCTATAATGAGTGATTACTGGTTGAGACATGAAATGGTGAGTGTGTTTTTTGTTTTGTTTTTTTTATGAATGAGAGGGCGGGAATGATTACTACCTCTGACAATTAATCTTGTGAACTGATTCCTGTTACCTATTGTAATTCTTTGATATAATACGATCTGACATTAAATGGTGTTCAGTGTATGCATATAATGGGGAATTCATGGGAAGTGGATGCAGTAATTAGAACCGCAGCGTAGGCGCGTTTAAATGTGTGGTTGTGTTTCTGTTTACGCTTGTGTGTGTGTGTGTGTGTGTGTGTCTGTGCGGTGGGTGTCTGCATGCTGTTTTACATATATAGTGTTTTTGCATATATGCATGTAGGTTGACAGTTATCCGCGACCAAAAAAAGAAACCAATTGTTGATCATGATGACTGTAATTACTGCGCCACCGTCACGTGTCCCAGTAGACCCCAGTTATTTTTCCATTAAAGCGCCCTGTTTGTGCACAAGTTTTGATCAAAGCTCTCCTACAGCTCTCATTTGTTTCTTTATTGATTTTGGTTATACAGTAATTATTCATTATTTGTGTATTTCTCACTATTTGACCATTCTGGTATCATTTAGCTATAATTACACAGCACAGTCATACTGTGTTATTGACACTCCACATAGTTCTGCCTCCCTGCCCTTCTGCCGCTGTGTAGCCTTACCAGTGCTATTAAAAATAAAACTGTAATGAGATGTTTTGATGTGCATGTGTGTCTCCTTTCCTTGTACAAAATACCATTGAGGCACCCTCAAGCAAGATTCATCTGATTATGTTTTCAAGTTATTATTCAGTTATCTTTCCCTGGTCATTAATATCATTTTAAAATCATGTTATTACGTGTGTGTGTGTGTGTGTGTGTGTGTGTGTGTGTGTGTGTGTGTGTGTGTGTGTGTGTATGTTTTCCTGAATTATTCTTGTCATTTTCCATTTATACATATTGTTTCTTATACAGTAGGTTTGACCTTGTTGAGTTTTCACCGTTGTTACGTTGTTACTCTCGGGAGTTCTGTCTCACTTGCAAAATTACTTTCTCTTTTCCTCCAACTCTGTTTACAGTCTGTTTTATTACTCTGCGTGTTAAATAAATTAAACCTTACAAGAAGTGGAACAGGCTCCAGATGACCTCAGTTTTGTCTGGTGGGTTATATGAGGAAAATGTGCCATAGTTTATGAGTGTGGCCGATGCAGCTAGAATGGGAGCAGTGCTCTATTTCATGATCATGATTAGATCTATAGATTAACACTGCTAATGGGCCTCGTTCAATACCAGAACTGGGGTAATGCACTGTCCACACTCCATACGATGACATGCTATTTATCTGCATGTGTGCATGCATGTGTGTGCGTGTACTAAATAGCTTCCAAGTTTTTCATCATCCTGAGCCCTTTGCTTGCAGCAGCAGACACAGTAAAGAAAAAATTCTCCATTAAATGATTTTGCAGTAAAAATTAAATTATTGAGTATGAAGAACGCACTTTCTTTATGGCAGACTATTCTGTGCAAACTATAACATCATAAGAAGGTGAATCTGGATTTATTTAGACTTCTTCTTGGGGATGGAACAAAATCATGCCAGTGCTTTTCCAAGAAAGCAATGAAACTGTAGCATTTGTAAAATAAAAGTTCCCCAGCTAAAAGCTCTATCTTGTTAGGTTAGAAAAAAATTTCTTTTTTATCATTTATCAAAGTAGTCCTTCAGTGACCTGAACCTTTTATAGTAAACATACCTCCAGTTGCTTTCTAACTGTTGCAATTTAAAGATGATGATACCAAAATTGCAGGAATTATTCTATCATTCAAACAGGTAGACTTTCTTCAGAAGACAAATCACTCCATGTGCTTTCTCTTGTTCAGATCAAAAACTATGACAGTGAATTAATGTTATGGTTTTTACAAAGTTGCTAGATTGTTGTTTTCCATCTTTCAAGTATAAAGTGACAGTTGTTGAACACTGCTGATGAATTTATCATCCTGAGTAGTGCTGCATACGTTTCTGTCGTGAGCACTGTGCAAAAAGTGAAATCCTTGTACAGCAAAGAAAAGTCTCTCAACCAAATCAGTTTTTTACATATTCTGGGTGCTGATTGAATTTCTATTTAAAATCTAAATCCAAGACAGAAAACAACATCCTCTCTTGATATTCTACAGTATCAATCACAAATTTACAAACCTTATGAAAAGACAAACTGGTTTTTTGTAGATAGAACTGTGCACATGCAGCAAGAAACCTAACATATAAAATTTAAAGTAACCATGTACTCACACTCCCAGAGTTCCCAGTGTTTATGTATGATAAATAGTGTAGACATTTTGACAGGCATGTTTCCAGCTCAGCTCATATACTATTAATGTAGCTTCCCACACACATTCAACACACACTTGCACAACCTTTACAAGGATACACAAACTTATGTAAAAACATAAACATATGTACTTGCATATACATACAAACATAATGATGAACATGTTGCTGTATGCATCACTGCATGACTGAACACACAGGTAAGCTTATGCATGGGCAGCTGTCTAGGCCAGAATTGAATATTTCACTTGCACGTACAATGGGATCCAAAGGTCTGAGACCACTTTCCCATTCAAGTCAATGGGAAAGTCAGACTCAGCCTTTTTGACCCCACTTACTGAGTGTTTTAACATACATGCACACTGTCAAGGATATACACATACATAAATATAAATAAATAAATAAATGCATTCATAATGTGAGAATAGCCTGTGTGTGTATGAGTATAAGGGTATACAAGTGTGAGTATCTATGAATGTGTGCATTTCAACATGTTTATATATGAGATATATGGAGAAATGAGTGTGAGAAAGCGCGTGTGCGTCTTTGTCACAATGTATTTATTTTTTGTGCTTGATATGTGTGCTAACGTGACATAAGTTATTCATTAGCCGAGGTCATACTTTTCATAAAAATTATATAAACTTGTCATAAGGTATTCAAACACAAACAGCGGTGTGTGTGTGTGTGTGTGTGTGTGTGTGTGTGTGTGTGTGTGTGTCTTTTTATCTTTGCTTTATATTGATTGGAATGAACACATGCGCAGACATGTTACACACAGTCAAATATTGTACTGTTTTCATTTGAACAAATGAAGTACAGCGACTCATATCAACTTTAATCAAATACGTGACAAATTCAAAGACATCGCTAACTGGAGAGGTGGAGAAAGTCTGCTCTGACACACGAATGTTAGATTATACTGAGTCACTCTTCTGTTCCTCAAAAAATAAAACTCCTTGGAGCCTGCACTTTTCCGAAGGATGCTTATACTTTTGAAACCTGAATCACAAAAAGAGCTCCACTCAGAGACACACACACAAGTTTAAGGATTAAGTTTTTTCTTTATGTTTGAATTGGTTTAAATCCACACAAGAAGAGGTTAAGATGCAGGGCATGGGGTTAAGTGTTGTATGGTTTTAGTCGTTTGTAAAGACAAACTCACTTAACAGAGAGCTTTTGTTTGAGTGTTGGCAGTCTCCCTGGGATACACACACAGACACACACATACACACATTCACATAGACAGCATAGACATGAGGCCAAGATGTCTGCAGTCTCAGTTGGCACACATGGGGATTAAAAAACACAGCAAGAGGGAGGAAGGAGAGGAAGAGAGAGGGATGTCTGCCAACAAGTGAGAGAGGGCAGAAAGGGAGCAAGAGGAAGAAAGGGAGAGTGAGTATGAGAGCGTTAAAGTGAGTGAGAGGGGACTGGAAAATAAAACAAGAAAAATGAGAAATAAAATGGCCCCGAGAGCGTGACACTGTTGCTGTTAGTGTTTGTCCCTGGAGAGAGTCAAATGGAGAATTCCCTTTAGATAGTTACACTTGTATCCCATTGGTTTGTGTGTGTGTATTTGTGTTTGTGTGAGAGAGGGAGATATGTCACATGTTGATGTTGTGAGTATGTAGAATCAATTTGCGTGTGTCTGACACGTTTCTCTGCCCCATTGTGCCAACTAGGGCCCAAACAGAAGCCCCCTGATACCACATAAACATAAGCACACCAATGGACACTAACACACAAAACATTGAATATTTGCTCTCATTCATGCTTTACACTGACTACATCATCTCCTCACCTTTTTCTGGATACATATTAAACTCTATGCCTGGCATTAACCCCTGACCTGAACTTAATCCTCAGTGTGACTCTTGCCATGTGGATAGTTTTGGTATCAATCTCAGGTTGTGAGATCTTTCAGTTACCTTGGACAATCCATAGACCCATTCAAGTCAAGCTAAGGCAATTTTATTTGCAAGCACATATGAGGAATATGCATCCAGGAAGACGTCAAGCAAATTCCAACAACCACCAGTGCATTAACAGTTTGCATATGGACTATTTCTGTGGTGCAAAATAGTTTGTGGATTAACCCAAGACAAAGACATTTTAGGTTGTGATCCAAGCACCACAAACAAAGTTCCATTCACCTTCATTGCATTGGAATGGCAGCAAAAATGTAAGAGGTGGAATTTCCCCAAACCTAAAATGACTGTGAACTTCAACAGCTTCAATTACTTATCACAATCCTAAAGCCCTTAAAGTGATAGTTCGCTTATATCAGTTTAGAGCAGTAGCCAGGAGTACCGGCATAGAAGCCGAGTGATTAGCAATTACGTGTTTTACCCACTTGCCCACCAAAAAAAGCCAATATCAGTATGTGTCAAGTGTGCGTTATATTATTTTCACCACTTTATCTTGCCAACACACAGTCCTTTCCTTTGGAGCTACATTTTCTCAACCATTAAACTTCCGTATTCCTGCGCACAAGCGCTGATCCGAATCTACTGCAGGTAATATGTATAAGTACCTCACAGAACCCCACACAACTATCACTTTAAGTTTCATCTCAATAGCCCAAGTGGCACGATGCCTTGAAAAAGTCGAACTAAGAGTTTGGTTGATTGTTCAAACTGCACTGTAGGTTAGTGATGTGGATTAAACTTTCTCCAGATCATTTCCTAAACCTAAACTGAATCTCTAAAAATCATCTCGTCTCCAACCTCCAATTCCCTAATGTGTTAGCTTGAGCTTAACTTTAAAAAAAAAATCTTTAAGCAGTGAAAACTGTTTTGATTTATATCTCTCCAACATGCTGTGCAATTTTAACATCAGCCATCCACCCACTCTGCTTTTCCAAACACTCAACTTTCCGGTATATTATAGATGGGTTTTATGGACTATATTTCAGCCCCTCAACCTCTGAGTATAGATTTGTCCCACAGGGATAATAGAACAGGAAAACACACATACACAAGGTTCTGAGGGGTTCCTTTAACAAAGAGCAAAGGAAATGACCACTCCAGTGGTAATAGTCTTTTCTGCCTTTCTTCCTTCCCTCATCTCTCTTCCCATGATTGCACAATAGAGAATTGAGGCCAAAAGTGTCTCTGAAGGTGCATACACATACATATAGACTCAGACAGTATGGGATTTTGGTTGTTTTACAGTGTATTGAAGCGTCACGGTTTTCTCCGTCCTCTTTTTTTTTTTTTTGTTTACGCTATTCTCTGTTTTTTCCTCATCTTCCATTATCCCCTCTTCTCCATCTCCTCCTTGATTGCTTACAGATTGACTATTCTGTTTTCTGTGACCATATTTTTCTGTTTCAATTCCACTCAAGCATGTTGGTTTGCAAAAGGTCGATAATGCCATTCCATCTTTTTGTTAGACATGTTTTTTTTGTCCTCTCACACCTTGACCCTGGAAAATAGTTTGGCCCCAAACAAACATTTTGTCTTCCCCCAAGTGGGCTTTTTTTTCTTGTAGTAGGAGCTGAGTTTGTGCGTGAGAGCTGCAAAGATGTGCTGGTTTTACAGCTGATGAGCAGCAACAGGGCTTTGACAAGAGAGGAGAAGGAAAGAGGGACTGAGAGAGGATCATGTGGGTGAGCATGGAATGAAAGAGGACAGAGAAGAATCAGGAGAGGGGAAAGTATGACAGGAGGGGAGAGATTAAGGAGGAAAGATAAAAAGGAAGTAAGACTTGTAAGTTGGAGGTGGACAGTACAAAGGGGGCGGAAAAAGCTAAAGGATGAAAAGTAAAAAGTGAAAAAAGAGAAGAAGGTTCAAGGGATCAGAGAGGGGAGGGAACAGTGTTTGAGGAAGCTCATTTCTAAAAAATGTTCAACTTCAGGTTTAAACAAATAAAAACATGCATCCTCAAGAGCTTTCCTTGGTCCCACAGTGGGAAAAATGTGACTTTCTGGAATCATTGTTCACATTGACACTGCAGCCAAACCGGCTTCCTGCAAGTGAATAAACCCTCTTAAAGGCCCCATATATACTATCATACATATGAAGGTCTCTACTTTTCCATTGTTTTATTTGTGTTGATCCATAAGAAGACAAACTTAGGTTTTAGTACCAAAAACCATCTCAATGTAGTTTTACATCTCCTGACTTCTCTATGGAGCCCAGTAACAACAGGTCAGTGAGCCAATCAGAAAAGAGGTTCTGAGCCTCTCTTCTGATTGGCTGTTTTCTGAGTGATCAAATAAAAATATAGCAGATTTCAGGTAAACACTCATGGGGCATGGCTGAGAGCAGTGACTACTTTGTTGTGACATCACAAAATTACAGAAGTCCTGACGGCTCGTTTTAAGGCTCAGTTTCTGAATACAGGCTGTGTGCATTTCTCCGTGGTCTGAGCACTTTGATACTTTCACAGTATTGATATAGAAGCTATACCTGCTTTATAATCGAAAAAGACATGGAAATCTACCTTTATACAATATGGGACCTTTAAAATAAACTTGTCATCCTGTAAGGTAAGCCTTTTGGGAGCATGAGTCACCAGATTGAGTTTAAGTCCTTGTAAATGCAGCTGGGATCCATCAGCTTGTCTCCAAGCTTCATCATAATTTATGAATAAGTAAGTTCACCCATGTGACAGTCCCTCCGATATACCATTTGCTGTGTTTCTTCTGTAGCTTTAATTCAGAAAGTGTGTAGTAAAAAGTGACACCTCTTCAAAGGATACCCCTGTAATTCTACAGGTTATGAGACATTTTATATACATGGAGGAAAGCACCCGCTGTCAATTACAGGAAAAAGGACATCAAGACAGTTGGGATAAAGTGGGATTCGGTGGGATAAAGGCAGCAATCGTGTTCATTACGTGTGGTTTGGTGAGCGCTCCTCAGCTCCAACACTCTATCACAGCCCTGAGCAATGACCTGGGTTGGCTAATTAGGCCTCGCAAATATGGATGGGGTTTATGTGTACAGCCTCACCTAGCATCATTCTGTCACTCACTGAAATGACCCTGGCCACCTGAGCACACTCAATCACCAGGCCGGACTCATATGCATACGCATATTCAAGCGCGAATGCTTGCAGACGCACACACATGCATGCACCAGGTCCACACACATGATGAATTTATTGTATGTGCTGCGCAGGGTTCATGCCGACTGTAAAGTCAATACACATGCATGGTATACAGTAGGTCACATTTCATGCATGCACACATATCTAGACATATAAACATCCATGCAAACATACACACTGCACTTTTCTGAATGTTTTTGTAGGCCATGCTTTAAATAACCTTCCAATCCCATTGGCTTATTCCCTTTGCTCTAATACCCACTCCTCCCTCGCTTCCTCACCCTCCCTTCTGTCTCCCCTATCCTTCGTCTCCTCACCCTCCATGCCCCTGTTAAACCCCCTGAGGAGCTTGCGTAGCGGGATGTGTGGCTAATTAAGGCGACCTACGCAGACCTCGCGTGTTCGAGTCCCTCTCCTTAGAGATGTACAGTGTCATAGAGCGAGCATCGGTGCCGATGCTAACACTAACTCCCCGTCCCTTGTGTGGCTGAGTGTGTATGTGTGTCGTTTGTGTTTATGTGTGTTGTCGTAGAGGTGTCAAGTGTTGGAGATATCCCAGTCCCTTTTCGCTCTTCTTTTTCTCTTTTCTGTCTGTTTGCTCTCTAATTCCCATTCTTTCATTCCCAGCGTCCTGTATGTCCTCCCTTTCTCTTTCACACCATGCAACTTGTCCTCCTTTCCTTTTCATTTTTACACAACCCCCCCCGTCTTTCCTCTTGTCCTTCCTGTCCCTCCCTCCTCCAGTCAGCTCCATTCTTTCATTCTGCCCTCCTACTTTTGCCTTCCTCCCCTTCTTAGGTGACAGGAACCCCAGGGTCCCATCGCTGCTGTTTAATTAATTCTTTTCATCATGTAAATCAAAAAACGAGCTTGTGTCCTTGACTTGAATGCTCTCAAGCATGCACGAGAGAACGAACGACACAAACAAGGGGACCGGGCGCTTCCGTCTCCCAGGAGGAGACTAAAAGGATCTGCTAAAAGAAGAGAAGGAAAGAAGAAGAGATAAAAAGTTGCTTTACTTTGTTAGAATGTGGGACAGAAGATTGTCTTTCAACAGACATGGAGGGGGGCGAGGAGTTAAGAAAGGATGGAAGAAGTACTGTACTCTTCTGGTAGACTGGTGAATGCTGGTGTTTTGAATGACCAGCTGAAAAAGAGAAGAAAATTAGAAAGGGCGCCAGAGGGAGAAGAAATCAACAGCGTTAGAGCTTTCAGCAAGTTCATAGAAACAACAGCTGACACCGAAGTGACAAAGACTCTAGGCCACTGTCAGAATTTTAACTCTTGTCTATTAGCAGCTAAAAGATAATGATAGGACATTGTTGGTTTCTTTTACGAAACGACTGGCAGCCATGGGGAAGCAACTGTTTATAACTATTCCTTAAGAGTGACTTTTATGTGCAAATTTTCCTTCAAAGACAGCAAGAATCATCTACCGACACGCTAACTAGCTTTCAAATCTCCTCAGACCGTGGCTTGTTTTTTGTTTCTTCTTTGACGCTCTCCCACCACGTCATATGATTGACAGATGGTTCATCCAATCACCTGCCAGGTAATTATTTTGAAAGCACCTGCCCTTTTCCATCCAATGAGGCCTTCCCAGATGGTTCTGTGTAACAAACCATCTGGTACATCAGATTAAAACTTAACCATAACAGTGTCAGCGTAATTTGCCTTTTCATTTGGCCGACTTGCTGCTTTTGGGGTAATGGTGAATGCCTGTGTTTTCAGTAAGTAACTCAAAGGAGAAAGACAACTGAAAAAATCAACAATCTATTTGTGCAAACATGTATTTTTAAAACCCTTTGATGTTGAACTTTGGCCCTTCCATGAAAAAAACCCAAAATGTGAAGACTCTTAGCGGTGGGTCACTCGGCGTGTGTGATGACGACAAGCAGAGCTAGCTGCGAGAACTAATGTGAATTGCAGGACACACTGATCAATAACAATTTGAACTCACTTTGCGACCTCGGATTCCTTCCCGCCTGTCTCAGGGTCACTTTGCCGTCAATCAGAAATATCCACATTTGCACAGCTGGGACGGAATTAGGACTATTTTCCATTACACCTGCTGAGATTTAAAAATTGACATTTTTTTCACCCAGCCTTGTCTGACTGTAATAAATACTTTGTAGCTTAAATTTGAGGATATGAAGACAGCACGTAAGAGGAAGACAAAAAGGTGTTTAAAGAAGGAAGGGGAATGAAAAGTGAGATCTGTGACATGCTGTTTAAACCACAACTTTGTAAAACTGCAGGGAGAGGAGGAGAGTAGACAGTGCAAGGAGGGAAGGATCGACATCTTTGCTTTGACTGAATGTTTTTCACTTTAAGAGCCAGCTTAGAGAAAAGGGAAGAGGAGGATGAGAGTGGGAAGGACTGGGGGGGGGGGGGGGGGGGGGGGGCGAATGTGAGGAAACCAATTTTACGTCCTTTTCTCTCATGGTTCTGGCGAAGGTTTGTACTTTAAGCAGTGAGCAGGAGGAGGGGAGGCTGGCAACAGAGGCGGTAAAGGACAGAGAAAAAGGAGGCGAGCAGCTGTATGCTTTGCCTGGTTGTCTTTCCATGCTTAGACACTGAGGGCATGATGGGGATCGGAGGAGAGAAGGCAGTTGGGAGATGAGACAATGTTCGCTCGCTTTGAGGATCCTGTGAACACTTGTCTTCGTAACATCCAGCGAACAGTCGGGGAATGATGGAGAGAGAAAAGGATAGACAGGGAGGGAATGACAAATGTTAAGAGTCGATGCATTGTGGTTTGCTCTAAGGTTGGGAAATTCCTTTGAGAGCTGCGGAGGGAGAGGAAGTGAGATAGGATCAGCTTCAAGGTTGCATCTTAAAATCCATTTGTTTATTTATACAAAGCTTCCAGGAGAAGGCACGCCAATCAAACGTCTTCACGGCAGCGTGGAACTATGTCCCCTGGGTTTTCAGTTGAAGAGATTACATGTTTCTGGTGGCACGCTTGTTCATCCAAGGCGCTAATGACCCAGTTCCTCTTTTATATATTCCAAACAAACTTCTGTTGCTGCTGCCCAAAAAGACATCATGTCATGTGTGCCAGTATTTTTGCCTGCCAAAAATTTATGCAAGGAGCCATTTACACCCTGGCTTTGTTACTTCATGGGGCCAATAGTAACACCCAGTGCACCATCTAACAAAACAAACAGGAGCAGCTGAGTCCGGTCTTGTCATTGTGTTTTATTCTGCTGCAGTCGTGCCTCCGTGTGCATCGCTAGGCAGCTAACTTTGTCTGACTTAAAGTTTCGATTACACCAAGTCCAGGTCTCATAGGTTAGATAAATTACATTAATATTAAAATGGACTCAGAATTAAAAACTCATTCAATCAAACATTCATTGACATGGTCTTCTGACATTCATTACATCCTCAATTGTATTTTGAATGAGTACTATTTCTGTATCATCTAAATGCTATTTGGTGGCTGTATGGATGGAGCCAGCTCATTGTTCAGTCAGAGGTGTGATTGGACTGAAGCTAGAGCGTGTCAGTGAATTCAGACAGCTGAAATGAAACCTTACACACACACACTCACATATACATTTTTCAAAATGATCATTTTCACAAATCTCAAACAAGACTAAAAAGAACTGGTGTTTGCGCATTTCTGAGCTTATTTATTCACATAAGATTAACCTTCCATCAACCAGTCTTTTATCAGCCAGCATCAGGTTTACACAGTTTCAAACACCGATTCCTGGAAGTGAATCCGCACTGCCATTTGTATTTTTCTTTTTTCTTTAATGGAAGCTTTAACATGTTAAAAGCTCACATGAATATTGATGGTGATTGGCATGGTCGGAAAGTTTTCTTTGAGGAGGAGGGGTCCTAAAAGACTTAAATTACTTTGGCGAATCCAAATGGCAGCCATAATGGACTGACTGAATTATCTAGATACAGTATGATGGAAAGCTGCTGCACTTGTTCTTCTTCTTCACCAAACATTTAGCAATGCAAAGGTGATCAAGGTTGTATCCCGAGGGTACGTACACTTTCATAAAGTCTTGCTGTTGCTATGCTATGCTATGCTATATACTGTAACTCTATCCACCAATTCGTCTTCCTCAAAGACAATGTTGCGTCCAAACAACTCCTCCTTCAAGAATAACCACAACGCAGGTATTCCCTGGTGGTGTTGCATGAATATGTATCATAGTGTAAGTTGGTTTTGGTGCAAAAGGTTTTTGCCAAACTCCATCTCATATCTTTTTTTACATACTGCACTACCTTTCCATCAGTGTCGGCAGGAAATCAATCATTTTTTGGTCAGACTTAGATATATCCTACATCGCCCTCAGGCCTTCAGCTTTAGCCTCCACTCTCCAGCAGTCCTGTTTTCATCCACACACAAAGTTCACTCATCATCCCTTCCACAGAGCGAAACATCAGGTGTTTGATAGATGAAAAAGAAAAAAGAAAAACAATAATCCTTCTCCACATACTTTTGTTTGGGCTTCCTGGTGTGACAGTAAAAAACTTCCCTCCCTTCAAGCTGTCAGTAATTGGTTCCTCCTGTCAATAAAAGGTTTACATGTGTTTCATAGCTGACAACAGCACCTGTTCTCGCATCTGATGCTCACATCTCTCTTTTCTCTCTTATCCCCAACCCCCCCACCCTCCCACCCTTCCATCACTCTGTCTTTCTGTCTCTCTCAATCCCTGTATCCTTTTCTCCATTATATCTTTCTGTTTATATGTGGCTCATTCTACCTCTCCTATCTATTTCCATCTCCTTTTCAGTTTCTTAACAAGCTGCTTCCTGTCTGTCTGGCACAGCTGTTGATTACCTAATTACCTTGCCTTTCTCACACACACGCATGCACGCAAACACACACACACACACAAATACACACACCTTTTCTTTCTTTCTCACACACACAAAGAGAAAGATTGCTCAGGCTAAAGCTATTCTTTACAATCAATCATAAAGGCTGTGTGCCTGACACAAAGTTTTTATTTTGTGAAAAAAAAGCTTTATGGGTTTTGTGTGTGTGTGTGTGTGCGTGCGTGCGTGCGTGCGTGCGTGCGTGTGTGTGGGTGTGCATGCATGTCCCAATATCTATTTTCAGCTCCATCCAGCTCAGTAATGCTACATATTGCCAGTAAATTTACAACAGATCTGGCTCCTAAAGAGGAGATTATAGGGGATAAAAATTATGAAGCATAGCTGATTTAGTGGTGACACCATTAACGACTCTTTTTATGACAAAATAAACATTTCTTGCCATTGTTGAGCTTATTAATAGAGGGGGTATTGACATATGTGAAAGACAAGGCCATGACATGCATGGTAAAATTATATGCAGTAGTGCTATGATTTGATTTGGGCAGAAAACCACTGCCTCAACCTGTTTGTCAGCAAGAAAGATGTGGTAATGTTCTGCCGTCATTTTAAGTCCAAGAGTGGCCTCTGGGTCCATCTCTTGGTTTGCTTTGCTTGCAGATTATGTTTTATGGTTTAATTCATTTGCATGAACAAATGGCAAAACCTGAGAAAAAAAATGTGCAGGTGAGGCATAAAAACCCCCAACTGGTGTTTGCAAAAATATCTCACCCCCTCGAGGAAAAATAAAAGACAACAACAGAGCGAATAATATCCGACTAAACACATGAGAGAATTGACGAACAGCAGAATCGGTAAATAGCATGTAAGGACAATTAAATAAAGTAGCCTGGAAGCAGAGAAACTAATGGTGTTATAATGATAGGAGAGGTGTGTATGTTTTAGTTGAAGAGGCAGAAAGGAAGAGAGGGTGTGTTACACTCTTTTCCCAGTGTGTGTGTGTGTAGGTGTGTAGGTGTGTAGGTGTGTGTGTGTGTGTGTGTGTGTGTGTGTGTGTGTGTGTGTATATGTATATGTCAAAGATCTGTCCTATCTGCTGTGGCATATAACTGGCATATTTCCCCATGTTTACAAATATTGGTTTGGACTGGAACAATAGGTAATACTTAGAAGAATTGTCTTTCAGATTGGATATTACCTTAAGGATTTGACTTAAGCCTGGCAGTGATGCAAGTCAGTTGACTACAAGTAAAATCCATTTCCATCCCTCCGTCTCTCTGTCTTCCCCTCTCTTTTTTCTTGCTTCCGTTTTCGATCTCTTGTCTCCGTCCCCCATGTAAATTAATTCAATGGTGTTTTTTATTTTTTACGCTGGCATGAGATAGAGTGCAGAAGTGCTTATTGCCAAAGGAAATACAACAAATAACAGATGAAATAGGTCACCTATTAAATGAAATGACAGCTTGGTTACCGTTTCACCCTTTCATACCCTCCCTCTCTACCACTATTGACTTTTCAACCTCTTTGTCTCGCTCCTCGCCAAACCTCTTTCTCTCCATCTACCCCCCACCCCCCACCCCACCCCGTGATTAACGCTTCTGATTATGTGTGCCAGGATACCCATTAGCTTGGACACATGCAAAGCCCTCTGCCCTCTTTTCCATTACACACAAGCACAAACACTCACACACACACATGCAGAGAGTTAGAGTAAGGTTTCCACCATAACCCACAAACATACTCTCCGACCCACATTTTGCACATGCTTCCATACACTTCCTATCTTACGCACTGAAGCTCTAATGCTCTTGTGACTAATTATCAGTCAGTTGTGTCATCTTACATTTATTTGGGCCAGTAAGGTGCTAACAAGCACCTCTTTTCCTTCCTCTCTATTTTGCCATCTGTCTGCCTTTTTCATTCTTGTCTATTTTCTCCTCCTTTTTCTTCACTCTCTCTCCCTCACTGTCTTCCTCCCTCTCTAACCAACATTGCTGAGGCAAGGGTTTTACAGGTTGTCTTCACTGTCAGATCCAATGAAAAGCTGCCGGAGACGGGGAGGGGGGGGGTGAAAAGGAAGCGCTACGCTGCCTTAAAATCAGACAGAAACAAAGGTGTGGTTTTGTGTTCAGACAATTGCTGCGAGTTTTACTCATAGAGAATGCTCTCTCTAGTCTTGCTGTAGTCTCAGTGGTGTAGTGGTAGTGTAGTTTGAGAACTATGACCTCTAGTTTTTGGCTTTCACGAGACAAATAACCACCGAAAGTCCAACGTAAACAAAACTCAAAAGTAAAATTCCTTAAAGGCGAGCAACACCACAAGGTTTTTCCCAACGTAAAGCTCTGATCCTGATCGCAACGATGTGCAGTTTCGACATCGAGGGGCGATATGTTGCTGCTAGGCAACCACACAATCATCTGTTGATCTCTTGTGTGCCCGGCGTTGTCGGAGATAACTGTCTCTGATATCGATCAACAGCAGCTACTTACTTATCGTAACAGAGGTTAATCTCACAAGGATCTTTCTGGGTATCACTGATGACTGTAAGGCCTGACTCACAATTTGGAGCTGTCATTCAAAGCAGAGTGGAACCAAAGGAGACCCAACAGGAAACTCCCTGCAAAATATTGCAAACAAGATATTACTGGTGGCTACTGCTGTCGTATATACTGTCGTAGTTGCCCTGAGGAGGGAGGCTTCCTCATGTTCTGCAAAATGTGTTGCACAGTGAAGTTTATGGGAAGATTTTATCCCCTTAAAATTGTAACATTCTATTCACTGAGATCACCATAACTTGTAGGAGTTAGTGTCCAAATGCATCTTTAATAGTAGCACATTACAAGCACCGAATGGGATTTAGTGTCTCATCTAAATTTTATATCCTTATGAGTAACTTTTGAAAGTTTTAACAATACATCAAATTAACTTCATTTCTGAACCAAGTGTAGAAACCAATGATTTCATGAGTTAATCATGTAAACATTACAGTAAACAGCATCATTGTGCCATCTTGATTTCTGCTTTGTATTGACCTTTTTTGGGTAATTGTACACTTCTCTTCTTCCTTCATTTCCACCCATATTTATCAGCCTTACCTGCATGTGTGTGCAGTATGTGTGTCAAACCAGTCTGATTTGAAGCCGTCTAAACTAAGAAGTCCATAAAGCTTAACCCTCAGTCCTCTTTATGCTTGACTTTATGCTCTTCCGTATGGGAACACACGTGCACGTACAGTTGTACTCGCATGCAGTAAGACGCCAAGACACATGTGCATGCATGTATAGGCTAAACATATCTGTAGGCAGACATCACAATGTGTGCTCACATGCATGCACGATTGATAAGTATAACTCATTAGCAGAGAGAGCTGTCTGTCACTACTCACCTCTCTATTCCCTCATTGCCACTACTCTGCCTACTACTGTGTACTGTATTCTATAGATGTACACAGATATAGATGTATCTCACACAGACTTTTATATGTAACATCTGCACATTGTTATATATAAATATATATGCTGTACAACTTTTGTCTGTTCTATAGCTGTAACGGCTGGAAACCTGCATCATATTTTACATGATGTAGTAAGTAATGACCAGCATCTTTTGCCACCTTCAAATTGAAAATTATGAAACTATATTTTTGACACGTTCAAGGTTTTCAGTCATATTGAGTGCAAAAATGCTCAGCACTCAAGTGGTTTAAGTCATAAGAAAACTGTCATGACACACACACACACACACACACACACACACACACACACACAAAGAGGAGACATCCAGTGATTGATTTAAAAAAAAAGAGTAGCTAACTTCCATAGGCTCTGACATTTAAAAAATCACGGCGACCCCTGAAGCTTTCATTAAAATCACCACTTTTTAAAGTTATGAATGCTACATCAGCGGGTCATGCAGATGAAGCCTTGTGAATATGTCAAAACATGACCCCACTTGAAAGCAGATCTCTAGCGGCACCGTTCTGACTCCGGAGTCATGTCATGAGTCACCGTTTTGTATGAGGATGTGTGTATGTTTGCTTTTGTCCACATGTTGAATTTTATGGAAAACAGAGCTGATTCTGATGCTGACTATTCAGAGGAAGATTAAGGTAACCCTCTAGGGAATTTGTAAGTCAAGGTAATGTCCTCTTGAGTGACCTGTGTGTGCGTGTGTGTGTGCGCGCGTGTGTGTGTGCGTTTGAGCTAGCTGGCAGGGCGCCAGGGTGTGGCCCAAACTTCACCCCCTAAGGCTAAACATTTCATCCGCTCTAATTAGCACATTAGCATGTCCCAACAAATGGCCAGAGACATTAGCATGGAAGCTAACAAAAAGGCCATCGACCAGGGCGTTCGGTGACATTTTATGCTGGTTCACTGCTAATCGATGCTATGCTAAATCGAGGTAAGTGGCTGATAATGTGCTTTTAGAGAGAGCGGGTTGTGGGGGGGGGCATGATGCTGGTGTGTCAAACAGGAAATGAGAATGTGAATATAACTTTAGAGGATGGGAGGAGTGGGAGGGGGGTCATCACTCAGCTCATATTCTTGTTATATACATTGTTAAATACAACACAGCTATATTGTATACTCACACATGAGCACACACTGCTTACAAAGTGAATTAATTACTTTTTTTACAATTAAGTTTTCAATTCATTTTCATTCCAACTCATTTTCTTACAATCAGTGTGCTTTGATTCTGATCTGCTAAAGTACTGTGGCTTTTTCTTTTTTTTTTTTAAATGAACAGTAACACTGGTAAAGTTTTTCTTCTTGGAGTTTTGTAAGAGAGAGAGAAAAAAACTTCTACACGACGAGAGAGTGGGGAGAGAAAGAAACAATGGCGTCGCTACTCTTTTAATGCTGACACAGTTTAAGGCCTTCATGATGAAAAGGGGATTTACGTTGATACTTTTAATCCGTCATGCCGATGTGTTGGGTTGCTATGCCCTCGAGCAAGGCATATGCCCCGGATTAATCACATGTGATCCTCACAGACAGTCACTGACTCGCTCTCTGCCGCTTTCCTCCAGTGCATACAGTAAGTGTGAGTTGGGAAAAATACATGCAGTCGTAGATGACACAACGACACACACACAGTCAGACTTATGCACAAGCACGCACTTGTTCCACCTTTGTACTTTGATTTAAAGGTTCATGGAAGATTTATCCTCCTACATTTTCTGTCTCTCTGTTTCTCACACACACACACACACACACACAAACACACACACACACACACACACACACACACACACACACACACACACACACACACACACACACTTCAACCTTTGAAACCTCTACTTATAAGTTCATGGAAGATTAATTCTCCTACTTTTTTTCTGTCACACACACTACTGCTTCTTTTCAACTTCTCTTTTTCTCTGGTACCATCTCTACGTCTCTTAACACACACGTACTCACATAGATAATTATATGTACAATCCAGTAAGGGGCAGAATGGGAATAAAAATCGGCCTGGGAATGGCCCATGAGAACCCATCTGGAGACACAACATCACATAGAAGTAGAACAGTCGTGGGACAATACATGGAATAGAACAGGCACATAAATTAGGCTATATTTATGTCATTTTGTAATTTTATATTCTTATTGTTATTTACACAATTCAGTGATGATTTTATTAGTGTTCTTTGCAATCCACAACTACAACAACAAAGTAGCTGCAGAAATACAAAAATAACCATATAACTCACATATAGGTTGGTACAGAGAGAGAGAGAGAGCGAGTTCAGACTGAACAGTACAGCAGTAAATACAGCAGCAGACATTAGAATTGTAGTGGCTCTTTCTTCCTTGAGTGGATTTTCTGTAATAAACTTCTGTAGATCTGAGCTGATCATACAGACTTTGAGGACTTTAATTAGCGTATTAGAATAATTGATGAAAAAAAGCAGAAAATAAAGCTATACAACATTATTCTGCTAAATAAACGTAGACAAGCTTCCTATTGTCCTCTGCCCACCACTTCGTCTGTAAATCCTGATCCTCCTAAATCCTAAATGCACAACTATTTGCATTTTCTGGATTTTTAACTATTTCTTTTCTGAGCTCCTCAGCCTGACCTTTATTTATTAATTTTTCCAACTTTGTTATTCATATAAAACGAGTCAGAAACAGCAACATTTCACAGCTGATTGCCTCCATGTTTAAACCATGATAAAAAAAAATACTAACACATAAACGGTAAGAGGGTGCACGGAGCTGCGGGACTGAACAGAACGTAGTTTGCTGGAGAGGGCGACAGACATGAAAGAGGTGACGACCGCATTGGACCAGAGCAGGCCACACAGCCTGCACAGCCACATCAATCGCTCTCCCTCTCACCCGCTCTCTATCTCGCTGATGTTTTTTTTTTTTTTTTATTTCATATTGAGCCACCGGCCCATCAGGAAAAGTCTCGGTTCTCCCACTGGCCACTCCGGCATTGCATCCAGTAAATGTGCCCACGAGGATCCATACTTCTGTCCCATATAAGTGTCAATGGGCCTCATGCAAGAGCATTTTAGTATTCTTGTCCTGATATTCTCCTACTTTTTTCTGTGAGGCTTGTTAGTGGAATGTTCTAAGTCGGATTCATAAAACTCTCTCAACTGCACAAACTTGACATAAATTGCTCTTTTCAGACAGATGAATACCACCTCTTCATGAGGAGGTGCGCGTTTGTAAGATTTGCTCACCGGCATAATCAACACCCCGAAAATGTCATATAAAGAGGAAGAGGAAGAATTTCACACCTCAGAGCTTCAAGTCTGCTGTGAGAACTCAGACAACAAAAATATAACAAATTTAGTGAAGTCAGTAGATGTATTAGAGGACCCAACACAACTATAAAATGTTAATAGCACATTAACATGTTATGCACTGTGACAGAAATAAAGAGTGAACTGTTTACGCTACATGAAGTTAGCTGCTAACAAACATCTCTCTAAAGCAAAACTGTGTATGAGTAATATGGAGGATGAAGATGAACATGAAGCAGCGAGACAGCTATTGAAATGTTTAGGCTGCTGTGACGAAATATGCCAGTGAGAATATTAAAATCTAAAAGAAATCTGTCAGTTAATTGTCACTCCATAATGATGATGATGGGCGAACATAATATATATTTTGTAGTTGATGATACATCAGTAAAATCACTTTGAATCACAGATTCAAAACATGGTGCTAACAAGGAAGACTTGTTACTTGCAGGTGGATCTTGATTTCTCTGTTGTCTTGCTTGAATTTTTAAACCTCTCAGCACTGTTAGTGGTTTAAGTCGTCAAGATGAGAAAAAAAACCTTTCTTATAGTTTTTTCATATCACTCCATCACCTTTTCTGTGGACTTCACCCTCTTGAAAAAGTCTTCACAATGATCAGACTTGGTTGACGGCGGCCCACCAATCTTAAAATTGCTTCTGGTGCTTCAAAGGTTTGAAGCATTCATGGTGTTTGCTGTTGTGGGGTTTTTAAAATAGTGGTTGTAAATCGCTGTGGAAGAGGCCAGTGTATTGGACGCAATCAGCAGCATTCAGCAGTAGCTGTATCTCAATTTGGGGGCTGCTGCCTCCTTCGAAGGCTGCATTTTCAGACCAATTGCGTAACAGCAGCGTGACAAGGTTGTTCCACTTTGAAGGTTCCAACAAATTCAGCCGAGAGATGCGTCCTTCGTTTACACAGACACAAAAGATCCAACGGGTGCATCCGTTTCATTCAGAGAACATGCTGGACTAGGAAATCCTATAGATCAGACCTTCTCATTTTGGTTCAGCCTTCACGGTCTGAGTGGTCTCCGGAGGCCATACCTTCGAATCCTCCAAAGGATGCAGCCCCTGAATTGGGACACGGCTACTATATTGGAGAGTATGAGAGTTTTTTGGGTTGTTTTGGAGCAGAAGCTATAGTGAACTACAGGAACAAATTGAAGGCCCTTCCAGTTCCTCCTGTTGAAATGTAGCTCCTGAGTTCCTAAAGAGGTTCTTGGGTTTCTGCAAGGGTTCCTGCAGTGGAAATGTCCTGTATATGAAGCACACAGACCCACAAAGATCTATATGATACAAAAAAGTTAACAGAAGGCACACACATATAGACATACAAATTTTATGCTGTAGATACACTTGATACGAATTACAGCAGAATTGTATATGACACCCACTCATCTTGTCTTCTTTTCTTTTGTTCTCTCTCTCCCTCTCTCTCTCTTTCTGTGTGTCTTCTTCACATTGTGTATCACATTGTGTATCTCTCAGCCTCTTTCTCAGCCTCCTCTCTTGAAATCTTTTATTATCACTGCCTCTTGCTCTCTCACCACAACCAAGCCCCTGTTTCACTCCTTCACCATCTCTTCTTGGCTCTCTCTCATCTCTCCCTCTCTTTTATTCCCTCTTTCTTATGCACACATACAGATTCGCAAAGAGCTCTCTGTTCCTTCACCGACTTTCCTCTTCTTCCCTCTCGCTCCCTCTCTGCCCCCGCACTCCACTCTCCTCACTCTCGCTTCTCTCTCGCTGTCTTCCTGCCTGCCCTCATTTTTCATCAGTAACTAATAGTGCTGGACTCACCACTTAGGCTCAGCAGAAGTGTGTGTTTGTGTGTGCGTGCATGTCACATTTGTTTCTTGATTTTTTTTTTTTTACAAACGAGTAATGCTTTTCCGGATGCTAAGCTTCATACTGACGAGTCAGTTAAAATGCAATCTGAAGTACTCTACACTCTAAAAATAAAAGGGTTTGGGGATGGTGTTTTTCAGACTGCAACCAGAAGGAGACCCAAGAAAGCTCCATGTGGAATCTTTTCGGAATGAAGTGTCCGATTTAACACAGGAAAGGGCATTTACTAGTCACAAATGTAGGACCCAGTGTCCTAAAAATCATAATATATCTGATGCTTTGATTTTGACAGGTAACCCCCCACGCCGACACTTGTACTAAGAGGAAGTTTCCTTTGACTCGAAGTTGAGTAATGAAATAATGCAATGTAAGCAAATAAAAAAATCCTCTATTTGAAACAACTAACTAACTTTACTAAGTCTTTTGATTTATTTTGTTGATGATTGATGTATATATGTACTGTATATGAGCTAAAACTAATCCCACTGATGAACCAATCACAATGTCCATCCTCAATGACTCACAGTCAGTGAGGGCTGAGGGTTGCCCCACTGTAAAATCATCAATCAAGTGCATAAGGGCTCTTTCGCAGACATTTTGAGCCCTTCATCCGTAAGACTGCATTTCTGCAGGCTTTGCTCGATGGAAATACCCACAGTTCATAATGTTATGACCTTAAATCCCTCGGTTACCATAGTAACCAGGGGAACCCCGGAAGCTTTAAAAAAAACGGTAGACATAAAACGGAAAAAAGAAGAAAGAAGAAGAACAAAGAGGCATGAAAGGAACGAAAAGTAAAGTTAACATTACAAGAAAAAACAAGTTTACCCACAATTATACGCAGCATGTTTTGGCGTCATCAAGGTAACATGATGTCACAAAGTGCTGTCCCATTCTTCTCGAACTGAATCACTTATCAGGTGATGTAAGTTAAGTCTGTGACAGTTCAGGGATTAGGCCTTAGGGCAGGCATTGGGACTGGGCTCTATAGCTTACCTGTTACTTTAAGGTTGATTGTTCAATTCTCAACAAATACATTCAGGACAAATAAAATGAAAAATATATATAATTGAGCCACTTATGTGTCTTGAGTTGGTATGAAAGAGTGTTAATGGACGAGAGGGTGAATAAACCCTGAATAAACAACGTTTAAAGAGAAAAGACTGTGCTGCTGCTTTTCACTCCTACTGTTCTTCAGAAGTCAGGAGGAAGTGATTTATTGATGTACAACAAATCTGCTTCCAACATGCACTTTCGCTCACTCTGCGTGTGTGTGTGTGTGTGTGTGTGTGTGTGTGTGTGTGTGTGTGTGTGTGTGTGTGTATATGTGTGTGTATGGCATTGATCTGAGAAAGCAGCCCCTATAAATTCAATCAGTCCTATCCATTCTCCGGCTGTTGACTTTTAGCTGCACGGCTTCCACCTTGGGAAACAGGGCTACTTTTATGGAGATAGGCCATTCGTTTTCGCTCTCTCTTCTCTTGCTCTCTCCTTTCTGTCTCTCCTTTTCACTTGCACATTGACTTTTCATTTTTCGTCTGCCTCTGTATGTCTGTGATTCCTTATTTCTCCTTCTGTTTTTCTCTGTATGAAGCCGCTGTTATTGGAGCACACCACCATGTGGTAGCTCACAATTCCAAAACAACTATGCCTCTCCTTCAAAACTCAATGACAACAAGAGACACCAATGACAGTTTCTAACCTGAATTTTAAAATGGCAGGCGTACAAAATGAAGGCATTTGTATAAATAGTTAGTGAAGGATTATGCTAATGTGGCTAATACTGTACATTGTGAAATAAAAATGCAAACACAACCAGGGACAGTACCAGGAAATCATACAAAAGGCTCGGAAGACAATCTTATTTACAGTGTCAGAACACTATAATAAGGCTTAGAGTGCATTACTGGTATGGTCATATGGTCAGACACACACCATGCATGCACTATTTTAAATTCTCAGACAGAGTAGGGATTAATCGGATTGTATACTTCTGAGAAAGATTGGTGTCTCCCCTCTGTCTTCTTTTCTTCCCTCCAACCCCCCCCCCCCCCCCCCCCCCCACACACACACACACACACACACACACACACTCACATACACAGAGAGAGAGAGATACACACACACCTTCTTCAATGTGATAAGGAGACGCCTCACTGCTTTCTCTCTCTTCCTCTGCAACCAAAATAACAACATTCAATCACTGTCTGTGTCTCTGCCGTCTCTCTCTCTTTCTCTCTCTCTCGCTCTCTCTCCTTCTCCTTTCTTCATTTTTTCTCATCTTCTCATTTATTCCTCTCATCACCCCCTGCCTCCTCTGTCACCCACTCTGTATCTCCAATACTCCCTTTACACACATAATCAATACCGTATGAAAAAAGTTCCACTTTCAGGCACTTAAACTTAGTGATTAGTAAATCCAACAGTGCTTGTGGGTCAAGTGCATGTTTGTGTGAATGTAATTTTTGACCAAAGTTTGACTGATTATATTTTTGGAGAAGTTAATCTGTAAGCATCGACTGATCTTTAACCTTTAACCATCATCCAGGGAAACTAAGCTGAGCACACGTGCTCCTCTGAACAACATCCTGCATAATCTTTACACAGTTGGATGGATTCGCACATGTGAGCTCCTTCACAACTAGTCAACAACTGTTCGATGAGGCAGTTTGGGCTTAAGTGTGCTGTGTAAGAGCACCGAGGTGCTCCTGATGCAGGCGCAGGTTGGATGTCTGCTAACAGAAGAGAGAGTGAGTAAGCTCATGGGCCGCCTTTTATATCCTGGAGGGAAAGCCAGATTAGAGCTATTTTCACTGGGACAGGCCACTGGAAACAGTAGGAGGGACATCACAGTTGCACACAGCCTTTACACTTCCTGCTTTGTTTTTATACCAACTGTGAGAGTTTACTCTAAGGACAAGGAGGGGAGGTGTGGAAAGAGTGGACAATTTAGATTTTTGTTTTGTTTTTTTTGGACAGATTCAGACAATTTTATATTATTTCAATCATGTCATCTCTGATAGTACACACCACATGGGCAGTGTGGCTTTGGACACAGTCAGAGACCTGCGGTGTGCTCCTGGCCAGTTGGAAAGCAGGGTTTCCAGAGTTACAAAAATTGAGCATCATTGGCTATCTAACCTTTTGAAAGTGGTTTTCACTGCTTTCACCTAACAACATCTGCAGGAATGTGCAGGAACACAGTGAGAGCTGCACCTCCCTTGCGGCCAACATTGTGGCAATACTTAAGTTTCAGTATCTGAAAGCTTGAGGATTGAGCATTGAGCATGAAGGAGTTTTCCTATTCACAGCCACTGTTTTTGCCATCTGTTACGTGTGTGAGCTGCTAAAATTGTGAGTCGGACTTATCCTTCCTCTGTGAGATGTCTCATCCAAAAACAAAAAATCAGAAGTCCAAGCCCCTTCCCTGTCACTTCCTCCTCTCTCTCCGTCTCTCACTGTCTCCTCCGTGAAGTGACCTGTCTGCCCGCCGCTCTAATCGACAGTAAGTGTTCTAATGCCAGAGGTGTCAACACACACAAAGTGTCCTACCATTTACTTGCCAATTGACTCCAAGCACACTGCGTGGGAGTGTGCGTGCCTGTTTATTTATGTGTGTGTATGTGTAAAGAGACCTTTCAGAAAGCCGAACCCTGCCCTATGCAGGACAAACGATGATGGCAGCATCTGTTATTTGAGATGCATTAATGCAAACACACACACACAAGCACGCACAAGTGATGGTTTTTACATCACCTTTTTCTTTTGAATTCTTTGTGTATTTTTGTTATGTCCCGTTTTTCTTCCTCCTTTCAGCCCCAACTCCTTTCTTATTTTTATTCGTCTCGGTCTCCACTTTCTTCGCCTTCCCCTTGTTCTCTTTCTCTCTGACCCTGATAGTTTGATGGACAGGGTCACTGGTGGGAGCAGAGGAGTTGAACCCGCGGGCCGGTTTCACATTGCGGCCAGACCACTTACCATCTGACATTGGGGGCTTCGGGCATGGTGGGAGCTTGACATGTGGCCTCCAAAAGGGGCCTCAAAGATTCACACAAAAAATCCACACAAAAAAAGAAGCATGTACTTCATGCTTGCACACACATGCATGTACAGTATGAACCCACACCTGCACAAACAGTACATTCCTATAAGTGACTGTGGAAACTCCGTCAGCTCCTTTACAGCTGCTTTTTTTTTTTTTGTAGTGACAGGCTGTCAATGAAGCTCGTGCCCTTGATGCCAGTTGGATGTCTTTCTATCCAAATATCCACCAGGCTCCTGCCGCTCTCCCAACTCCTATTCTGCCTTTCTGTCACTCTCTCACTCCGTTTCCTCCCTCTTCCTCCCTGAATCCTGCCTTCCTACTCGAACTCATGCGCATCATCACCCCACCTCCCTCTGAGCTGTCAGGGAGAGGAGGCGGAGAGGCGAGGAGCTCAGCCTTCTGGGAGTTGGTGTTTTATTTTTTTATTTATTTTTATTTTTTTAAAGGCCTGAGTGGGCCCCTTGGTCTGCATGGCTGACAGGCTGGATTTGATACCTGGCCTAATTCAGTCACTCTCTCAGGTCAGCCCAGCCACAGCCCAGCACGTCATGGCACAGCTCAGATGCCCCTGTGTACATTATTAGTGGCTAAATATATGCAAGGCACAATCCCAAAAGTAGATGTTCATTGGAGAGAGGAGGGGTTGTGTGTGCGAAGAGGAAAGCATCAGACTTTGTCAGTTGGAAAAATGCATTTCTAAAGGCCTCTGAGAGTTTTATCAGTGCATCGTAAATGATCGTTAGCTTCTCTGTCATTGCAGTTTGAAAAATATTTTGAATATGTCTTATATTTGTGGTGGTTGTTCCTCCTGCTTATATGACTGGAGGAGATGCATTATGATAAAGTCAAAAAACAATTTATGCTCATTAAAATAAATAATAAGCACGCCCATTAAATAAAAAGCAATTAATAAAAGGGATAGTGGGGATTATTTTGATCATCACTATTTTCATATTCATCAGAATATCTATTCAGCCAACAAAGTGTGTGGGTATAACAAGAGCACAAACAGGCTAAAAACAGATATTGCTCAAATTTTAACCAAAGTTGTTGTACTTGACAAAACTTAACTATTGTAGCTAACCTTTTCAAACTGATGTTGCTATAGTTTCCAATTAACAAATCAGACTGTCCTCCTGTGAAAAATTAGCCCATTGGTCGTTTGTGCAGCAGGTTATTATTTCGTATCTAGTGGCTGTTGTAATTATGACAGAAACAAAGGGAAAAGTGCGTTGACATAGTACAAATAGCGACAAAGTCCAAGTAAGGACGACGTTGTGGCTGCAAAACACAGCAATTTCACACAGGCGATGGTGCTCGATTCCTGTATGAAACTAGAAGTTTATGTTGTTTATTTTAACTCCAACCACGACCTTTTCCTAAACCTAACCAAGACGTTTTTGTGCCTAAACCTAACAAAGCTATGACCATTTATTACTTTAACTATGATAGCAAAGGTCCTGTACCCTTCTGTAGGTACACCCCGTGTGTTTATTACTGTAACCATGACGACCAAGGTTCTGTACACCTTAGGGTTACTAATTTGTGTGGGTCATATCAGAGGGTTGGAACAAACAACGTCTATGGTTGTTCAGGTTAAAGGACCTGTTGTCACCAGTTCATGGAGGAAGAGAATAATCATCAGGCAGTTTGCATCAACATGTCATTCTTGCTTTAGAGTTATATTATAACTACTTTTTATTATAACTAGTATAATGAAAGTTTTAGTGCAAATACAGCTCAAAGTGCGAACCAGGTTACAAAGTGCCACACAATGAGAGATGCTTTTCCACAGTTTTATTTTACTTTATTTATTTTTTCCATATTTAATCTGTGTTTTTTGAGGCACTGTGTGTTGCCCTGTAAACCTAGTTTCAGGGGGCATTGAGGAGCTCTTATGAGGCTCTAGTTTCCCTTGAGCTTCTCTTAATGTGCTGCTTTAGACTCTCCTTTTACCCTTCCTCTAGACTCCCTATCCTTGCATCTCCTTAGCATATTTTAATAGTGGAGTCTGATAGCAGAGCGTTGGCCTTTTATATCTGCTCTTCTCTTGCCCTCTCTTCTTCTCTCTAGTCTCGCCTCCCCTCTCTTCTCCTCTAACCAGTGTTTTTCACTCTATTTGTTGTGATAAATGACTGTTAGATGTGATTTCCCCAGGATCATATCTCTCTCAGGGCCACACACCGTAATTAGACGGCATGATTAATAATTCATTCTTTCTCCTTTTTTTTTTTCTTTTTTTTTTTTCTTGCAGAGTCCTGTGTGTGTGTGTGTGTGTGTGTGTGTGTGTGTGTGTGTGTGTGCAGAAATCCATCACACAGTGTAAAGCCAGGGATTGAGTCATTCCATTCTGAAGCCAAAACAATAAAAAAGTTATGATAAAAACAATGAGAATGAGTTCACTGTGGAGACAGAGACACAAGAAGACACATTTTCAACAGTGACAACACAAAGAAGGTCCCCTAAACACACTCACCAGTGTGTGTGTGCGTGTGCGTGTGCGTGTGTGTGTGTGTGTGTGTGTGTGTGTGTGTGTGTGTGTGTGTGTGTGTGTGTGTGTGTGTTCATCATCCAACCTACAGATGCTAGACACATGTACAGATACAGTATGGCATAATCCCTCCTTATCATTTCCTCTGACACAAGTGCAACACTTCAAAGGAGGAAAACAGTTGCAGTGCGCAAGCAAGTTGCTTGTAGAATTTTTTTTTTTTATTCCATTTTAATGAAAGTTTAGAGAATTTTTTTCTCTCCTTTCTATCCCCCTTTGTGTTTCCTTTGAGTTTATAGATATGTATGCAGTTGGTGCATGTGTCTTTTATGTTGCACATATACATTATATGCACATGGTTTTCGAATAGATCCCACAAATCCCCAAATTTTTGCTGTTGTGCAGCTCAATGTAGAATGTTTTACCACTCACTTCTCCTCTGTTGCTGCAATAAAATCAGGAGTGTAACAACATCACACTTTCGCAGCATGACATTGATTTAGATTTGTAATTTCTCACTTCTGCTCACTCTCTTGCATTCCTTCGTGTGTCCACTCACCCTTCTCTGCCCAGCGTTTCCTCTTCTATCTGCCTCCCTGCATCTCTCTGCAACTGAGAACACTGGGGTGTGTGGCGTAGTCAGTCAGTTTCTGTTGTAGTATTCGAGCAGAGTGCTCCTGGCCAGTCAGTATACCACAGCGAGCAAAATACATCCTGGTTTAGCTACTTACTCCTCTGTTTAGCTGTGATATGTTTCATTAAAGAACATCAAACATCAAAGTCTTTACTACTCTTTTCATTTGTCAGAATTTCACACAGTATGTGTCTTTTTGGTAATCACACTATGCT
This sequence comes from Seriola dumerili, assembly GCF_002260705.1. Lineage (NCBI taxonomy): Eukaryota > Metazoa > Chordata > Actinopteri > Carangiformes > Carangidae > Seriola > Seriola dumerili. Next base: position 1,907,788 of record NW_019174923.1, read on the forward strand.
AAATGTCTTTCTTCACCCTCTCTTTTATTTTGTGTCTTTATTATTTTGTTTTTTTTCTTCATGTCGACTGGTCTCAGAGTTTCTTTCCTCTCCCATTATTCTTTCTTTCATCTTTGGTGTATTTTCCCTCTCCCTGCCTTTCCAGTTCATTTTCTTGCTTTTTGTTTACTTTATGCAACACTGTAACATCAGCCAGAGTAATTGACCCCCCCCCCCCCCCAACATATAAAATAAATTAGATTCTTTATTTCCACACACAGATTGTTATAGATTTCTTTTCCAAAGTGTAGGGAACATAATAAGTAAACATAACTGGTCATTAAACAGTAGGAAGGCCACTGGAGGAAAGTTTGTAGTCATGCCCATGTTTCATTTGGTACCATTACAAACAAATTTTAAAAAAAAAACAGACTTTGTGCTGGCTATTTTGCATATGCCACAGTTAATGTTCACTGTGGGAGTTGAGTCCTATTCAAGCAAAAAGCCACAAGACGCAGATTAGTTAAAACCCTCTTGGCTCTTCTACCTCAGTGTAAATCACAGTGTGGAGTGGATTACTGCTCTTTATAAAAACACACCACTGTGCTAAAATGTCTAAATTTCCATTTTGTTTCCACAGTCAGTCGCAGGTACATGGTGTGCAACTTCGTCAAAGGAGCTAGCGGGAATCCCCCCAGTAGCAGTTTTAGTTTGAGGCGATAGTAAATAAATGTTACCATAATGATGGTAATTGTTGTGCTTTTGTTTAACAATTCTCCCATCACACACACTGAAGAAAGTGGCAAAACATAGACGTTGCTCTGAGTGTGTTGTTTATTTAGCTGAGTATGATTTCCCCAGATAGAGTAAATCAAAAGAAAAAGGTATCAAATCAACACTGAAGTTTTGATCCATAAGAAGATATAGTTGTGCTTTTAAGAACCAAAACCCATCTCAGAGTGGTTTTATATCTCTTCTCTCAGGCTTCTCTCTGGAGCTCTAGCAACAAAAGGTCAGTCAGCCAATCAGAGAAAAGGCTCCCAGCCTCTCTTCTGATTGGCTGACTGTTTTCTGAGTGATCTAATAGATATATAGCAGATTTCAGGTAAACACTCAAAGAAACTAAATCCTGCAAGGTTGGATGGGGGGGTCCACGTGGACAGGGCTTGGGACATGGCTGAGAGCGGTCACTGCTTTGTTGTGACCTCACAAAGTTACAAAGCTAAAAAGTCCTGATGGCTTGTTTTAAGGCAAAGTTCTGAATACAGGCTGTGTGTATTTCTATGTATGATACTTTCACAGTATTAATATGGAACCTAGACCTGCTTTATTATCAAAAAAGACATGGAAATATCAGTTTGTGAGATTACAATACGTGGCCTTTAATATGCTAATTATTAATAACAGAGAAAAAAATTACAATGACCACAGGACAAAATTTACATTTTTCATATTAACTAATTAAATAATAAATAAAAGGGGAACATAACAAGAGAGATTCAGTATTACAAAATTTGCTTAAACTTTCTCATGGCAGGATCTAATAAAGTTCAGGGTCCATCAAGCCCATCAGGTGTATCCTCCATTAATAACAAGTCCATAAAATCCTTACGCCAGTTCTCCATACTGAAACAGTTTGGTTTCTATTGTTTCCAGTTCATTAAAGTCATCAGTTTGGCTGATGGGAAGGTCAGTGCTATAATTATTCGTACCATTTTTGGTTGCTCAATGGCCATTTTCACACCTAATATGCAAGTTATCAGACAAGGTTTGATATCTAAATCAAATAGACATACTATATGAAAAAGACTGCTTAACAAGAAGAAAGTACCACAACAAATGTATCAGTGCATCTTCTATTTCACAACCATGGCAACACAATTAGAATAATGTATGGTCAATCTTCCTTCAGTGTGCAGGGAGGAAATACCATGATAATAGTCCAAAAGTACAATGGTCTGGATCCTTGCTCACCTTGCTATAAAGCCTATAGGATTATGTTTTTTTCTCCTAGAGAAATGGTCTTTGCTCAAATAAATTAAAGAAAGAAATCTCATTTTTATCCCGACAGGGCCAGGTAGCCCATATCTCAAAAGGCATGTCTTCGCCTCCCCGGACAAATATCATAAAAGCACCGAAATCTCAGGGAGGATGGAGAAAAGCAGAGATGGATGTGATACCTAGTGCTGCATTAAATCAATATCTGATTACAGACACTGAGGAAAGGTTAAGAGTGTGTGTGTGTGTGTGTGTGTGTGTGTGTGTCTGTGTGTGTGTGTGTGTGTGTGTGTCTGTGTGTGTGTGTGTGTGTGTGTGTCTGTGTGTGTGTGTGTGTGTGTGTGTCTGTGTGTGTGTGTGTGTGGGTGTGTGTGTGTGTGAGAGAGAGAGAGAGCAAGAAAAAGCGAGACAGGTTATAAAGTTGAGATGGAGGTCGGGGCGACGGCGGTGTTACATGTGTGAATGCGCTTGTGCAGGTTTTTGGATTTTGAAACGTGTGTGTTTGTTTGTGGTGTTGGGAGCTGTCACTCTGCTTTTGCACCAGATTTTTCACATAGACCCCACAGATCGATACGGTGTGTGTGTGTGTGTGTGTGTGTGTGTGTGTGTGTGTGTGTGTGTCTGTCTGTGTGTCTACATGTGTGTGTGAGATTGGTGAAGGTGGATTTAGTTTTTTGTTTCTTCTGAGGTAGCCTTTCTTTTACTCCCAGAGGAAGAAAAAAAAATACTAAAAGTTTTGCCCAACTGTGACTAAATTCGGGTGAAAACAGAAAAGTTATGTGTTATGTTCTAAAATCCATTTCATTTTTCACCTACTTTAGAGGGACCAGAACTGTTTTCTTCTCTCACCAGCAACAAGCCAAGCCTAATATCTTTAATAACACAAAGCAAGAAACCTCCCAGCCTTTCCTCTGTGTTTTGAAAGGTTGTCTTGCTGTTCGAACAGCAACAGTATATCAGTCCTTGCTCTCACATGGTGGAATGATGATTACGCGTAATGACAGAAGACTATACTGGAATTATCAGCTCAAAAAGAAAAGGTTATTATCAGTGGTTGGGAAGCAGAGTTTTAGTACATTATGGTCTATGAGGGAAAAAGCAAAGTGTTTTTGTGGTCCAGTAATTCTGCAGTGTTTTTTTGTTTATCACTTCTTCCTTTTCCCCCTTTTTGAAATTTGTTTTGCCTGCAGAACATGACACACTTCAGGTTTCTTTTTCTTATAGCATAAGGTTTTTTCCACTCTTTTTTTTTTTTTTTTAGTCTTTACGTTTCAATACTGAAGCAAACTTAACCTATAATTCACCTGTGCCTTGCATGCCTCACGGCATCTTTATGGAGGCAAGACTTTGTTGTAAAATGTCATCTGTTTTTTTTTTTTTTTTCCTGTCATATGAAAATCCTTTTTAAAGATACCAAGCAACAATCTGTCATTTTATCAAGGTTTAAGATCCTTGCTTTTAGGAATCGGGGTTATGTGAGGTAACTGAGTGGGAGGAGATGTGTGAGTTAATGAGATCTTCAGAGATGTGTGGAAATGAACGGCGGGAATTCACTTGTTAACGGTGCATCATCTGTATCTCATCAAGATGATAATTCATATCTTGTTATTTTGCCGCAATCAGACAAACCAGAACGGTCCTAATGGACTTTCTTTCATTTACTTTTATGTCTCTCATATTCTGTCTCTGTCCTCTTTGCTTCTCTCTGTCTTTCTCCCTCTCTTTCTCCTTCCATCTTATCTCTTCCTCACTGTGTTATCATCTTCTCATTTGTCTTCTGATATCTCTCTTTCCTTCTCCTCTCCTCTCATCTCCTCCGTCAGACTCTTAGCTTTTTTTTTTTTGTCTCAGAGGCTTTTCATGTGTTTGAATGTTTAAAGTGAGACAAAGAGCACAGTAGGGGTACAAATTGTAAATAATTAATTGTCGCCGTCATGCATTCACAGAAACACTCACAATACTTGTTATATTCAGATATGGCTTTCCAGTCAAAGGTGAGTAATGCCAGCCTTACAATAAACAACTTCAAGCGAATTTACTGTCACAGACAAATTTCCAATGTCGGAATAATGCAAATAGTGACGTTCAATGACACTTTCTCCAGCAGCAAACAGGAAGCAGCCAATTGAGTTGATAAGCGTCGAGGCAAGCCCCAAGAGGTGCAAGAATGTGAGTCGTTTGGTGTAAGGCTGGCATTAAATACATACGGGAGGCAAGAGTAACTGGACACAAAGAAAATAATTTCAAAATAAAACAGGAAATCACAAATACGAAGTCCAAACACATTCATTTCAGGGCAGGGCAGATCATGACAATTAGAGTGTTGAGTTCCTAATTTTATTTAATACTAACAATGATAATAATAATAATAATATTTTATAAAAAAAAATCTTATAGTGTGTGAATCTTATCGTGGGGGGGTGTCAGACATTAGTCTTTTAAATGTCCTTTCAAAGTCCTCTTTAAAAAATCACACAAACCAATATATACCTATATTTTCAAAGAAGCAGTATCGTTTGTGTTTCTTTTTTTTACTTCATTACAAATGTAAAGATGTGTTTAATTAATCCACTAACTAAAGGCCACTAAAATTATTGTATGTAATCTCTAGCATCTTTGTGTCCGTCAGTTAACCGTACATCCAGTTCATTAAAACATTTATATTTTACATGTTATGGTATGTGAGTCTGGAACTGACAGACAAACCAAATGTCAACCAACTATGGGCAAATGGTCAAATCATGTTTAAATAGCGATGAATCATCTAAGTCCGTATCACAGCTGTTTCACAGTGTTATTTAGATTTGAATCTTCAACTTTCCATTTTACTGAAACCTCCCTTGACAAGCTGGTTTGTTGTCATTATTTTGTACAAGATTTTGAGTGAGCTACAATTTGAGCCCAAGATGTAAGTAATTAGAAAAAAATGTCAGCACCATCTTGAAGCGAAATGATCCCATCTCACCATCCCTAACTCTGTCTGCTGCATGCCCCTAAAAAACACAAAGCATTAAAATAAATAAATAAATAAATTCTGGAAAACTAAGAAAGATAAAACATGACACCTTGGAGACCATTTAAGTATGCATACACATACACAAACAGGTGGAGACACACACTCATGTCCCTTCGCTGATCCTCTCTTAAAAGCATTTGCATGTTGCATATTGGTGTAGCTCGAGGTGGGGGGTCTATGTTTGTCCCCTCGTGTGTCTGTGATGGAAAGAGAGAGTGTGTGGCACCGTCACAGAATGATAGTGTGTGTGCAGTATATGTGTATGTGTCTGTCTGTGTATGTTCAACAGAGAGAGGGCAGACTATTTGGTTGTCAAGGTGGGGGGTAGGTATGAACAAGAAAGAACAAACAAGAATAAGAGATAGCCTCGGCCCGTGTCAGTGTATGTGTTTATTGGTGGCCGATAGGGGGTCTGTGCATGTCGTAGAAGGGCCTATGTGCAATCAGACAACCACTATGCCAAAGAAATAGCCCATTACTTATCACCCTGCCATAGCTGTTTCTGTGTGTGAGAGGAACACTGTGTGCATGCACAGAGTACAACATCCAAAAGCAAAAGATGGGGGGAGAGAGAGAGAGAGAGGAATAGCAACAAGACACAGAGAAATAAAAGACTCAGAGAAACATCATCTCAACAAAGGATAGAAAATGGAGACATACAGAGGTGCACACCTATACAACCACATGCAAAGACAAAAATACATATACATATTACCAAACAAAGAGTGGGAGACTCAATAACTCCCCCCTTTCTCTTTCACAAACACACTCACATGGGAGTGGCAAAATTGGAGCGTTCAGTTCCACAATGTAAAGAATAGATTACCAGTAGTGACATGCATAGAATTTTATTTTAATAAATGTGTGTTAGGAAAGTGTTTGATTATGTGCAATCTTTTTTTATTTTATAAAAATATGCTGTATATTTATAATATTTTATCAAAATATACAGGGTTGCACCACTTCTATAATTTACTTTTATAAATACACCACTCAACCCTATTTCACACAAAATAAATGAAATACTTATAATTTACTTTGACAATTTTTTTTTCTCCAGTTCATTTTTCTCCACTTCAGGTGTGACATTGTTCTGCTAACCAGGAGTCATTAGGGCTCAGAGCCAGGTGGATGAGTGGGCACATAACAACTACACAAAGCACAAAACATCCAACACCAGAGACCTGGTTTTACATCCTTGTCCAACATTATTACTGTATGTTTAGTTTACTAAAAAAAAAAACGTGTGGCTTGTGTTTTTTTTTTTAATATTAATATATTATATCAAGATCATTCTTCCCTAACCTAAACTAAGTGCTTTGAGTTGATTAAACATACTCATAAAATCATTAAGTTGCCAGGAGTGGATTTCGTAGGGAAAACACATTAATTACACTGACAGACAACATTGTACATCTACAGTATATTGAGTGTGCTTAAAGCTTCCTCTGAAACATAATGGCTGATAAAAAATTAGGATAGGACTGGGTGGTGCGAAGCATTTTGCCTTTTGTTTAATATGTACTGTATTCAAGTGTGAAATTTAATTCCCTAAAGTCATGAGATAAATCTAACAGAGTACAAAAAAATTTGAGTGCAATATTAACTAAAAAAAACTCGGTGTCAGGCCAGTGTCAAACAACATACACCAGACTTCAGAGGAAAAAAAAATCAAATTCATAGTTTAACCCTAAAGTGTAATAGAAGACAAAAACTACAAATATAGTAGAAATGTTGTGAAGTCGAAGTATAAAATTGCGCAGAACTGAAACTACTTGAAGTACCTGAGATCTGTACTTCAGTACACCACTTCAGTAAATGTACTTACTTTCTAAGACTGAAACCAGGACATTAAACAGAGAGAGAGAGAGAGAGAGAGAGAAAGAGAGGTTGTAACAAGCAAGACTACACTATGTTGGTGTCAGTGTGTCTCTCTTTAACCGCTGAGAACTATTGATCTGTCCTCTTACATCCTCTTAAGTCTCACCTTGAGAGCATGTGTTGGTGTGTCACATGCACACGTTTTAATAATTAGCGCATAACAGGACTGTGGTGTATGGATAGGTGTTTACCGTGTCAAAACAATTTGAACTGGAGTTTGGCGTGAAGCAAGCCGTGTGTTTCAGCTTGTATGTGCAAACAGAGCAATATGTATGTTGGTGTGTGTAAGTGTGTGTGTATGAGTCAGTGTGTGTTGCCTTTGTTTCTGCAAACTCATTCCCCCAGGGTCCCCTTTGTCCTCTCAGTGACAACCTGACTGTATTCTTGACAGCACACATACACACACACACACACACACACACACACACACACACACACGGATTCACTTGCCTTGTGTGTGTTTGCTTTGAAGTCAGTATTGATAAAAAAAAATTTTAAAAATGTGTGAGGAGGAAAATCAAAACTGAGAAATTCTCATTTACATTCATGTCATTTGTAAAATGTTGTCAATTTGGCTCACACATGGCCAATACAGCTGAAGGGGAGCCTGGTACAACACTATTATCTTTTCAAAACTGAATTAAATTGAAGTTGAATTGTTGCACCAAGCCTGTGTGCATGTGCTGTTTGTCTAGGCCCATGTCTCAGTGTGTAAATTATAGCTCCAGCCAATTTGGTCTCCATGCAAGTTGTAACTATATTTGTGTTTTCACATTTTGTGTTCCTGTGTCGGCATTACTGTGTATGTCTCTGTGTGAGAATGAATTACGTTGTTTGCATATAATGCCTCGTCTATACTGTGCAAAGTAAAAAAAAATAATAATAAGTGAAAGTGAGTTTTTTCTGTGTGGGTCTGTTTTTGTCAGTCTATTATCTCAGAGCTTGTTAACATGATGCATTTCTCAATTTCATCCATATTTTATGTTGTGTGTGCGTGTGTTCTGGTTACTCAGTGGGGGTCACAGCTGGAACTGAAATATCAGCCGGTTGAACATATATTTTAGACAGTGTACATCTATGTGGAAATGCTTTTTTTCAAATCTTGACAGTGCTTATTTGCCTCAATGTGAGTTTGTGTGCCGAGGGTCATGTATGACAGCAGTGTTTTAAACTGCACAAAAGCTGCTAAAATATCATTCAATCTGTCATTAACACAGTTGACCATTACGCAATTATTTACACATTTTTATCACATTTGACTGGAATTTTATAAATGCAAGAACGCCTGTTATTAAAGCGTCTCATCAAGCCAACCGTATTGCTCCTCCCATTCTTGAGAAACTCTTTACAGCCTTTAAACTTGAGTGATTGCTGTTTCATCTGTTCATTAATTATGGTATATATTGGCATATTTAAAATCATGGCATTTGATCTGAAGCAAACGTATCGCAGAGAGAGAAAAGAAACATGAGAAACTATATAAAAAGTAGATCAACAGTTCGCCAAAGTAAAATAGACTGAAACACAATAGCCTATTTTTGCTACTTTAGCTGAAGTTGCCTGCTACTGATAACATGTACTGTACATGTTCCTTCATATGCTGCATCAACAAGACCAGTCGTGAAGTATTTAGCACCTTACTCTCTTATAATGTGAATAAATCTAGCGCACTGTCCTTGTAGAGATTTTAAAATAGAACCTGATTTCCTTCTCTCTCTCTCAATCATCTTTTTTTCCCCATTTCCCTTCACATTATAGGGTCAGTACAAGCTAAACCGGGTTAAAAAGACACAGTGGGTACGTGTTGGATGAATGGATGTTTGTGTGTGTGCAACCAAGTGCACATTGAGGTGTTGAAATGAAATGCACAATATTTAATTTTCTTCCGCTATGGGGTCTGTCGGTCAAAACAACATCAAAAGACTGAGTTTAGTTACTGGGTTTTCTTCACCAGCATTGCAGTCATTGCAGTCGGCTTCTCCTGATTGGGATTAGTGTCAATCGCTTGGAGGAGCCGAATTATCCGCAGAGGTGTCCTGCTCTGCAAAAACAAGTGGACCAGGTGATTAAATCCAGTAAAAACACTGAATAAAACAGTTTGACCTTAAAAATGTGTGTTTTTCTGAAGCTGTTCTGCATAACTGCTGCTAACGTTTGCTCAGCTTGTTTCTCTGATAAGTCAAGATCCAGACGTCCAATGTCTAAAATCCTTCATCTGGTTAAAATACATAGTTAAAAACAACCAAAATCTAAAAAAGGAATGGAAAAAATGTGCCAGAAATGGCCAAATTTGACCACTATTGGCAAACATTGACAGGTGACCAAATGACTGTTATCATGATAGGATTTTTTTAGGTTTGAAAATTACTGGAAACATTTAGGATCATGAAAGTACACAACTCAACAAAATATATAACATGGTCTAGTTGTTTTTAGAAATTTTAATGCTAAAAAGTTACATATTACACCTTTAACTGTGAATGGCTGACAGACTGGCCAGGTTGGGGGGGGGCGCACACACAAAATGCACATATTGATATGCGCCCTTACACAAAGACACACACACTCGCACACTCACACACACACGGTTCGGGGGTTGTCTTAAGCCAAACTGACAGGGATTGTCTGCGACGGTGCGTTGCATCTCTGCGTCCAGCTGTCACACACGCACACACACGCACACACACATACATACACACTCTCACTCACACACAAACACACACACGCAGAATGAAGGTGAAGGTAGGTGATGGCTGTGACAGTGTGTTGTCGGCCTGTGGTTCCGCCTGGCATCGTCTTGCCTTTACTTCTGTCTTTCTGTTGCAGCTAACACGTTGCTGACAGCTGTGTGTGTGAGTGTGTGTGGTTGTGTGTGTGTGTGGGTGTAAGAGTTTCCATGTGATGCTTTCAATCTCGGTCTCTCTTTGTAACTTATCTTTATGCTTTCTACCTGTCTTCAAATTCTATCTATCTATCTATCTATCTATCTATCTATCTATCTATCTATCTATCTATCTATCTATCTATCTATCTCTTTTGAAGTTGTGTCATATATATCAGGTATTTCTCTGTTAAATCCCTGTGTCTCTCTCTGTGTAATGCTCATACACACACACCTGCTGTCAGCCACTGGCTGTGCAGGTGCTGAGGGGAAATGCTGTAAGTGACAACTTCCTCTGAGCAAAAAGAGAAAAATTGTTCCTTCACCTTTTTTCTTGTTCTCCTCCCTTTTCCATCCTTTCTTTCCTACCTTGTATTCTCCCAGGGGATGTTTCTTCTTGCCAGCGGTGCATGTTGTGTGTGTGTGTGTGTGTGTTTTTGTTCTCTATTGTCCTTTGAATTTCCCCCGAGACCACCACTTTCCTACAGTACACTTTGATAAGACAACGTGTCCTCACTGCACTTGCTACACTGTGTGTATGTGTGTGTGTGTTTGTGTATGTTTAAGGATCGTGTGCGTATGTGTATGTGTGTTTTTGAGGGTGACATAAAGAAAGATATACTTTTAACTACCGCCTGTTTCTCCTCAGGAGGACAGCGCAGTGAGAGGTCAGCTACAGGGTTTGAATTACAGAGGAGCCACGGGGAGCTGAACTCCCCTGAACACAATATAAGTTTTGGAGAAAAGTGGAATTCTTCATAACCAACCATCACACTCATCTTTATTTCAAATATAATTTATACTTACTGATGAATATTGCAACATTTAAATTCAAACTCCAAAGGGAAAACTGGAGCAAAATCTCTCTCTCCAGAAAGTCAATCTAATCAGTTTCACTTTCAAATCACATGCTCTGGTGATAATCTGGTGTGTGTATGTGTGTGTATGTGGAATACACTGGGTGCTGCAATGAAACTAGTTAACTGTGAGAGTTGACTTAATCAGTCAAGCAATGGTGTGTGTGTGTGTGTGTGTGTGTGTGTGTGTGTGTGTGAGAGAGAAACAGTTCAAACACTATGTGTGTCTGTTATTAAAGCAATGACAGAGAGATGGAGGGGTCCTTGACTGCGTGTCTGCTTCTATGACAAGGCTAGTGGTGGTGTCTCTGGGTGTGTGTGTTTGTGTGTGTGTGTGTGTCCTTGTGCTGCCCCCTGGGTCAATGCGACAACTCTCCTTTTCCTTCTGCTCATGTAACAAATGATTGATACACACACACACACACACTGACACACAAATGCACGGAGAGAGAGAGAGAATATAAGACTAAAAGCAAAGCCACTGAATTCATAAGTTTCTCTTTATATGTGCATACATTTGTATCATGATTTCTTTTACTGTTCAATGTTTCCCCATCTCTTCGTGCCTGTCTTCTTTTCTACAGCTGTGGTCATAGTTTTGTGAGGCTGTACTCGCAGCAAACAGAGGTGCTTTGAGCCAAAGGTTCGCGTCAGCATGCTAAGTCAGAAGATCATCAAAGTCAGGAAGATTCATCCTCTGGGGGCCATGAATATAGGTTAACAGACAATCAATCAAATAGTGTGTAAAATTTGTGGATGTTTCAGTCTGTATAAAGCTGGTGGACTGACGAAATCAACCATCATTGCATTCCTCAGAGTCACACCACTATCATGGCTTAAAATCCAGGCAAAGAGACAGACAGACAATAAAACAGAAAGGTGACTAAGCAAAGAAGTGAATCAGTGAAGCTGCAAACAGCATTTTATCTCAGTTGACCTGGCCTGGAAACCAAATCATTTAATTGATGGCTAAATAGATAAACAGAGAAAAAAAAAGTCAATCATCTCTGCTAATCAGCTCTGAGACTCCAGAAGGGCCAAACCAGTTACACATGAGTGTAAGAAATGAGTCCAGCCAGCATGTCTCGCAAGACACTCATTGCTGCCAGGAGTATATCTTTTTATCTTGGTTTATAGGCTAAACCAGTCCAGCCTCCCCAGGCAGCGAAACATTCACTATCAAAAAGATGTGTATCTGACTTTCTCTCCGTGTAGTAAGCTATCTATATCAATTGTCTAGCTACACAGGTGACTCGGGGAAAAAAGTCCACCTTCAGATGTTGTAGACCCTTGAAGCGTTCAAAGAGTTGTTTTGTAATGGATAGCTGTAATTTATGTTTTGTGGTGTAACCACTTTTCTTCATCCTGCCTCTTGCACTTTCGCCTCTGATCGGATTTTCTAAAGATATCCAGAATGCCTTTCTACAGCCCTCAAGCACAGGTCTAAGCCTGTTACTGTATGTTCACTCTATGTTTTAATGTGGTTGTGGCTGCACTTACATTTTAAACACTGCCTGTGTCATGGATGCGTTGCATTTATGTCTTGATTTTTGGCTATGATGAGATTTTAAAAAACATGAATTCCACCCAAATTTTGATTACAACTGCCAGATTTGAATCTGATCAAAATACATTTTTTCCTTCAAAATAATTTCTTTATTCTGTAACATTACTCTGAACATAATCCAGCCAGTGATCCATCCATTTTCTGCTGCTTATCCGGGGTCAGGTTGCGGTGGCAGCAGGCTAAGCAGGGTATTCCAGTCGTGCCTCTCTCCAGCAACATTTGCCACCTCCTCCTGGGGGATCTTGAGGAGTTCCCAGGGCAGGTGGCATATGTAATCCCTCCAGCGAGTTGTGGGTCTACTTCGGGGTCTCTTCCCAGTTGGACGTGTCCAGAGAAACTCCAAAGGACGGCGCCCAAGAGGCATCCTAATCAGATGCCCGAACCACCTCAACTGACTCCTTTTGACATGAAGGAGCAGCGACTCTGCTCTGAGCTCCCTCCGGACGAGCTCCTTACCCTATCTCTAAGGCTGAGCCCGGCCACCCTGAGGAGGAAACCCATTTCAGCCACTTGTATCAGCGATCTCATTCTTTCGGTCACTATCCAAACCTCATAACCATAGGTGAGGGTTGTAACAAAGATCAACTGGTGAATCAAGAGCTTTAACTTTGTTTCCTGCAAAATGTATTTGCTGTTGCAGTTTAGTTGTATGCAATCGTAATTTCTAGGAGACATGGTTGCATCCTCTCATGCACACTCTCTCTGTTGCTCCCTTCTTCTGTTGTTTCTTTTCTAGCATCTCTTTTCTACATCAAAACATAAAATCAAATTCCTATGCTTAGAAAATCTATGCCGTGTCCAAACTGCATATAATCCTAGTTGGGAAAAGGGTCAGAAAACCAGGACTCATGTTGACCCACTCAGACCAACACTGTAAACCTGAATCACTGTGTCAATAGCAGCCGTAACAGCTGAAGGTCAGCGTTGCCTGAAGGAAAACACAGTGAGAGATGGTGAGAAAGTGTGAACTTCTGCAGTGGTTTTGTTTGGTTGGTTTTGAGTGTTGGGGAACAATGTTCTGGTCCTTGTGTGTGTGTGTGAGAGTATGTGTGTATGTCTGAGAGTATGTGTGTATGCACTAGAGGACAGTGTAATATTGTTTTGGAGCCTTGTGGTTGGGACGGAGCTAACACCTGAGTGAACCTGTCACTGCAGACACATTGCTTTTTCAGCTCCAGCGATTACACTGCACCCAAACACACTCAACATTTTTGTGGGTGGCTCTTTGTACGTGTGTGAATGTGTGGGTATGTGTGAAACAGAAGGGAGAAGTGTGTTGCTTGTGCATTGCCTGCGCGCATGTGTCTGTGAGTGTGAGAGAGACAGGAGCAGAGTGTGAGAGTGACAGAGCATTGTGTCTCTGTGTGTAAGTGTCTACACTTTTGCTGAATTTTAAGTTTCTCCCTGGAAAATGTGAAATAGGGCTACTGATACTGTGTCCTTTCAGGTTAAACAAGTTGTACTGATGGGTGTGTGCACACATACAAATACACACACATACAACATGGTGGACCTCACCAAAAAATTAAGGAATTCTCATTAATTCAACTGGGGAAAAAAACGTGGACAGGGACTTGACTTGACTGATGAGAGGGTGGTTGGAGTGACAAAGAAACAGAGTGATACTTGTTGCAGAAACATAACTTATAACTTATCTTATAACATAACATAACTTATACTTTATGTCGCATTCATGTCATATTTGAGTTAACTTTGCCTTAAAACAAGCCGTCAGGACATGCGTAAATTTGTGATGTCACAACAAAGCAGTCATCACTCTCAGCTGTGCCCCAAGCCCAGCTCACCTGGACCCACCATCCAGACTTGCAGGATTTGGTTTCTCTGAGTGTTTACCTGTAATCTACTATATTTTTGTTTGATCACTCAGAATACAGTCAGCCAATCAGAAGAGAGGCTCAGAACCTCTCCTCTGATTGGCTCACAAAACTGTTTTTACTAGAGCTCCAGAGAGAAACCTGAGCGAGGAGATGTAAAACCACATTGAGATTGTTTTTGGTGCTTAAAACCACAAATATACCTTCTTATGGATCAACACTTTAAATAAAACACAGAGAAAGTGTGAAATATAGGACCTTTAATCAAAGTGTTTTTGTTGCCTAAACCTCTGTTGCTCTGATGTGAACCCTAGTCTTTGGTGTGTCTGTGACAGTCGAGCGCTTGTACGCCCACCATCCACCACAACCTCCTCTGAGCAACTCCACTGCTGTTAATAAATGTAGCACTTGAGGCATTGAAAAAATATGTTGCTTCTGAACATAATACAGCCAGTGATTTTGTTTCCTACAAAACATATTTGCTTTTGCATTTCACTGTCTCTGAAACATAATATTTCTAGCAGACAGGGTTGAATATAGAGTTGGTTATACAAGTGCCTGAAAGTCAAACATTAATGCCTCATGTTTGCCAAAGTCCATCATTCAAGAGTAATTAAACTTTTGGATATGGATTATTGGATATGCTGCTATATTGTCAATGTGCAGTGCAGTCATAAAGGCTCCTGAGCTGTTGCCTGAACGTGAGAATCTTTACCATCTCTACCTTCCATCCCTTGTGACGTAAACGTGGCATTAATAATGGGTTCTATAACATGAAGACATGTCATGAGACATGAACACCTACAGTACGATGAAGTCCTGCGACCTACAACCCAAAACGTAGCTCAACTCATTGACTTGGGGTCCAGGTGGAGCCATTTTGTTGTGTGTATTTTCAGGCTCTGGTTGAGTTCACTGGGTCATTTTCAAATGTAATGAATTTAATGAAGTGGACTCTCTGTGGATCTCCCTCTCTGTTACTCTGTGCCATGAGAAAAGAGCAGCTTGCCACTGCTCACTAACAGCCAGTAATGGATGAAATAAAGCAAAGACATTAAAACGGAGCCACAGGTAGGCCTGTGCATTTTAGGAACATAATGACTAGCTTGTACGATTGCGTCTGCTCACAGATCTGTTCTGAATTATGACTGTTTGAACCATCAAGTGCAGATGGATAAAAAATAAAGAAAGTTGTGGATTTTCACATTCATCAAAGCTACCAGCTTACCACTGGTTTACTAAGCTAATGACGGGCTGGGGGCTACATAGAATTGAGATTATTCACTATAATTTTGTATTTGTAAGAAAGTCTTCCATGTGACAAAAGCAGGAAAATAAGAGCACACCTTTTAAAAGTTGAAAGTAGGGACGACTATAATTTGATGTCAGGTTGGGTTTGGTAAAAAACGGAGGGGCAGACAGACAAATCGAGACAGACCAAAGAAAAGCAAGTATGATGGAGGGATGTGGAAGAGGTCAAGGAGAGCTGACACCCATCAGTTCGCTCTCTTTAATCTATCTGTGTAAGACATCGCTCAGTCCCTTCTCCCTCGATACACACACACACACACACACACACACACACACACAAAGACACAAAGAGACACGCCAGATATCACAGACCCTCAGCAATTGGCTTTGTCATGACCTTTAACCCCTATAAATCTGTGCGTGTGTGTACGTGTGTGTGTGTGTGTCTGTAAGACCAGGCTGTAAAATGTCGACTCAAAAATCAATTTACAGCTGCTTACCTACTCTCTTTCTAATTCATGTCCACTAGCTGCTGCTGTGCGTGTGTGTGTGTGTTTGTGTGTGTGTGTGTGTGTGTGTGTGTGTGTGTGTCTGCGGAGGCTGTTACAGGGATTTTTTTAAAAAATAGAGAGATTTTTCAGTCCCTAAACTGTATCTTAATTATGTTCAGAGCACCTTTATTGATGCTGTGAAACCGTGTCGACTGTGTGTTGAATGTTTATCTCCAAAATCCCACCCAGGAGACCTTTTGTGTTCCACTCACTGTGAATTGTAAGTGGGTATATTTCACTGCTATCTTGACCGGGGAAAATGTACTGTCACATTTCAGATAGTGTTTTTCTTTTTTTTTTTCTTTTTTCTTTATTTAAGACCCGCTGTTTTTCTTTTGCTCTGTGTGCAACAGCTTGAAGTGGCAGAAACACAACATTGTATTGCTTTGTGTGGACATTTTAATTTGTCATAGACTTTTTTTAGTCATTTATTCGGTAACTCATTCTGAAGCTGACCACAGTCCTTCGCTACCGAGGGCTTGACTTCCACATACAGCGCCAACTCTAACTATGACATAGCTGTCTCAATTTGTGTGGTGATAAATAATAGAGTGGGAGGTGGCTCACACTAGCAGCAGATAGAATCAGGATGTCTGACAGGCAGGGAGGCAAAGCAGGTAATGGCAGTCTACACAGTTATGAGGTCATGATGTGCAGAAGGAATCCAAGTTGTCAAAATGACATGCAGACAAATTTCTGCATGCAGGAAATCAGAACATGGATACAGAAGTGGAAGTGAGGGAAAGGAGATTTAGTAGATGGAAGATGTATATTTTGCATTAGTTGCATTAGTTTTCAAGGTAGAGAGTGAGAATCTAAAAGTGGTTAGATTATGGAGATTTTAATTACATATTATTATTTTTATGGTTTTGTGATATTACATTTACAACACACTACACAGATGGTAGAGGCCACACAGGCTGATCTTTCAACTCACTGATTGCTCAACTCACACATCATTGGCACATTTTGATGATGACGACACATCATGTGGGTTTCTTTCCCCTGAATTTAAGGCCATTTACCGTTATCTGTGACTGAGAATTGTTCTATCAAGAATAAGTGGACATGAAAGTTGTGTTGACCCAGATTGCCGTTGCTATCGTACACTGCACTTTACTTCCAAGGGGTTATCTGCCAATCTTAAGATGTGGCCAGTTACTGTGCTATTGTCTTCCTCAGATGGAAGATTTCTGTACATTTTACTTTTCATTTTGTGGCACAGTAGGTGTCAGCAATTTAGCAATCATTGCTGAATGCATCTACAATGTATTTCAAAATAACAAATGTCTGTTGGTCCTGCAAATGAGAGAGGAGGGAGGATGTTTTTGCAGAAAAGACCAATTATAATTTGGGTGTTCACAGGAAATGTGTGTAACATCCGTATTGTGTTTGTGTATCAGTTGCCTACAAATCATCCTATAAAGACAATTACCATATCAGAATCTTACTATCAACCTCTCCCTGTTTTTGTAGATTGGAAAACCCGTCATATGAGGTGATGCAGCTGGACTTTGAGGTGGATAACGTGATCAACCTGGTGCCAACCCAGACTCTACACTGGAACGTGGAGTACCCGGCCGGCACACAGACAATTTCCAGGCAAACAGAGAAAGTCTCACACCTCTACATCAGCAACGCTGACATACAGGGCATCGTACCGCTGGCTGAGGTAAGGGATGTCTTGACAGAGACAGATATCTGTCAGCATACACACTGACATGCCCAGCAGTGCACATTTCTTATCCTGGAGCAGACTCCATTTCTCCCCGTTTCGTTTCCTCCTCCTTCTCCTCCTCCTCCTCCTCCTCCTCCTCCTCCTCCTAACCTTCCTGCTGACACCCCCAGCCCATCCCCTTCCTCCAGGGTGATCAAAGCTGTAAAGGTCAGCTTGTTTACCCCCTCCCGTTGCTACAAGCCTCCTGGTCACACAGACACAGCAGGTTTCGCCCTCACAGGGTTTCAACATGACAAGCGGCCTCACAAATATAGACACACAACCACGCAGGTACAGCACATATGAACATGCACGCAGACCCACACACTGAGAACCCCAAAGTGCAATGCAAATTCATACACACAGACTCACATTTGCAATTGCAATCATGCACAAAAATTCCCAGACACACCTACCTTCATGCACAAATGCGTCCCCTGTGCATGTGTCATGCTGGCAGGTGTCATTCCTGGTGAGACTCAAAAACATAAATGCCTCTTTAGATCTTAAAAAGCTGCTTTCCATAACCGAACCGCAACCTTCATTTTTGACACTTTGAGAATCACTTACCAAGAATTTTTTTAGTGCACAACAAAATGAATAAAACCTGAAATATAGTTATTATTTCCTTACTACTGAATCATGAGATGTAATCAAATTACCAATAACAACACTTAAATGCAACTTATCTAAGAAAGGTATGGCTAGCATGTGCTTTAAGGCAGGGGTTCTCAAACTCTTTCACATCAAGGACCCCTAAACTGACACAAATTAGACCAAAAACTCCAATCTGATAAGATTTATGCTTTTAGATGTTTTATGATCGAATGTGTTTGAAGCCCATGACCAAAATAGTCACACATTCTGTCATTGTGTGACTTATGGATGGAATTATAGTGAAAATAAATGATTCCCCTTATTGCTGGGGACCACCAGGAACCCCCTGAAGGACCTCTGGGGGTCATGGGAACCCAACTTTGAGAACCACTGTTGCAAGGCACATTCTGCTAATATTCTACCCATAACATTAAGCCCCTGTGATGAAAAAAAAACAAACAATGGACCAACCCATTAAAAAAAGCAATGTATACACTTAATGCATAAAAAATCTTGAAATGTTTAATTCTAGGCTGCAGCATATGAAAATAAAACAGCTTCTAACTAAAATAAGATAAAAATTGAACTTTTATGACATGCAAATGTCATAAAAGTTCATGTCCAGATTTCCCTCAAGGGAGAAAAACCCATGAGGTTAAATTTAAAGCTTTCTGACTGTAAACCAGAACAACCCTTTACAAAAGAATAAAGTGAAGGAAAAGATTACTTTAAAACTCTTCATGAATCAGTAGCATTTCTAATCAGATAAAACCCCACCATTACTTCATAACATTCCCAGATCAAAACTGACACATCCCTAAACAGACACCGCTGCAACGAAGAACCTCGGGCTAAAAAGTGAGGAGGATGCTGCTTTTCAAAATGCTCCCTGTTCCATTACCACTGAGGTAGAGCTAATCTGGCCTGATAGCCCTCCTTCAAACAGCAAAGCCCTGGTGAGAAAACCCAATTTTGTTCAGGGCTTCTGCAACCCCCTGTCTTTTGCACACAGTGGAAAAAGCGAGCTTGAAACCATCATTTCAAATAGCAGTGCTGTTTGGATTTTTGCTACCTTTTTTTCTTTTTAAATGGGGGCGGTGTGAATGGAGCTCTGGGATGAGTAATGCTATATCTAATTCTCCTGTATTCATGACAACAAAAGGGTTTGAATGTATCTTTTCAGTTAAGATATACAGAATGTACTATATATAGAGTACAATGAGATCAATAGTTCCTGTGTGACCCTTGAGCTTTAGGTGTATTAATTTGTAAATTCACAAACCTGGAAACTCATGGTTCCTGCATAGATCTTACCGGTAAAACAGAAGGGAGGTATAAAGGGAAGATCATTTGAGATGGGTGAAAATGTCTTGGTAGGGACAGTTCAGCAACACATTGACATTGTGGAGACATGTCCCTGCTGCTCACACCCAAATCTCCACCCATAGTAATTTCCATTGTGCAAAACTTGTTTTTGTTCCATCTCAGAAAAGAATTGATTTCATCCTCTTCTTCAGATTTGTTATACAGATGAATAAAAAGTGGTTTATTCAGTGATTTATTTCGGTGGAAATTATGTTTACCACCAACATCTTCTTCACTCCAGATATTCAGCTTTCCAATACCGCACAGACGTCTCAGGGAGGCGGTTAGGCTGGATGATGGACATACAAACATAGGGCTTTTGTTCCATATGGTTAGGTGTAGGCCACGAGAAGTTAACACAGGTCAAGGGTAGGTGAAGGTCGTAGTTTTGCTCAAACACTGAGAAAGTAAAAATGTCTTATCTGATGTTATCATTGATTTTATCAGTGTTTAAGCAAGTTAACAGTGTTTCCCCTTAGTTTAACCAAGTGCTTTGAGTTGCCAAGACATAGTAATAGTCCAGTGTTAAACATGGTTTAATGCAACAAGTGAATATTGTAGGGAACATGTTACAGATATGTTTGTTAAAAGCCTTTTGGTACAAGGTGGTACAAAACATAATTGTTTCTTTCAAGATGTATTTGCTGTTGTAGCGTATAAACATGTATTCTGCTACTCCTGAAGCCACACACACACACACACACACACACACACACAAATACACACAAAAATACATATATTGTTAAATACACACCCAGTTTCACTTTGTCTCCTATGATATCTTTTTTTTTTGCCTCTCTCCTTTGGGTAAAAGCATCAAAATAGCTGTTATTACAAATTATTAGGGCCTCCTGATTTGTTTACCAGAACCACTGACCAGGTGTTGGTTGGTTGTTTAAGGTGCCTGCTATTGAGAGGGGGTCTCTGTGAAAAGTCACTGAGATGAAAGCTCCAACTCTTCTGGGTCTTTGGGAGAACGAAGGAGAAGGAATGAAATTATGAGCTGGTATCTTCAAAGAGACCTGGATGTAAAAGCCTTTCACAAAGTCTTGCCTCCTCCTTCTCAAACAATTCCACAATGGAGGATTGGAACGAAACTTCAACATCACACGTGCAAAGCATGTAACAAAATGTGGGATCTTTACAGCTGTCACATATTTAAATAGCCAAAAAAAACTCACATAATGCCATCAGGAGTACTCAGCGTTGGCTTTGAAACATCCTCTCACCGTCTGATCTGTTTGAGTGATTCTACTCCGTCTCAGCCCATCATCCACCATCTCCCAAATCAAAAGTCAGCTTATCAACAGTGCCATTGTGGTAGTGCAGTAGGTTCTCTCTTTACAAGGCAAAAAATGAAAACCAGAACACTGCCTGTCATTACCGAGCACCTCTCCGACATTTTCCTCCTAATTCTGCATATCCATTAAGGTTCTGGTCTCTTGGCTGAGCGGGAAAAGAAAGAGGCCCTCTTCAGGAAGCGAGGAATTATTAGGAGTAATTTGTCTCCTGCGGGGGCTGAAAAATTGGTTTCATCTTTTAGAGAGGAGAGGAGAGGTGAGGAGAAGAGAGAGGGTAAAGAGTTAGGGAGAGAGGGAGGGGGGTGAGACAAAAAGATAGACTGACAGAAAGAGATGGACAGAAGTGAGATTTGATCATGGGAGAATTAGATTAGACTATTCATTTATTGTCAGCTGCATGGTTTCATGTGCGTTGTCTTTGCTAATAAAGACAATAACATGACTACGTTGTTAACATTACTCCATTTAGTGACAGATTTTCTCATAACGCTCTAATCTGGCACACCGTTTTTGCAAATAGTCAAACAAAAATGACAAGAAAGAAACACAGCGATATTAACAAAATAATCAGCTACAGTTTCTAGCCCTAAACTGGCAAAATACATAGAAAGGTAATTGCATTGTACCACACCACACTGTGCTGTGTCATTTCCTCCTATCAGGTAATTCATGGAGCCTTTGCTGAGTAGCAGCAAAGTGGGGAGTTTGAGTTCTTTTGCCTAAGAACAGTGGGGTGGAGCAGGAGAAATGCAAACTTGTCAGAGAAGTGAAAATGTGGATTTCCTGCTCTGAAAAGTGGAGTCGCCGTCACCTTTTGAATCGCAGTGCCACAGCAGCAGCTCGTCATTGAGCAGAATTGATTCTGTGCCTGCTTTTCAATCATGGCAGTTTCCTTTTATTTAACCCAGACACCCCTCTCAAATTTGACTCTGAACATTTTTTAAACATGATGAAGCTCGATTCATTTTGCGCTGCAGCTAAAAAAGGAAGCTCAAATACACCCCATTCATAGTTTCATGGAGGTAGTTAATCCACCACCATTTGCCACACACAATAAACAGCTCCGGCAATTCCACTGTTGTTTTTAAATGCAATTGTTTTGTCCTGCTCTGACTATATTCCTATTGGAGTCTGTGAATTTTTTATTACAGATTGCATTCTCAGTGGCTGCGGATATCACACAGTCTGTCTGAAAGAGCCACAGATTATGTCAGCATGTCCCTAGATGGGATATAACCAAAACTAATTGTCAATGGCCCAGTCGCATGAGTTGAAAAGTTACAGTATTAGTTGCATAGTTTAATAGCGTACTGCAGGGATGATGTTTTTTTTTTTTGGCCAACCCAGACGTTAGCATTACAGTGATAAAGAGAATCGAGTTTTTCCATAAGATTTTGGATTATTGCAGAAAATAAGCTCATGACAAACAAATGTTTATACAGGTTTTTGTTCAGCAAGACAGTCCTAGCCTAAATACAAAGGAGTAAAAAGCTAATGTAAGGTTATAAACGAACTACACCACGGTCACATGACTTCAGCGTCACCACTGCTAAGCTTCCAACTCATAGTTTGGTTTACCTCCTCTACTAAAGCCTTTCCTCTTACAAAGTTAGTAATAGTTTGTAGCAGTGTGAGTCTAAATACAATGAGGCTGTTAAGGTGGACTGTTGGGTAGATTGGATTCTGTGTTCAGCATGATGACATCTAGCATTCCTGACAACCTCTGTAGGATCAATTAGCCACTTTGTATCAAGCCACCTTATTTAAGACACGTAAATGCTATCAGGAAGAGAAGAAATCAGGACTGTGGCATTTACTGATGTATTTGAAGTTGTAGAATGAAACATGAAATTGTCTTGACCTTGGGTTAACCACAAACCGTATTTCAGGCATTTGACCAAAAACCCATTCAAAAAACCCTATAGACTTCAGGACAAGGGAACCGGAGGTACTAAAATGCTTACTTATTTCGCGGTATTAGGACTCATTCCTGTAGCACTCTATATAAAATGTTGACACATATGTAGAGTTGGACATTTCAAAAACAAATAGCACACACATAGTTCTAACACTGCACCACCACCTCCAGCAACATTTAGCCAGTAATCTTTATTTTACATTAAGTCCTCAAACCTAAACTATCATATAGGTCTTTTGTCCCTATCCACAGATACAACCCAAACAAGCATAGATACTGGATCTTCATTGTCATGGAAATAATATAAAACATACGGTCAAAGTTGAGGAAAGGTCACAGTTTGGTTAGGTTTAGGGAGAAAAAAATTACTTGGTTGGGTTTAGAAAATTAGCGTGGTTTGGCTTCAAATAAGTACATATTTAATGTTAGAGCAATGCACCTTCATCATCATGGTTACAATGATAAACACTGATCTCATGATCTCATCATAATGTCAGCTTATTTCATTTCAGTGTCAAGCAAAAAAACACTTCTACTTCATGCAGCATGGAGAAACAGACACATTTCATTGTCAGTGGTTGTCTGGGGTGGACATTTCCCTTATATATTCACTCATGTGGAAAAGATGGAGGGGGATATCTGCTGTTAACCTTGTTACGCTTGAAAATGAATGACACCTGGAGCAAAATGACTACTTCATACACACACGTATATGCTAGAGGATAACCATGTATCTCTTGTCTACAGTGTTAGAGCGCCTCAGGCCTTCCTCTTGCAGATAATGAAAATGCTAAAGTTCATTTCCCACATTTTGGTCCACCAATTTTAAAATCCTTTGTTATTAATTTCATTTAGGTGGTGCAAATTACTGGAAGACAGATCTTCCCAAATTCATTGTTTCCCCCATGGGGTGTATAGATTTGGCCAATGTTGAGCTCAGTGTTGCTATCAATAATCAGTGATCACAGTCAGGAGAAAAAGAGTATACAGTGATAGTGGTGAGACTGTCTGAGCTGTCTGAGCTTCAGCACCACGGACAGCATCACAGTCTGTGCTAAGCTGTAGCATCAGAATCCTAACGGGACATAGTTTTGTGTTTGTGTTAATGCGGTAAATATTTGCTAAAAATGAAAACTCCTGCCCCTGGATAGTTCTGTGCATCAATCTTTCGACTTTACCTAGTTTACAGGGACCCCATCTCTGTGATATAACTTCTGAGACAACATGAGAGAAAATAATGGAGACAAATGGAAAGAGAAAGACAAGCTGTTTTATTGGCCAGGGGAAAAAACAGAACGAACAGGGAGGTCAGAAATGGGCCTGCTATACTTCCCTTGCTCTTAGAGAGATATTTTAGTGGCTGATAAATTGGATCAGTAATAATGTTGTTTTATATTTCCTACAAGCGCCATTACACACCTCTGGAATGAGGCTGGCACTCCCTATTAGAGAGAGAGAGAGAGAAATGTTTCCTGCTTTCTAGTAAATCAGTGTCATTTGAATACATTAAATTATAATGTGTGTTTCACACATTAGTAGCAATGTTTCTGCTAAACCACTGTGTCAAAGAAATATCTAGAGTAAATATCAAGTTTCAACTGGCAGAGGAAGTCAGACAAAGACAGTTATTGTCCAACTGCATGTGTTATTTGATCTGTGTTATTTAATTGTAATTTTGACTGTGCTCTTTTTTGTGTATATGTTCATCTTGTGTTGTGGAAAAGGGGAGATGAGGAAGACAAAAGAAAATCCTCATCCTCATCTTATTCTCCTCTTCTTTCTCGTCATCTCCTCAACACTTTCACCCAACTCTTTGCCCTCTGTCTCTTTCCCCCTCCCTTCTCAATTCTCTTTTTTTTGTTTTTCTCCCCATCTCCTTCTCTCTCTGTCTCCCCTTGTCTCTTCTTCATCCCTACCCCCTCTCCACAGAGTTTCACCTCTCTCTGAGGCTTTGCTATGTGATTAATTCTTAATTGGAACACTTGTTTATCTTTGTTGCTCGAAGATGCCTGAGAGTTTTACTTCTCAATGGGCTGTGTATCTGTGTGTGTGTGGTGTGTGTGTGTGTGTGTGTGTATGTATGCGCTTGTATGTGTGTGTGTATGCGTGTGTGTGTGCATGTGCATGTGTGTGCGCGTGCACCTCTTTAGCAGAACAGTTATGCTAAGTGGCTCCTCAATTTGCCTCTTCTGATTGGTTCTCTGTATAAGGAAGTCATTTTGTAGGAACAGGAATGTGTTGATGAAAGGAGACACACACACGCACACACAAACACAGAGTTTTCAAACTCTGTTATAGATTTACCATTTTCACGGTCTGGATGTTTATTAAAAACAACCTTTTTCTCTCCCTATCACTTTACCACTTTACCACTTTTTTTCTACTGGGTCTCAATCTATTGTTTTCTCAATTTCCCTGTTTTCTCTGTGCGTGCGCACGCGCGTGTGTGTCAGCAATGGTGTAAATACCTTAGCTTGCTAATTTATACTGACATTAAGCAAGACACTGTGGAATCAATCTCACAAGCACACTCCCCAGGTTCTCTCTTTTTGTTCTGAGACACACACACTGTTGCCAGCATCTTTTTTTAGAAGGAAAATGACTTGCATAATTCCTTTTATGACACATAAAATCAACAAATCACAAACCAGAAGATGAGAGAAAGGAAGAAGAATGGCCCTGCCACTTCAATTTGTTAGTTTGAGACAAAGAATATTTTGCAAGGCAATTATCAAATCTGCTTCATGATATTCATTCACACTGAGGAGATTTTCACTGTAAACCCTTTTCTGTTGAGGGTTTATAATGATTGTTTGACATTTCTGGCTATTAACCTCCAAGTCTACTATTTTACTCACTGCTGTATGTCCTTCTAGTTTGCAGAAAAGCTAGCAAGTTTTCGTCCTTGTTTTTTTCACCCATGACCCCGCACTTCTCTTCAGTTACAGCATTTGGTTGTTACGAGCCTTCGAACACCCAATTAATCAACACACATGACACGTTCTGTGTGTGTGTGTGTGTGTGTGTGTGTGTGTGTGTGTGTGTGTGTGTGTGTGTGTGTGTGTGTGTGTGTGTGTGTGTGTATGAGTGTATGAGTGTGTATGTATTTGGGTCACTGAGATCTTGCATGTCCTAGGTTCCAGGTTCATTTCCATACCAAGCGGCTCTGGCTCGCTCCAATCAGTCAACAGGAAGAGGAGTAAAAAGAGGGGGGGGGGTATAAAGTGAGAAAAATACATTTAGAAGTCAGAAAATTACAAAAGCAATAAAGTTAGACTTTTAGATGTTTACAAAGTGAATGAGACAAGCAAGATAAAGCGACATCTGCTCTAGACGGTTTGTATTGAGAGGAATAAGCTTTGGCTCCTCTATAAACTTTTAAGTTGCACAAGACATTTGCTTGATATTAAGCAAATTCAAGCAGCTTCAAGCAAACCTCATGTCTTTCATTGTATATTTTGCATTGTGAAAAAAATATCTCCATTGCTTTATAGCCATAACAACAATGTTTGAACCAAATGTTTGTGAAAACTACATTTCCAAACTTCTCAAACAACTTTGCAAAGAAGACAGTGGTGATGGCAAAAACACAATTTCTACATCCTTTGTTGCGATAAGTGACTGTATCAAAACAGGCTTTAATTTAGTCAGTGCACTACTACTGTTTATTTTTTACACGAGGGAGGAATGGAAGAAAAATAGATGCATGCTACTTCTTACTTATACATAATGAACACTTAATCTCCTCTGCTCTCTCTATGTTGTATTGTTAAAAACAGCAAAGATCAAAATTAATTACTGGGCCAAACAGGGGTGCTTCAGGTTCCAAAGGCTCACCCAGCAAAACAAAGACTTTTAATTTCACTCTGATTTCATCCATTATAAGTACTCCCTTGTGGAGGTTGTAATATTTATTTATTTTTTATTTTTTTAAACATTATCTCTCCAGGTGAGGGATAACTAATCATGCGCCAACAAGCACTGAATATGTGCAGGTTTTGAATCCAACCAAACATTACTGTCGAGCTCATTTTTAGGGAAGTGGAATCACCCACTGTAGTTTGTGGTTTGAATTTTTAAAAAGACCCACATGGAACCCGCTGATATTTAGGAGGTCTGCCACATGAAAATGAAGGAACCACCCGAGAGCAAGGAGAGATAAAGTGAGACAAAATGAGAAGTGGAGGGAGACAAAAAGCTCTCATTTTCTGACAAGATCCGCTGATTTGACTTTTGCTTCTTTCTTTTTTTTTCTTTTTTTCATGAACCAAATCAGAAACGGAGAACAGCCTCCTTCATGCTCAGTTACATTTAATCCCACCCGGGAGCTGCTAAGTCCAACCACGACATCCTCATGGGCCGCTAAAGCAGCTGCACTGAAGCAGCTGGAGACTGAGTGCTGTGCTCAAGTGTTCACGAGCAGCAATCTAAAGGGCAGAGGAGAGTCTTGCCACCAGGGTGAGAGCTTGGGGTTAAAACTAGCGACTGTACAAACCCACCATTTTACAACATTTGGGTCAATAGTCATCCCACACATCGATGAAAAGATAGGAAAGGGAATAAAAAGGAAGAGAAACAACAAACAGGTAAACTCAGAAGACAGAGAGAGATGGAAACTGATAGTAAGGTAAGGAAGTATCCTTCCTGCCCAATTAGCTGAAAGTCTCCTTCATGTGAAAATAGCCCAGTGAAAGAAGTGGGCGAGAAACAGACAGACTGGTGACAAGAGAATTGGGGGGGGGAGAAAAAATTGACTAGTTTAAAATAGGCAGGATGAGGGGGTGGCAAAAGAGGGTAAGAAGAGAGGGAAAGGGAGAGAGGTTAAATTGATAGACATAGGCAGGAAAGAGAATAGACAGAAAGAGGGAGGGGTTTGACTAATTGATAGAAGCGAAAAAAAGGGTGAGTCAAAGGGAAAGAAGGATTGAGAAATAAAGAGAGGGCAAAGAAAGGGGGAGCACGAGGAGGAGGAAATTAGACAAGCTAAAATGGTAGAAGTGGGTGTAGAAGAGAGAGAGAGAGAGAGTGAGTGCCACAGAGAGAGAAAAATGGAGAGAAAGAGAAGGGCCTGGCGGAGGTGCAGAGCACCATGTAATAGTCCCTTGGAAGTCCTGGGCAGCACAGAGGAAGAGAGAAAAGAGCGAGAGACACAGGGAAGGATAAACAGAGAGAGAGGAGACGAGAGCAGGGCAGTTCTAATGCAATTAGGGGTCTGGAAATTGAAAGTACAATTCTCCCTGGGATCTTTGCAAGAGTGGTGTGTGTGTGTTTCTCTCCACGTGTGTGTGTGTGTGTGTGTGTGTGGTTGGATGGGCTGTTAGCTTTCATATCTACCAAATGTCTTCATCCCCTCTCCCTCCTGTTCTATCTCTTCGTCTCTCCCCCCTCTCTCAATTTCACTACCCAAAATTACTCTCTCCTCTTACAGTCCTCCATTTAATTTCATGTGACAGCCCCCCCCCCTCGCTATCTCTTCCTTCCCTCTCTCTGGCTCCATCCATCCATGTATGTCCCACTCTTCATTCCCCTCCATTTCTCTCTGCATTTCTGCTTTTCATTAATTTGTGAAGAGGAAAGCAAACTGTCAGCTGCTTTTTACATTTACATTTTGTATTTCAGACATTTAGCTGATGCTTTTATCCATTTTGACTTGGCCCTAAGTGCCACAGAAGTACAAATTTCATTTTTTTTGGATCACTACAAACTGAAGAAGACAAGAAATAAATGTGTTAATTTTGAGGTCTTTGTGCAACCACACACACTGTTTAGCAGCAGTGCTTTTAGGAATACGGATCCAATTCTAACTAGTGTGATGTGATCTGTTTATCACAATATGTTCACTATAATTCCCTGGCCTTTCTGTTTATTTTATATAGTTACATTTTGATATAGTGTTATTAGTTGATACTTAAAGACGCTTACATATAGACAAAAACATTCAGTGAGCAACAGTGCTGTGGACGGAAACGTCTTGTTGATGAGAGAGGTCAGGGGAGAATGGCCAGGCTCATTGGAGCTGACAGAAAGGCTACAGTGACTCAGATCACCACACTTTACAAGTATGGTGATCAGAAAAGCATCTCAGAAAGCACAACATGTTGAACCTTGAGGCGGAAGAGCTACATCGACTACTCTCTTTGGTGAGGCTGCAGTGGACACAGACTCACCAAAAAGGCTAGGAAAAAACTAGCCTTGTCTAATGAATCCTGATTTCTACTGAGGCATGCAAATAATAGGGTCAGAATTTGGCATCAAGGGTCAACGTGTAATGGTGTGGTGAGTGTTGTTCAAGTCCTGAATACCGATCAATCATGGTTTTAATGTCACAGCCTATTGTTGCTGACCGTGTGCATCCATTCATGGCCGGTTTACCATCTTCTAATAGATATTTTTCCAGGATGATAATGCACCATGTCGCAAAGCAAAAGTTGTCTCAAGCTGGTTTCATGTACTTGACATTTTGGGACGTGGTAAAATGAATGTGCAGCTGATAAATGTGCAGGAATGATGTGATGTCACCATGTGATGTCACCATGGAGCAAAGTCTCGGAGGAATGTTTCCAACATATTGTAGAATCCATGCCATGAAGAACTGAAGGGCTGTTTTGAGAACAAAGGGAGGCCTTACTCACAATTAGTATGGTGATCCTAATAAAGTGTTCAGTGAGTGTAACTGTTCACAAACACTCAATATTAATCCACCCATATTTTTCCCTGATAATTGACTTTTCCGGAAAGGCTTAAAAGAACACCAGTGTCTCTGGCTAATTACCTGTTCTAATTAGCAGTGTGTGTAATAACCACTGGCAAATCGAAACACTGTCCCCAGGAACACACTCTTTTTGGCGCTTGTGTCCATAGGTGTGTTTTTATGTGCATGAACTTTTTTTTGTGTGTGAGTGTTTGTTCAGAGGTTCAACTTTTGCTTGCCGTGCTGGCAGCGGAACAGGAAGGAAGTAGGTTATGCGTGTGATAATTGCCCCAGCAACAGGGTGGTTGACTCCCAAATACCCCCACAGGCTCGTTAGCGTCTCGTTAGCATAGGCAATTAGCGTCATGACAGACAGGCAGGTGGGACAGCATGACATTGGCAGTACAGGTGAAGAGGTTTAGAATACGCTTCTCTAGAGAGGGTCTGTGAAAACAGAGGATGTGAGTTGTGAAGTATCCCTCGACCTTACTGACGGGTGTGATTTGATCTACGGTATATTCAACATGGTCAACCTTCAAGCGATGTTCATTCCCTGGTTGGTCTGTAATTGGCATTAGCTGGCCTCACTGTTACTGGATAACTGCTATGGCACAAAGAGATCATCACAGACAGGAGGATGTTTTCTGAAAAATAAAAGCAAAAACTAGTTAAGATTATGCAACAAAAAAAAGGAAGAAAGAAAGAAAGAAAGAAATGGACAAACAAAAGCAAAAAAAAAACCCCAACTATAAAACAAAAGGAACAAGGGTTGATTGAAGTAGCAATAAAAGTTGTTGTACAAACATTGTACTTTGTACAGTCATATGTGCATCTGTCACTATTTGGAGTTTAAGCTTGATATTCTCCGGCTTGTTGTACAGTATCTCTCTGTGAATGGCAGTTAATGCCCAACTTAAGAAATTAAAAAAATGCAGATGTAGAGATGATGTATTTTGTTCCCACCACAACCCAAACTTTGCTCTCCATGCTGGCAGTGTGACCAGTGGGAAGTAGATTAGTTCGTATAACGTTAACAGTGATATATATATCTTGTTGTGAAGATATTAGACACAGTGAAATAAAATTAGAAAAATACATGTTTCAAGCCCTGATCCTGTATTGCTGTGTTAATTGTTCCATTATATACTTTATATTACGAAATCATTTTTTTTTTAATATAAAAATACCTTTCCTTTCTTTTCCTGTAAAATCATCTAATTGTCATCTGGGTGCATATACATAAATGTATCCAATCAAATGTGATTTTTGGAGGAGCTAACATAAGGAGCTTTCATAAATAAACTCTGTACACATATCCTGTTTCACTGTAAAGTATGTCACATCATGGAAGGTGAAGTCTAACTGCCATTTCACAGTCAGTATGAGGCAAGTTTCATGAGTGTAAGTGCTCTTTCTGAGCACTACCCTGCCTCAAATTCACACAACTACACACTTTCACACTTGGGAGGTACCTGATACAATCACAGCCTCACACTGTTGTCCACCCACCAGCTGGGTGCTTATTACCTTGAAGTTATCAATTGGACATGTTTCATCACACAGTGTGTGGTTGAATTAGTCACACAAGGATCAACAGTACCTTCAAAACCGCCATCCCGTTCCACGCCTGCCCTCAGCTCTCATCAGACCTGTACTCCTACACATATTATGCTGTGCCTAGTTCATACAATTATGCCCAATAATAAGTGACATAGCAAACCAAAGCTTGGAAGTGTTGGCAGCTGCAGTGAAATGCTGTGTGGGGGTGGAATATGTATTTAAACACAACACAATATTCATAATAATAATATGAAAAATAAATACGCTGTTGTCTGCTTGATATTTACAATGTGACAAGTGACAAATCACCAGACGACAGATTTCGCAGAACCATAGAACAAAGTATGGAAGTCAAACTTTAGGTTTAGACAACTAAAGAGCTTTGATTAAGGTTAGCAAAGGATTGTGGTTTTAGCAACATGCAATTAAACACATTGTGTCTGAAGTCACTGCATTGAACCAGACCACGATCTTTGCCCAACCTTAACAAAGTGCTGTGAGTTCCTATACATAACCATAACAAAGTTCAATAATGACGTAGTCGCTACATGTTGTGCTGCAAAATCAGCTATTATTGTTCTCAACTGTGAACATTTAACTGACACGTTCATTATCAACATATTTGCAACTTGCCAAATACAGCAAAAACATGTTTTTATTACATTAATAGAAAATGTAATCCAGTTGCAATTATGTTTCCTACAAAACAGATTTCCTGCTGCAGTTGAGTTGTTCATAATCTCAATTTCTTTTCCAATGAACATGACTGTGATTGGTTTTGTTTTTGTTTTTTAATTTCAGAAGTGCAACATTTTTGGGTGCTTTTTTTGATCCCATACATAATAGCCCATTCATTAGCCTTTACATTATTTTACAATGCTTGTTCGGCAGCTCTAAGGTGTGAACGTGTAATGAAAGCAGACAAGCTCAATCAATAATTTTCCCAAGGAAATGTGGAGGAAAAATTCATGCATAACATTGCACTAATAATCTTTTGATTCCATAGTGAAAAACACATTGGTTAAAGAAGTCTTAAAATAACTCCCAGTGAAAGACTGGAAATTTGGCTCATGCTCAGTGAGTCTGAAGTCTTATAGATCACAAGAAACATTTCAGCGTTTGGCCAAAGCCTGAAGTAATTACTCTGTCTAACAAATAGATTTGATACTATTACACACACAAACACACACACACACACACACACACACGCACTTATACACTCGCAAGTATAAAAAATGGCATAGGCACACACTCAAACATGCACACAGCCACACACAACTGTGTTGCAGCCAAATAAATGAGCCGACACTCCTCGGGCCTAATAGTCTGGTTGTAATTAACATTGTCATAGTGATAATAGCCATTTATCCCTGACATATCACACACACACACATACACAGTCTCTCTCTCTCACACACACACAGTCCAAAACCTCTATCTTGTCTAGGCAGCTCGCCCAGCTGTCATCTCCCTCATCTGTCTCTCTCCCTCCCACCTCTCCTCCGTTTTTTCCCTCCTCCTCTTCTTCCGTATTTAGACCTCACCATCCCCCTTTTTTTTTCGTTTTCACATTTCCCTTATACCCTTATAATATGGGTATTTCCCATACCCCTCTCCCTTCCTCCCCTCCTCCTTATCTCCTCTTCAATATTTGTACAGTCTTCTTTCTCTCTCTCTTTTCACTCATCATCTCCCACCCTTTCTCTCACTCGCTTTTCAATATTCAAACCACATTCCTCTTACTTTCTTCTTTCTTCAACCTTCCCGTTACTCAGTCGGTCTGTTTCTGTCTCACATTACGACTTTCTTTCTTTTGGGCATGCTGTGTTCACACCACAGCAGAATATAGTCAGCAGGAAACCGGGTGTTTGTTGTTTTCAATCAGAGAATGACATTTGACAACTTCTCTGGAAGAAGTGTTGCTCTAAGATGTTGAGACAAAAACAAGTTTTCTGCCTCCCTTGCTGTCTAGCACAAAGAACAAAAGACTGGTACAGGTTTGGTAGGCAAGGCATGGACTCAAAATGAGATTCAACAGGAAGGCTAAAGGTTAAAAGGCTCCTTACTGGTGGACCCGGAAGACTTCAGTTTGCAACAAGCAGGGTTTTAATCAGGCGAACCAGCAGACAGCAGGACATCCAGGAAAACAGTTTTTAGGCTAACAGGTGAGCAGGTAATGGGTCCAGGCATACAAAGGTAGAGAGTAATTTATAGCTGACCTGCACTGAGGTTGATTGAGATTGAGATGTAACAGGAAGGTGATCAGGTGACCCCAGTAAGAGAGGGTGAAACCTCACTGAGGGGGTGACTGCAGGATGAGAAATGGCAAAATCTGGAAAAAAAAAAAAAGTAGAAGAAGAAAATTTGAATCTGTGTTCCATCTCTCTAAAAGGTGAATATGTAGAAGAGGTGGACGATCATCTACCTATACTATGCTTTTATCAATCATGCAAAATTCCAAATTAAATTAAATTAAAAGTAACACAGTACATGGCTTTTTAATGTCTCCTTAATTTCCCTCTCATTGTTTGATTGCAGTGTTAAAGCAACTAATCTCTTCTTTATAACAGTTACCATGGCAACAATTTGTGTCTAAGTGTTTTTGGTTGACAGATCCCCAATCATACCAACTAGTATTATTGGCATTTTTTTTGAGGGTGATGTATGAAATGTGATGCATCAGACGCACCACGCACTTCCTTTGCACACACCGTTTCATCTAAACATTGAAATACAACCACACGCTGTGATTCACACACATGCACACACTCTCTGTGTTCATAGACATGAGGAATTGATGTGATATTGATGATACAACGGTTTGCATATTAGAGAGCCGGTCTCTAATTATTTTAGTAAACAGTATTGACTTTTGTGGCACCGGGCAGCCGCTCTGCTGAATCACAATATCAGCTAAAGTCGAGGTTCATTTGCTTCAACAAGACCTAAAACAAAACAAGACTTAAAACAAAAACAAGCTGTTTCCAGGACTTCTCTCCCAGAAGAGAAAGGGGAGGCACATTTTGAAAGAAAAATAGAATTAAAAGCTGAAAATAAAAACTTTCCCAATAAGCACTGCTGCATGCTACTTGACAGCAGTTCACAATATAAATAACAATTTAAAGTAAAGGTTTGGTAGCTGGTCTCTGGACTTCTACATTCAGCAGTGGCCAAACAGCTACATTCCTCTTTTCTAAACTTTAATCACTTGCTTCAGAGTAGTGGGCAAGCTTAATTTCCTGCTGTCTTTTTGTACCAGGAATACTTGACTTAGTAGGGATGATAATGAAGAAGATAATAAAGTAATGTTTTCCAAGTTGAACTGTTTTTCTCTAAAGCAGTTAGTTCTCTTTGGCTGTGTGGGAGAGCAGCGGTGCACAGTAAATAGTGGCTGTCCTTGCCTTACAAAAGATCCCGCAGCTCAACTTATCCAGTATCAGGAGGTATTTCTTTTGGTGCATGACGGTTTCATCATTTGTTCAAATGTAATATATATATAATATTATGTAAGGGGGCGGCACAATAGTGCAGTGGTTAGCACCGTGGCCTCACAGTAAGCAGATTCTCGTGCCTGCATGGGTTTCTTCCAAGTACAAAGTCAATGTGAATGTGAATGGTTGTTTGTGTTTATATGTCTTGCCTTCACCCAATGTCAGCTCGGATTGGCTCTAGCCTGCGACCCTAAAAGGATAAACAGTATAGCAAATGAATAAATGTTTATGTGAATTATGTAATCCTTGAATAATGTATATATTATGTAATAATAAGCTTCTTGCAGTTTTTCAAATAATTATTGTCCTCCCAGGGTAAAACCGTGGCACTGGTCACTACAGTGACTTTGACACCAGAAACCAAAGTTCAGTACTGATCATGATGTTGAAACCAAACTTTAGCCAATTTAATTGCATTGCAGTCCTTTATCACTATTTTCTATAAAAGAAAGAGGCCTTACTTTATTGATAATAATTTAATTTTGTAGTATATGTAGAGACTGCCCATTACAATAACAATTCTAATTAAATTATAATGATTAGATCTAAATAACATTAGTCAAGGCAACAAAAAAAGACTAACTCGACAACTGTAACAGTAATAAGTTGTTTGAACTTAATCAATGTTTTAATGAATAAAGGCTCTGTGCCCAGAGGGTTTAGTGCACCTATTTTCCGCATTTTGTTTTGTTTCAGCTCAACCGTGTACGTGCACATGCGCTCAGAGAAAGTGCGATACACTTGATGTGTTTAATGGGTCTGTAGTAAATTGCAGTTAAGTGCCTTCAACCAATTTTCTTTTCACAGCTGAGCCCTGACGCGCACACACACACGTGCGCGCACACACACGCACGCAGATGCACATGCACAAAAAACACTTAATATACATACATGTACGAAAAAATAATATATTCAAAAGTTAAGGGT
This sequence comes from Seriola dumerili, assembly GCF_002260705.1. Classification (NCBI taxonomy): domain Eukaryota; kingdom Metazoa; phylum Chordata; class Actinopteri; order Carangiformes; family Carangidae; genus Seriola; species Seriola dumerili. The sequence continues at coordinate 1,943,171 of NW_019174923.1, forward strand.
CAGTTTTATATATGTTAGTGCATGTGGTGCGCTCCAAAGTCAGATATGAATATATAAATATCCGTACATACATATATCAACACATATATATGTTATTATACGAAAAATGTCTGGTACTTGTGTGCTTTTAGTCTCTGTGTGTCATCTATTCATATTTAGCATTCGTTGTTACTTAATTGATACTGAAGTATACTTGAGATTTTTCTCTTGAGCAACAGTGATAATGACTCTTACCTTTTTTTTCCTTTTAATTTCATTTCATGCTTCTGGTATCTACAATGCATATGTTTTGCACATGCAGTATATGCAATCTGCATGTATTGCTAGACTGGAATAAAACCTTTATAAAGTACATAAACCAAGCTCATATTAGTGCATCAAGATAACCTGTCTTCAGACAACCTCAGTTAATGTGTTAGCCCACCTGTAAAGATGGAATTGGAGCAGTAACATGCTGAACATCTGATTTGCAAACATACACATCTTCACTGACTTTATTGCTCAATTACTGTCATATATGATGCAATAAACAATGTGTATGAATCTGCATGACCTGTAATTTCTTTTTATAGCTTTCTGCTGTGGCCTCTCAGGACAGATGTGTACATGCATGTTTCATACCAGTGCAACTGTTTGTCTGCTTCTTGGTCCCCTCCCCCCTCTTACAAGCGCACAGTCAAACATGCTCTTTCTTTATATTCTCTTATATTTACTCTCTCATACAATTCTATAACTCTTTCCTGAAATCTGTGACGCATACATCATCACATAGAAAGACAAAGAATTTCACATGGAAGGTGAAGAACAGGTGAAGGACAGCAGGGAGGAAAAAGAATGGAAAAGATACAATTTTCCAAAGCACTATATAAAAACCAAATAAAAAACAATTTAATGGGAAGAAATCACTGCTCTCGCTGCATTCTACTGAATTCCTAACAGCCTCTACTTCTCATGTGACTTATATAGAGTAGCACTTTCTCCCTTCATAATTGTGCCCTTCTCTCACTCATATATTGTACATACACTCAGATGAACACACTATCAAGTATTTCACAGCTTTGACCCTTATCAAATACTTAATAAATCATCCTGTTACACTGCTCTCCCTCAAACCGTTTCTTAACCTCTAGCCAATTTGTATATCACTGCTTATGTCAGGACACAATGGAAGGTTTCCAATTAATGATGAATCTGCCTTTGTCTCTTTCTGTCATTACTTATAACCCCCTCATCCTCCATCTATTCTTTTCTTTATCTTTCCATGTCTGTCTTCTTCAGTCTTTTATCTGTCCCTCTCTCTCATTTTATGTCTCTTGCTTTTTTTTTTTGTATCGTATAGCAGCGATTAATTTAGTTGGTTAAAGACCCCCTCCTGCTTCAGACAGCCAGCGTTTCATACGTCACATACGTCACAGTTACAAGTTAACAAACAACATAAACAAATAAAAGATGCTAACTACGCTAACCATTCTGATATGTCTGCTGGCCCCTGATTTTGATCACAACAGACTCCTCATCTGAGTCTGGGTCTGACTGAGGCTCAAACATGTGGCGGAGTGTCTCCCATGTTTCCTCTAACGCTAACCAACTTGACACACACTGCTCTTTCACGTGTCAACGCAGCACAAGCAGTGGTGGGCACGGCACAAGACTTGATTCAGAATTTCTCAATGAGGAAGAAAGCGAAGATGTGCCTCCAGCCCCAGTTTTTTTTTTTTTTTTTTTTTCACTTTTTATGTGAGAAAAAAACATGTTTAACAAAATATTAATCACAGCAGATTATTTTTACATTATTTAAAATATGTATGGAGAGAAACATTAAAAGAGCAACAGCATTACACAGTTAAAATAGGAAACGCCAATGCCAGCAGCAATGGTGACAAGTGTGACTTCCATGCAATGCTTCCTACCACCCCACCCCACCCCGTGTGCAAGCACATATACACCTGCACACACAGAAATGCAGTCATTACAACGTTTGGATCAAATCCCCTCTCTGTTACTGGAGGGTTTTTGTTTGCTTCCTGATTTAAAAAAAAAAGACAATTAGTCCATTAACAATTTTCCCAATTAGCTAATTGTTTAGATTGTCAATAGATGAGGTGGCTTTAATGTATTCTCTAGGTCATTTGGTAGCATTTCAACACTGTGTGTGTGATGTTTGCAACACACTTGTCTGTAGTATGCCTATGTTGGTTGGTGTTAATGTGTACGTTATCCAATGGCGGAAGTGGGTTATAGCCGAAGGGAAATTGGCTGATTAATTGATTGCTTTTAATTTAACACAGTGTCCCCTACATACCCATACATCCTGTAACAATGAGTTAACAAGTGTATGTCTAAACAAACTGTTTTTTTCCCCTACTGAGTCCAGTTTCTTTCACTTTAAATTCTTTGATAACCTTCAAAATAAAAGAATTAGAATTCATTTTGCTGGAAAATACAGTCTCACTAACCTCTACCAAGTAAGCTTTTCCCTTTTTTCTCAATCTTTCACACAATTTAGATACTTTCGTTCATTAAATAGAGCAGCAGAAGAAGCAGGAGATGTTTTTTGTGCCCAAGGCCAAATCGTTTGCATTGTTAGATTGTGGTGAAGAGGTCACAATGAGAGCAAAAGGAGACTCAGAGTCATATATGTTCCAAGCAATTTCCCCCAAATGAGAATCTTGACAATTTAAGGAGTGAACAGAGAAGTAGATAGGGTAGATATGTTTTTCTCTGTGTGTGTGTGTGTGTGTGTGTGTGTGTGTGTGTGTGTGTGTGTGTTAATGTCTTTGAAAACACAGCCACAGATTAGATGGCACTACTTGCATTTTGACTGGAAGAGATTCCTGCGTTTGTGTGTGTATGTGTGTCTATGAGAAAGAGAGAGTAAGAGAGAAAAGAAAGAGTGATAGAACGACAGAAGGAAGGAGAGACAGAAAGAGAACTGCTTACATACTCTTATTGTAAGTCACAGTTGGAATTGAATTTGTACAGAGGAGCAAAAAGCTCCAGTTTTTTCACTGTGTCAACTCTTTTACAACACTGTGTGAGCATGTGTGCTTGACATCGAGTGTGTGTGTGTGTTTGTGTGTGCTTGACTGCTTGTCCATGTGTGTGCGTGTGTTCCTGTGATGGTGGTCTCGCTCTAGTTGCTTCACTTTAAATCGCACACACCTTACAGAGCGCACACACACACACACACACACACACACATACATGCATGGATAAACCTCACTGAAGACAGAGGCTGTTTCCTACACTTAATTTCTCTCTGCAACATGCACACACAAACGTATTTGTCAGTGCACACAAGATACATATGTGCATACACACACACACACACACACACACACACACAATCACACCAGCACACATTTATTCTCTCTATTGCTCTCTCTTTCTTCCTACATCTGTCTCTCTCTCACACACACACACACAGAGACTCATGCAGGAACCTACATGAACTCACACAAAGACACATTCATTCATACATCCAAACACTTGACACACAAGACCTCACCGCACACACACACACACACTCACACCCACACTTCTTCTGAGCTTATCTCGGTGCAGTATGGAGCAGCTTTTGAAGGCAGTAGGGAGCCAGTTGTTGACGAGCCACTTAATAATTCCCTTGGACAGGCATGAAATTCTTTCCTTTTCTCTCTCTGTCTCTCTTTCTGTCTCCTTTGCTCCCTCACTAATATTCCTCTTCCTGCTGTGTTTTTATCTGTTTTTTCCCCCCGACCACTTTCTCTATTTTTCTAATTTTGTTCTGCTTTGTCTCATTTTCTCCACTCTGCTCCCTTTCTCTGTCTCTCCTTCTCTTCTCCTTTGCTCTTTTTTTTTCAGCTCTCCGTGATCCATCTTAGTATTCACTGGAAAACTCGCGTTGTTATGAACATGAAGGTTAATAAGGCACTTGTAATGCTAGTCTCATTGTTGAATAAAGTGCTAGCCAATAAGTCTGTTTTTTTTTGGACGCTCATTTAATGTGCTCTTCTCAGGAGATCACTATGACAGGTTGCCATTAGTGGAGAACAAATTGAGTTCCATACAGTCTACTTATAGCCTATAATGAACAAATAAAGTTATGTTCTGGTTTAAGTCAGCCTGTGTCTGACGCGTGTTCAACCCAGGTTGGAGAAAGGGTCATGGATCTGGGTCAGCTGATGTGCGTTGACACATGCAAGTAGACTACCAATGTCTTGTGCCACAGTTTCCCTCTGAACGGGGTATTCAGGCCCAGCCACATCAAAGTGGCACTGAGAAATTCATCTGCACTTATTTGAAATGGATATAGAAGCTTGGTGGTGTAGGAACTATTCACAGGGCTAGTTGGTAATCTACTCTGGCTGGTGAGCCAACTGATAACATGTTAGCCACCCAGGAATATGCTAGCACGAGTCAGTCACAGCAGCAAGAGGGGGAAAAACCAGACTGAACTGATGTTATGAGAGTTATGTAAGGAAGCTTGTTAGCTCAGTTGCTAATCACAAGAAGAATAATGGAATAATAAACTCACAGTGTTTATTCCAAAGACCTATTGGTACCATTGACTCCCATCTCTTAGTTGCCTAAAAACCATCTTTTTTGTGGAAAAGTTTATACTTTAGATATAGGGTTAAATAAAAGTGGACTGTGCAGTACAGTGCAGTAGCTCTCCTCCATTTCGAACTCTCCATCTCCCTGTTCCCTCAGGGGTCAGCACTGTGTGGAAACCTTGCATGCCAAAGTTCACCACACCTCAAGCAGATTTATTTTGCCCTTGTGAAGAAATACACATATTGCGGCAAATCCATCGGGAAAAAGATCGTTTCACTGAGAAATTTTGCCATTTTAGATGCAGGTGTCAACGGGCCTGAAGTAAACTATCTAATTTTGACAAAAAAGCAACGTCAGATATAGAAATGCACTGCATAGACACAAGACACAAATATAGAAACAACTTATTCATGATACAACAGAGGTTACAAGGATGCCCAAAGAGCTAATGAACACACATGGACGTGCGGTGTGCTAATTCACATTTTCACTGGATATATAAATTGAGTTAACAATGTTTATTTTATTTTTAATGGAGGATGTCTGTTCAGTTGTAACTCACTTGTGTTGTGGTGAAGATGGTTTTTACTTATTTTATTTTATTTTTTGGGGTTTTTTTTTCACCAGTGGTGAAAATAGCAGAGATGTAAACATGATGTTATCTGTGGCAGTATGGCTTCCAAGAGATTACTGCCCCAGGGTCATCACACATACATTTAAACATGTACATATAGGCTCCATACGAACTAACACAAACACATAGAAAAATACATCTGTCTTTACCTCCTTTCATCTTTCTTTTCCTACTCTTTGATTTTTTTTATCCCTCCATCTGCTCTCCTCCCCTCAAGGCGTAAGGAGAATCCTCTCGTTAATTTGCTATTTTTCTCTCTGCATGTCTGCTTTCTTTGTGCCCTTCATCTTCATCTCCAGCGCTCCCTCTTTCATCTTTTCCATGCTTTTAATCCTGTTTGTCCCCTCTTCTCCTCCTCCTCCTCCTCCTCACCTGTTTCTCACCCTTAACCTGCGTAACTGTTTTCTGTCATGTTATATATCTATAGTAACTATTTCTGATTTAAGGCAAAGCGGAGCAGAGTGGGAGACGGAGACAGGAAAACTAAGAGAATTACAGATTAAGCAAGTGTGTGTGTGTGTGTGTGTGTGTGTGTGTGTGTGTGTGTGTGTGTGTGTGTGTGTGTGTGTGTGTGTGTGAGAAAGAGAGAGAGCAAGAGAGACAAAGAGATCTCATTAAGTAAAGGTCACATAGCTGTGTGTGGCAGAGAAGGATAGGGCATTAGGCAACTTGTCACCGCTCACATGCGCTTAAACTCTTGTAACTCCTTAGTGCATGTCTGTGTGTGTGTGTGTGTGTGTGTGTGTGTGTGTGTGTGTGTGTGTGTGTGTGTGTGTGTGTGTGTGTGTGTGTGTGTGTTTGCTCTTCGTCTTCTCCTGTTTATTCATCTCTCTGTGGGTTGTAAGGGTTACATACAGTACATACAGTGTATCCGTGAATGTCAAAGTGTATATTATATGTTTGTTTGTTTTTTTACATGCAAGTGACATCATGGTTAAAGGTTTTCATGTCGGACCCTTATTTTCTTGTGTTTGTTTGTGTGTCCTCGCTGACATCCTTCATCATCCTGTATCTGTAGCAAAGTTTATGTTGTTGTTTATTGTTGTTTATGTTTTACACCACAGATACACACATACTATATCTGATACACACATTTGTACTTTCTCACTTGTTGGTAGAGCAGGTGGATCATCATCATAGGGTTGGTAGTTGGATCTCGGGCTCCTATCGAAGCATTCATGAGCAAGCTGAATGAAGTGGGGCGGCTCCGTTGCCACTGGTGTGTTGATGTGGGTGAATGGCAGCAGTTGTGTGGCCATTTTTCCTGTTTCCTGCTTGAAAAATATTGAATGTAATTCAGTAAATTTACTCACATACGGACACATATTCAGTGTGTTCAGTTTCAGTGGAGAGGTGGAAGCACAGAGGGGGACAGAAAAAGAGTCAATAAACTGGTTCAGAGGACTGGCTCTGTCCTGGACTGTCCCCTGCATGAGACCATGGGGACCTTAAGCAGCTCCTTCAGCAACAGACTGCTACACCCACAGTGGGAGAAGGAGCACCACCAGGTCCTTTGTCCTGATTACAATGACTTTTCAGCAGTAGCATACTGTTGTCTCTGTCAACATCACCCAGCACTTAAAACATCGCAGCTGCTTAACACAATATATCTCTGGAAATGTATCTTATTCATTCATTTATCATTTTGTCATTTATTTATCAACGCATTTATCTTTTAAATATAGTGTGCACATTTTTTACTCATCACTCACTCTTTTTTTCTTCTATTCTTAAGCTGCTTTAACAAGTGAATTTCAATCAATGAAGTTTCATCTTATCATCTGATCTCTTATCATCTTAATACAGTACATTTATTCTTTATTTCCTCTTCATCTTCTTCTGTTGTCACCCTGTATGCTCAGCTGAATTCCACTGTAGAGTGGTGACACTGTAGAGACCGTCGACACACACACACACACACACACATTCACACACACTCCCTATCCAGGAACTGTGGGCCCAGCAAAATTCTCAGTAATCAGGCTTGTGTGTCTATTGGCGGTGATAAATGCCCCCTCGGAAACTCGATGCCAAATAATCATGATTGACGCAGGCACACGGCAGTTTGAGATATGCTTGTGTGTGCCAGCTTGTTTGTGCTATTTTTGTTGGAAGGATCTAATCAAATGTAATCATGCTGATTACATTAATCGTGAGCTTTATAATCACCCCTTTTTTTTTTCTCTCTCTCTTCCTTTTAAAATTCGCCCCTGGTCTCTGTTAGTTGTTTATTCCTGCGTCTCCTTCTGTGTCTTTCACCAGCATCAGTCATGTCTTCTTTCTCGTGCACTTTGGGTAGAGGTACTGTATGTTAAAGCTGGCATCGCAGCACGAGCGCCAAAGGTCATGTTTAACAACAAGAAACAACAAAAAGTGTCCTGTGGCTCAAAGATAATAGACTGTTATATGATGCAACAATCTCTTATTGTAAATATTATATGTAAATACTTTTGCTTCTGTTATTCCTTCGTAAAGCAACCACCAGCAGTTCCCAGCTTGAAAAATGTAAATAAGGCTGTCAGTGCACAAGCATATTAATAACTAAATATGTAGCAGGAAGAAACTGAAGTTTAAAAAGTTTCGTTTTTTTTAATGAAACCTTTTTCTTTTTAATTCTCTCTTTAGGACACAGAAGTGGTGAACACGGCCATCCTTACAGGTCGGCGTATCGCCGTGCCCATCAAAGTAGTTACCGTGGAAACCGACGGGCAGGTGAGGGAAGTGGACGACTCGGTCACCTGCAGCTCAACAGACGTGGACGTGGTCAAGGTACGCGTTCAAACTATAAGTCATTAAGAGTGAACCATGCTTCCACACATACCATAACTAAAATGATCTTATCGTCTTATCAGCAGTAGCTGCACCACACAGTTCAATTGGAGATGTTTTTTATTGGTCTGCATTGCTGCCTGCAGTGTATTTTAGGGGATGACGGTAAACCTGCAATTGGTAAACCAGTTGATATTTTTCTTTGTGACTAAACGTGCTAAACTAAAAAAAAGTGGGCTTGGCAATACACAAAATATAAAATAAGTCATGGTCTGCAAGGTATGCAAAAATATGGATTAAGCATTCACAGAGAAACATTTACAGAATAGGGAGGAAGTGACAATAATGTAATCGGGGGAACTGTGGGTATTTTACACAGCAAGAAACCCATCCTGATTCATCATTATAATTCTTTCTGAGGATTAGTGTTGTCCTCTAATTCGCTTTATACAGGTGATCATAATAAGACACTTATCACAGTGGGCAGGCTTTTTTAAATCTCACTCTCTGTTTTGCTGAATGTCAAATGAAAGCGATTCAGAACTGTTGATATGTGGGGAAGATTACACATGCAAGAAAGCAACATGTATTTGTTTCTATTGTTTGATGTTAGTTACTTTTGTTTCAGTGTTTTTGGTAAAGTAAAACAGACTCAACTAGAATGACCAAAGACCAAAATTCCTGGACCCGCCCCTTTAACCAGATTGCACTTGGCCCAAGCTCCATCCCTCCACCCGCAAACAAACACACAACCAAACAAACAGACAGACAGACATAGGTGAAAACATAACCTTCTTTGTGGAGGTAATAGAATATGATGAAAGTATGCTGACTAAACAGATGATCATTAGAAGAACTCAACGAACGACAGCTACATCTAAGCTCGAGGATAACTTCCACAGGGTACCTTTAAGTTCCTAAACCTATAATTTCAGCAACATATATAGTCAAACTGTAACTGCATGCGCGACCTGCTGGTTATTTTTATAAAATTTTAATTAACCACATAAACCTTTGTCCTCTCGTTAATATCAAACTGGTTGGTTACGACTTCAGTTTATTTGGAGACCACAACATCATTAATTATCTCTAATGAATCCAAGGTTAAAGGTGCCGTGTGCACCAAACCCCAATTTCTAAGTTCACTGACACTTGGGTTTGAACCTACTGGAGGCACATGCTCAAGTGCTAAAACAATTCTACCACATAAAACTACAACAGAACTACTGTACTGATTAATAAAGCTGAAATACTTTTAAAAACACATCTTTACAGAAACAAGCCAATGCCAGGGAGTGAAGATTGATTCCTCTTGTGCTACGTTCCCTGTGCCCTCAGGGCCTAAAATGAAACGCACCCTTGCTGTGACAGTTTCAATATGAAGCCAATTTCCTCCTACAAGCCAACAGGAGTGGTGCTGTTTAAGTACGATCAATAACAACAGAGTGAAAATGGAAGTAACTAATTCAGATAGATGTAATGTTAGTGTGCTGTGTATGTGTGTATGTATGGAAAGGAAAGTAAATTAAAGTGTGTAGGAAAGGGATGTTTGCTTGTATGTATGCATTAGTGTGTGTGTGTGTGTGTGTGTGTGTGTGTGTGTGTGTGTGTGTGTGTGTGTGTGTGTGTGTGTGTGTGTGTGTGTGTGTGTATCCATGTACATTCTATAAAGTGAAGTCACAGGCTTCATCTTTGGGATAAGCGCAAAATTTCCAGTCGAGCTGATTCATGTTCAGCTAATGCAACCTAAATCAAACCCTTGTCTTCCCATCGATTTCGTATGCAGTCACTCCGCCGCTAAAACCACTTCACGCTCAGTCAGAATGCACCTGAAAGAACAGCTATAATCAGTGGCTGAAGCTATACCAGTGCGTCTTTCCTTCCTCTCTAAATCAGGGAACTCAGGTGCAGAGGTAGCAAAACACATTAGGAGAATTCATAGGCAACTGCTGTGCTGCAGTCGCAGGGTGGATCCTTTTGTTTTTTTTAATCACTGAAACTTAAACTCAGGGCTTTAGCTTGAAGAAAAGATGTCCTGAATGACTTCACCGTTCCATAAATCTACTCACACTGCCTATTATTGACATACACGCTGTAAAATTTGGGTACAGGAAGGCAATAGGCCTTTCTCACTAAGAAAGAAATGTGTCTTTCAACAACAGCATCCATCAAATGAAAGACACATTTCCTTGCCAGGAAGTGTCAGACGAGGGAAGCAAAATCAATCAGTTTAGATACATTTTAAGACAGCACGTTGTTATTATGTCAGACCTTGATATAACACAGCACAGAGGAGACTCTATAAACTCACTGCTGTATATGGATAAGCTGTTTAGCAACCTTTAGCCTTCCTTTGTGCTGATTGTGTTTGTTTGTGTGTCAAAGCAAGAGTGTGTATGTGATGACTGAGTGTTAGCAAACTGTTGTTGTTTGTTGACATCTGATCTGACATATATTCCCTGTCTCGCATTTCCTTACACACACACTCACACACAGCTTTAACACAGACAGCTGTTTGACAACGACACCCATGGGGTATAACTCCAGGTAGCTGTAGCTGTCAGTGACTCACAGTGACAGCTGCAAAGTACAATCCAGAGAGCCGAGGCATCACACACACAGAGGACTGTCATGCCCTGAGCTTTGGCTCTAAGGTGGCACTTCCTCACAGGCTTCATACAAAATGTGCATCTTCTGCCAGAGTTGTCAGACCTAAACTACTACAGCTCCCCAACTTATTGCACAAAGACATGTCCATTTAGATGTGCAGTGCATGATTAAAAATGTACTCAGGGCTAAATGTGGAGTTAATGTCTCGCTTCCATTATTTCCATTATGGCGGTGGGCATTTTTCATTGGTCAAGGTATCCTTCATCATGTGATCATTTTCTGTCTGTACAGTCTGAGTAACACCGTTCATGTGCAGTGAATCTGGCACACAAGATTTTGACCAACAAACACACTACTCCATATAAAACCACAGAAGCTGTTGTTTGTCCATGCTCTCTACAAAGTGATTTCTGATCTGATGCCCTCATCGACGGGCCTGCCGTCTGGTGTCAGTATTAGTAAACCAAATCAACTTTATTGATATCACACTTTGCACAGTTGATTTACAGCACAGAGAAAAAACTACACAATAATATAAAGTAAAAATACATATTAAAAAAAGTGTATATATATATATATATATATATATATATATATATATATAAATCACATGGTCACACAGTGCACATAGAGACAACACATACCACCAATTCATCCAGCTTAAACAAAAAAATACGTTGTTTGCCGTCTAGAACGACACACAGAAATGTTTTCTGATCTGACGCTCATATCAACAGGACATCATTTGACTGTGCTGAACCAAAATCAATAAAAAATCATCCTAATACTGTGGTTGTGGCCACACCAAGATTTCATACCATATTCATCGCAGTAGTAGCTTTTACAGTTCCTTTAGAGGTTCCAGGCCGCTGCAAAAATGAAAAGCACTAAACCGGCAGAGAAAATTAATGAATGAATCAAGCAATGACAGCAGTCTCCTTCACAATTGTTTAAACTGTCACATTCCACTTTTTACTGCAGGTCTGTTGAGCAGCTGCTCCACTTAGGCTTCATTTTTTTTAAACTTGTAAGAATGAAAGATAAACTTGTGAGGGGGAAAATGTATCTCTTAGCAATAGTCTGAGGAGTTGTTGTAAGAATGGTTTAAGGAATATTAGGGTTCTCATTTGGTTTCACATGGCATTCCATTAACCAACCTTTTTTTTTTAATTGCTCATGGTAGATAAATGTTTGCAGGGGGAATTGCTGAGCACTCTTCCCTGCCCCGCTAATGTAAGTATAGATGAATATGACTGGCTGGACCTGTCACTGGCTGCAGCGTACTGCTGTAGATTTCACTGAAGCAGTTCTTGTTCAGTTAAGCCCATTTATCCTTGACAACAACATAAGCAGCAGTGATGTACTACATAGATAATAACTCCTCTCCTCTTCTTCAGCCCTTCCTCCCCCATCCTCTCATTCTCTGTCAGTGTAAACTAGCTTGTTAAGTTCCCTTGAGATGCTGTCATTTGTGATGTGTGTATGTGCATGCGCTGCTACTGTTGACACAGCAGTATGTGTAGGTCACTGGTGTCACAGCTAGTAGGGGACAGATAGGGGACAAGCACACACATACACACAAATTAGTAGCATTATCCTGACCTCACGCAAGCCTTTCTCTGACAAAGCAAGGGGGTGAGAGAGAGGAGAAGATGGGATGAGGAGAAGATGAGGGGTGGATCGATCGAGGAGAGGAGAGGAGTGGAGAGGAGAGGAGAGGAGAGGGATGTAGGGGAAGTAAAAACAACACAAAAAATGAGGTGGAAGATAACAGAAGAAGAGAGGAAAAGGAAAGACATAAATGTAAAGAGATTATTTTTTACCTAAGAAAGCAAAACAAACTTGTCACAAGATGATATCCCACCGGTTTAACACCCAGACCCCTGAGTAGAAACAGCTGACTGTCGGTAAAAGCCAGGGTTAGCCATCAATACCTAAGACCCCTTTTATAAGATTGTTGTTTTAAAAGTAACCAACTGAAAACAAGTCAGCCAGAGTCGGGGTTTTCAACCAACTCATGTAATTAACATTAGCCAGGTGGCTAGCTGCAGCTGATTAAAATCTGCCAGGGTTTGTTGTCACTTCAGCAGGAATGTAAAGGCTGCGTCTGTCTTACCTCTGTCTCAAATCAAGAACCCGTTGTTTTAAAATGTTCCAAAAAAATATGAGTGGATAAATTGCTGTTATCACTGTAAACAGCATCTGTGGCCAACGCCATACTGTACATACATAAACAAAAGAACCAGTGCATGCTGTCGCCCTGTTTCTCCTCCATACTGGACATACACACACTTGCTACTATACTTGTTTCACATTACTGTTCACACACACACACACACACACACACACATACACACACTCACACACACAAAACGATCATCTCTCAGATGCACCCAGGAGCTTTGAACGGTAATTGGTTCATGTGGAGATTCCTTTAGTGATGTCGTCAGTAATTGAATTTGACAAAGAGGAAGACAAAAAGCCTCAGAAGTGATGGAGGACGGTGTATGTGTGGGAGATTTTGTGTGTGTGGGAGATTTTGTGTGTGTGTGTGTGTGTGTGTGTGTGTGTGTGTGTGTGTGTGTGTGTGTGTGTGTGTGTGTGTGTGTGTGTGTGTGTGTGTGCGTGTGCGTGTGTGTATGTGTGTACCTGCATGTGTTAGGACAGATCCAAAGCAGATTAAGAATTGATCCTTGTGCCATTTAATGAACCAGTTGCAGAGTTTGACACACACCTACGTGATCCCACATGTATGCACACATGCACACACACACACACACACACACACACACACACACACACACACATACACACACACACACACACACAGACACACACACACAACTCTGTCCTTGGAAAGGCACTATGTGTTTGTACTTGCATATCTTTGTCAGGACATTACAGGATATTTGATGAGAAATTCAAAAAAGTATCTTGCACATTTGAAACAGAAGTGGCATTTCATGTCCTCACTTTACATTCTCTGTCTTTTCCAATCAATTACAGTGTAATTAGCAGGTTGTCCTCAGCGTGAGGCTTGAGGATGCTTCAGTGTAAAATTGATGAACACACTAACTGTTGCACTTCTCAAACTTGTCAAACTTGTAACCGTTTACCTGCAACTCTACTCTCCTCCTCCGCACTGTGGGTTACAGTTTCTCATTTCGTGGCTTCAGTTGGGTTAAAGTTTGGACCTGAATGATGTCTTACAGTTTTTGTGCATAGGTGGGACTGTGGTTAAAGAAAGTGCTTTATCATAGTTTGAGGTAAGAAGACATCAATCAGCTGGATCCTGTTTTCTGAAGGTCATGAAGCTGTTCTTGTCTTTGGAGGCGGTGGAGCACATCGCATTTAAAATGAAAGAGGAGAATTTTTTTTTTTTTTTTTTTTTTTTTTTTTAAAGAGGTGAGCCTACATGCTGCCACTGCACCGTGCACGTGGGAGGAAAACTATGAGGTGAGCTGGACACACTTCCAGTAAATGTTGAACGTAGGAGCTGGCCTTTAAAAAAAGCTTGACAGAAAACAATTATGTGAAAACAGAATTGAACAGAACACAACAAATTTATTGAAGATTACAGATCAGAAAAAGAGCAAAGAAATGAATGAGAGCAGGACACTGCACATCGCAAAAGTAAAGGCAAAATTATAACACAAAAAATCAACAGTGACATGAAGTGGGAGGAGCTTCTCCCTACGCAAAATTCCCATTTCAATTTTGTATCTCATAATGATATGCTCAACATACGCAAACATAGTCTCGTGTATATTTTTCAGTCCTATTACCTTTATGTTATGGCCATCAGTTTGAACAATTTCAGCTTTGTTTCTGAGAAATCATGTTTGTTGAGGTTGTTTTTGTTTGTTTGTTTGTTTGACATGGTGCGTGGCTCGAAATATCCTGCCACAGTACCCATGCGGCTCGACCACTATTGTTGTAGAGAGTCAGAGATGCAAGGTAGTTGTGAATTCAAGAAGTCGTTGCAGCTGGTGATGTATAAGATATATCAGAAATGCATCCTGGGAGTCGTACTTGGATACATACAAGCTGTAGAAGTGCCCCAGCTGTCTATGAGAAACATGAATGGAGCCCATAGTTCCTCCCACTTCACAGTTCTCTACCACACCTGGGGACAAAGAGCTAGTCCAAACCTTTATGGTGAGGGTTAGTATCATGCTTATGTAAAGGCAAAGTAATCTCACTGTTGTGGGTAAGGTGACGGAAAGCCTCCTGCGAGTTAATGTGAGTCAGCAAAATGTCCTCACAAGTGTCGAAACTGTGTGTTTGGGTATTTGTGAGTGTCTGGTAGAAAAGGCTGATTGTACAGTCGCACTGTTTGGTGACATGAGGAATAAAAAATGATTTGTACGAGCTGAGAGGGCAATAAAATGTAGAGTTAAGCAAAAGAAAACCGTTTAAGAAAACGTATCAGGCTATCATCAGCGCTGATAAGGCACCTTTTTTTTTTTGGCTGGCTTTTTTGAAATATATGCATTCAAAGTAATTATTAATGTGTTAGTCAGCACAGGTGCCATATCAAATTTAGTTAGAGAATTTAAAAAAAAATTATGAGCAGGTTTTTGTGACACCAAATCCCTCATCTCCCTCTGGGTTTAACAGTACTACGTTGCGACCTTCTGTCATTTCTTTTGAGTTCATTTCCAGTTACTGCTGAGTGTTGCTTGCACTATGACACACACACACTATTCCTAACATCACGACGGGTCTCAAAACCACTTAAAGCCTTAGGAGCTAAATGCAGCTAATCAAAACTGATGTTATCTTACTCAGAGTCTTAACATGTTCCAGTACATTGCTTGTGTTTTCTGTCTCTCTCTATAGCTGCAGCCTTTAGGCACCAGGATTGGATAAAATAAATATATATTTATATATACATATATATATGTACATAGCACAAAGAATGCTGAGTGATCTACTATGTATAATGTTCTGTCCTCTTGCATCGAATCTGGGGTCAATCTATTATGGGTCCCATTCTGTACTTCACTGTAGGTCGCTATGGGAGTCTATGTACATGCATCAAAGTCACAAGGACAATTTCCTGTGCATTTATTGCTCTTGGCAAATAAATTGATTCTTTGCGCTTCTCCGCAGCATTAAAGGTTTAGAGCTGCTGCCCGGCGGCTGATTAAAACGGTTAAAACAAATTCAAAAATGAATCATATCTTGAATGTTTTAAGCTCCGTGCCAGGTGTGTATACTGTACATTTTGTTTTCAAGTACACACTCAGCCAATAAGAAAGCAAAAAGGAAGCATTTATTTTTGAAGAAGGCCGTCTATTCTGTTCACCATCTTTTAATCTCACGAATGCTTCTGAATAGATGATAATTACCCTCACCTGGGGTTATTTATTTTTCATTTTTTAAGAAGGGACTTAGTAGTCGTGTGTAATTCTGTGAGCTCTGCAAAAACACCGGCGCTGGGCTCACCAAACAAAATGTAGTTGTGCCATTGTGAGTTATGTGTCAACAAAGTGGTGCATTTAATTGCTTTTTACAACTCAACTAATCAACTAATCAAGTTTGCCTTTATTAACCTATAAAATGTCTCAGCTGCTTGTTGCTACCAAACAACCACCGATTGCTGCAGGACACTGTTGAAGCATAAATGTAGGATTTAAACAATACAATTTAAATGATAATAAAAGCAGAATATATGGCCTCTGAACTCCCTCTGAAGCGTGACTACATCTTCACATTCATGTCAGATCATATTATGCTGCATTCTTTAATTGCTAGACACAAAATCTTTTGGTGGCTATGAGATTGGCCATCAATTTAAAAGCAAAGCAAAGATAATGTTCACTTTAAGGGCAACCTGATGGCCGAATGGTTAAGTTGTATACCACATGGACATAATGAGCCCTAAGGAGCGGGTCGCCTGTTTTTACTGGAAGGCCCCCCCCCCACTCTCTCTCCTGCGTTTCCTGTCTGACTCCACTTTCTTGTTGAATAAAAGCATAAAAATGTCCCCAAAAAATCATTTTAATAAAAGTTCACTTTACTGATTGTAATGAAGAATGTGTGTTACAGAAGAAAAGAAGTGACAAACAGAGGACAGGGTAGAGGAGGAGAGGAACAGGAACGTGCCAGGTGCCCTGGGTCATTTGAGAGCCTAGAAAGGAAATGAAGGGTAAAGTGGATTAAAGGCAGAGGTTACACACTCACGCTCACGCTCTCACACACACACACACCTAAAGTCACACATTTTCCATTTAGCAGTAACAGGCTTAGGAAATAGCCAGTGATTTGAAGTGCACAACATCAGACCAGACCATTAGCAGCACCCAAAGACATATATCTATAGTAGCTGCGACCTTGAGGAGGCCTAAAACTATTTTTTCGACCTGCGGTGATTCACTTCTTACGGCGCAGAAAGACATTTTGTTGTTAAATCAGCAAAGCCTGGAATGTTCCCCAGTGCCACCCCATAAAATGTTCAACAGATTGCTTAGTGACTAAAACTTCCAGGAAGTAAAAAAAAAAAAAAACTACTTCACTCGAGGTTTTATCGAGAGTGAAATCCTTCAGTGTTAATGTTGTAAAAGTGCAGAAATCTACACTAATGCATTTCTCACATCCATCTTGCATCAGAACTGATTTTATTTTCTAATTTCACCGAATGAAAGGACAGTGGTACATGTACAGATGTTGCTCAGTTAGGTACTTCACATTTTGTCTGCATATAACTTTTACCTGCACTGCAGATCTAACTGCCAAGCCACTTTTCAGTTAATGTGACATTTCGTAACACTAATGTTACAAATTCACAGCACTGTCAACTCTGTAACCTCCACTACATCTGTGCAAGCGCTTCTACCAGATTTATGAGATTCAATTAGTTTTCTTTACATGCAAATCCAACAAGAAAAGTTGGGTCGAAAACGTACAAAACTTTGCAATCTTTGCTCTCATTCTTATGTAAAATGATTATTTGTATGCAAAGAAAATTTTCCCCAAAAGCAGTTCCTAAAAGCAACTTTCTTACTGTCATATTCATTGTGTCAATTCCCTTCCAGAAAGACTTGCCTATTCCCAAAGCCGTGTCATGTCCTCAGGTTTATTGACTGTAGAACTAACGGCTCTGTCAGTCAGCACCCAGGCAGACATTTGATCGGGTTTGATGACACAACAGTTGGAAGAAAGGGAGCATTGTCCTGTTCTTGCAGAGAGTTTGCAGTGGGGTTACGACTTTCATCTGACTAACACCACCAACAAAAGAGAAGCATTTTCACAAGATCTAATCGTAAATGGTGGGACGCTCGCTGAACCACTGCGTATAAAGAGGCAGAGGTGAAAAGGGACAGTGTTTTTCACTATTTGCACTCGCTCTGAACTGGAGGGAATGGCCGACTGTGTCGTAGGATAAAAGACTGGTTTCACCCTTAACTAATTATTTCTAAATGGACAACCAGTGCTATGAAAAAAAGTTATTTCATGTGGAAACAAAGTAGAAAGAAATAAAGTGACAGTGAGACATGAGTGAAAGAGAGAGAGGAAGTAAAAGAGGAAAGGTGAGAAAGAGAGAGACTGTGTGTGTGTGTGTGTGTGTGTGTGTGCAGCAGAGGGTGAATTATGGCTGAGGTGTCATGCTGTGCCCCATGTCACACTCGTCCTCTCACCTCCATAAAATATACTGGCCTCAATCAATAACTAATTAGCTGCTAATTACCATGGCTAAAATACACAGCGGCAATCGCATAAACACACAGACGTCCACATATTGATAACTGAAGCAGGGTGGCGCCATGTGTTACACCTCCAAACACTGTTTCTCAACGCAAACACACAGAACTGGCCGTGATTCACCTAATGGAGGTGAAAGGTCAAAAGGAGAGTTTGACTTCCGATAAACAAATAAACAAACAAAATAACTTAACTAGAACTCTGTATTGATCTACAACTATCCTTCAGGCTTGAACCCCTATATCACTCAGCTTTCTCCTCTCTTCTCTCTCACCCTCTCACTCATCCTCCCTCCTCATCATCAGCCTCCACCTCCACTCTCTCTTTTTCTCATCCTGACATTTTGGCAGCTGTTGCCGTGCCTCCATTTTGCGTTCCCTCAGGGAGCCATGTTGTTCGGTGCATTAGCGACTCATCACTGGCGCACATGGACAGTTCAGACACCACAGACCGGACTGCTGCTGCTGCTGCTGCTAGCACGCCTTCAGATGTGTGTGTGTGTGTGTGTGTGTGTGTGTGTATATGTGTGTATCACTTGGTCCTGCCCTGTGTGTGACCCGTCTTTATAATGATGGAAACTTTCCACAAAGCAAGCTTGTGGTTGTATGAGCACATGTGTGTGTGTGTGTGTTCGTGCGTGCGTGCGTGCGTGTGTGTGCGCACAGGTTGATAAGAGAATGATGAGTGACAACAGATTGTCTGTGTTTTTCACAAACAGTTTTTTCACAAGCTGCTCTTGGTTGTGGCGCTGTCACTTAGCTTTTATTATCTGCACACACATTGTTGACGGATTACCTTCAGTATGTACTGCACTACAGAATATTAAACGGACATTTCGCAATGTTATCTGTGACATTTTGTTTTCACATTACTCGAGTAGAAACACTTGGACTATGAATTACCTTTAGCATCTGTTATTTGCAGTAGGCAAACTATACCATGGCTTCCAGGGAAGCTCATTTTTTTCACTTTTTCATGGTCAAGCACTTGATTTAACCTTTATTTATTCTTATTCCTATTAATAAAAATAAGAATAAGACAACAGATGAGTAGAAGCTGCTGCCGTTTGCTCTGTATCCTCCTGCATCACTTAGGCAAGAGGAGAGAGGCGAGGAGGAGGTGATCGGTGGTGATGTCAAAGATGCCAATAACCACAGCATATTGTCAATATTTTAGAGCCCAAATTTCACAAATCATGTTTTCAGGGGAGCTCATGTCTTATTAAGAGGAGTGGAGCTCCCCCTGGCTCCCCTGTAGTTCACACCCTGATTCATTGTAATAAACATAAATATAAAAGTGGCAAAAAAAAAAAATGAATCAATTAAAGATTCTTAAAATGACTTTCAAAAGAGTTTAGTGTAACCGAAAACAAGAAGAAGAATTGTGAATGGAAGTTCTAAATTTTTTCATACAATATTTTAACATGGAAACACACATGCTCTCTGAATTGTTCACACATGCAGCCATGCAGGTGGTATGCTGTTCGCAGTGCAGTCCGCTGTGATAAGTTACCTGCCTATCCATCTTTATGAAGCTACAAGTGATCCGGCTGTTGGCTCGTACCAAAACATTAGTTAACCAGCAGTCACATACACCGAGACAAAAACATTCAAACCTCTATGGCCAGTTGCTTAATCGATCAAAGCTCCACTTACGTTTCCAAAATGTTCACTAAGTGGCGAAGTTATTAAAGAACAGAAACTTTACAGCCAGAGAAACTGGTAAAAGATAAAAGTTCATATTTCCTGCTCAGAGCTAACCAGAACCGACAGAATTCACACGTGTCCAAACACAAGCCTGTCAGGTCCTGTCACATTCTGGTGAAGTTGCAGACCTCTGCTGTAAGTGGATGCTTAAAAAAAAAAAAAAGAAAATTAAGCTGCATCTTCTTTACTCCTTGACAATCTGAATTTCACCACATAAGCAAGTTTAACTCATCCTTTACAGATCGGTGAACGAGCGATACAGAGTCAGTGGAACACGACGCCTTATTCTAAGCCTATATGAAAACTTAGACGTTATAAATTTCCACATGTACAAGTACAAGTTTTGATGGTTAATTCTGTTCAGGTAAAACTGGGTAAAAGCCCCAGGGTTAAAGTGCTTTTAGTGCCTCGCTGCTATGAACATCTATGGGAAGCACTGGTGACACTTTTTGACACATTTCCTGGAGCATCTCTGGATATGTTTTCCAAGTGAATAAATACTTAAAGGAAAAAATACTTGGAAATCTATTGCATAGTATCTACTTTTAAAAAGGATCTGTTATCTTATTTGCCCACAGTTTAAATGTTAACTTTTACACACCTTTACTTATATATATTATTTTTTACATTGTGTGTGTGTGTGTGTGTGTGTGTGTGTATGTGTGTGTGTGTGTGTGTGTGTGTGTGTATGGGTGCATACACGCAGCAGTCCCCAGTCAGACGGATGCAGTGATCACATTTGTTTGTGCTCATACATGCATTTACATGTGTCCACACATACACACACACACACATAAAATGACAAAGGAGATGTACAAACTAAACATGACAGGTGTATGTGTGTGTGTGTGTGTGTGTGTGTGTGTGTCTGTGTGTGTGTGTGTGTCAGAGAGAGAGAGAGAGACAGAAAGAGCGTGAGATGATGAAAAACTGTGAAAGAGCAAAAAAAACAGTAATGTGGCTTTTTGAAATAGTTGTGACTAGAAAAAGGAAGAGACTCTG
Organism: Seriola dumerili; assembly: GCF_002260705.1. Lineage (NCBI taxonomy): Eukaryota > Metazoa > Chordata > Actinopteri > Carangiformes > Carangidae > Seriola > Seriola dumerili. Next base: position 1,964,135 of record NW_019174923.1, read on the forward strand.
AGCGAAGAGGATGGATTGTTTATATGCATAAATAATAAGGCCACGCATCATGAAACACAAATATGATCATTATTTCAAGATGCTACCTGGTGGTTCTTTATCAATAAAACATCAGTCAAAGCAGAAGTCAAACATCCCTCCATTGATACGTTCCTGGCCACTTATCCAGTTCAGTTCGAGGTTACAGAAAAGGCGGAGCAGCCCAGATGTCCTCTTCCCCCAGCCGTGTCCTCCAGGTCCTCCTGGGGGATCCTGCCTCCCGCCTCATGCTGGTTCAGATGTATAATCTCTCCAGCGTGTTGTGGGTCTGCCCCGGGGTCTCCTCCCTGTCGGACGTACCCAGAATAGCTCCGCAGGGAGGAGCCAGTCCAGGAGGCATCCTGATCAAATGCCTCAACATTTTGATGCTTTTCCCATATTTTCCTAAATTGCCTCGCTCTCCAGCAGCCCTCCTTTGTCATGTTTCCCACGTCTCCTTTCCCACTTAGCCTATTTAAAAGTTGAGAAGTAAAACACAGAGGAGAGAGAGAGCGAGAGCGAGAGATCATCTAAATCAGCTGCAGTTTTGCTGCATTTCCCACTGCACCGTTGTGTTGTTAATGCCCGCAGTCAGCTCCAGCTGCAGGGCTTTTAACATCAGAAAGGCCAGGCTGTTGAACCACTTCCACAGAGGTCGGGCGTTTGGCCTAACCAGCATTACGCCGCTGATGTTTACATCCACTTAAGCCTCACTGACTAAATGTTATCATACTGTGTAGTGCAAAATTGAAAGGGCAAAAACAGACACAGTACAAGCAGGATAATCACCGTTATGATTAGCACCATTTCGAACAAATAACAAGATGAAGACTCCACTAGTCTGCCGAGACTGTCCTGTCCCAGGATGAACTGAATGCCTGAGGCGTGTCTCACATAATCAGGTTACATTTCAAGCAACTGTTCATTAATGTTTTGTTTTTTTTCTTTTTTGGAAGAGAAATTATTTAAACAGATATTCTTATGTAAAAGTGTAGTGTAATGATTCAATGCAGGTTGAAGTTCAACCGACTGCTGTTGTTCGGGAGCCACATTTCAAGACTCAGTTCTAGCTTTTTGAAAAAAAAGGGGCCTAGTTTGTGCTGCATGGATAACTTCTTCATGCAGAAAAAAGATATTGTAGAAGTGAAAATACGTACACTTAAGAAAGCACCCCTATCAAACACACACGCACACACATACCTAGGCCACAATAGGGCCATACAAATAGACATATTGGGGCCAGGGTTGACTTATATCCCTATGCTAATAAGCATACTAATTCACACAGAGCCTGGGAACTTTCTAGAAAAAAAAGAAAACACTACCCCCAACACACACACACACACACACAGACACAAATATAAACCCACACAGAGAAAACCCTCCTGCCATTTCCTAAAGCCCTGTAGACCTCAATGAGTCAAAGACAGAGTGTCTTTGAAGAAAATACAGTTTTTAAACTCTTTTTTGTTCTTTAGAGAGACAAGGTAGGGAGGATAGAAGAGAGTTGGACGGCGTGTGCAAAAAATCATATTTTACTGTATTGGTCTTTTGATGTGAATGGGTGGATGTGCATCATCTGACCTGGCTGTTAAACTTAACTTGTTAGTTTATTTATAGTGATTTTACTAACATAAAAAAAAAATCTGATTGCTGTTGTGTTACATTGCTATTGACTGGCAGATACAGTTACAGGAACGTGGAATTTGTATTCCCCAAATGCCAGCACAGCGCCAGCCCCAGCAGAGTACAATCAAAAGGAGAGCTGTAGAAAAGAAAACAGGCTGCAGGGATGAACAGCAGAGCGTAAATCTGTTTGTTATATCAGTGGTTAAATACCGGGAAGACAAATAAACCAGTCATTTTCTTTTTCATTATAGTGGTTTAACTGTAATTGTAACATCATCTCATACTTTCCTTTATTTTCCTTTTTTCCACCCAAATGTCCAGCGAATTACAAGCTTTTCAACTGCCAGCGAGTTATTGTATGTGGCTGTAAGCCTATGTAGCATGATTTCATGAAATATAATGATTATTATTGCGCAACATATGTTCTGTAGTCTCAGCTAATGCTAAAAGAATTACACTTAACAGTTACTGTAAAGTACCAGTTACTTAATGATGGCTGATGTCATTTTAAAAACAATGTGCACTCAAACTGTACCATTTATTGTGCCAATCATAACATCATGTCTGTCCTCCCAAGAAGAGGAACAGCATCAATGAGAAAACAACATTAAAGTGGCAAAGCCCACTAGTGGCCATAGTAATTATGACAGAACAGATGAGGAAGTCAGGTGATGTTTCAGTGACAAAGCTGGCAGTGAGGTCAGGGTGGATATTTTAGGGTCAACCAAACGTGGGACTCTTGAAACTGCTCTTCTTTTCTTAACAGTCACTGCTGCTTTCTTTAAAACCTTGCCCAACTGTTTATTATTGCAGCCATGACAACAACGGTCCCCTAATCTTCACAAAATAGTCATTGTGTTTCCGAAGCAACCCAAACCATGACCTTTCCCTTAACCTAACCAAGTTGTTTTTCTGCCTAAATCTAAAAAAAGAAAGACATAAAACAAGTGTTGTAAAAGAGATTTCTTTATTTGGATTTAGTCATTTGTCAGATGCTTTTCTCTGAGGCGTCTTACAAGTGAGGGACAACGCCAATTCTTCATTTAACAGTTTTAGCAGGTGCTAATAATTGATGTCCTGCTGATAGAGCAGGCAATACTTTCACACATAGTTTTAACAAACATGGATAAACACATATTTTTTCATTTAATTTGGAGGATTCAAACTTGCAGCATTTTCTACTTGACAAACTCCCTGCCGGAGATGCCCATACTGGACATACAGTATATATGGTCATTATTTACTGAAAAATTGACGAATTAAATTACCAATGAACAAACTCATGCTGAATTTATTAACAAACACCAGGACTTTCTATTTCAACAGAGCATAACTTAGAGACTCCTCCAAACTGTGCCAGTGTCATGCAGCTTTCCTGGCTCAAAATATAAAAATCCCTCACAATGAAATGGAAAGTCATCATTCATCTTACATCAGCCCATCTTACATCTTTCATACTCTCTTCTGTCTGTCTTTCTCTCTCTTTTTGTATATCCCTTTATCTTTTTCTCTCTTCCTGTATCTTTCATGCTTTTGCTGTGTCACCCTCTGGCTGTTTCGTTATTTAACTTCTCATAACATTCCCAATTCTTTTCAGACCATTACAGTTTATTTTTGTCTATATTTCTCTATTCATCCCTCTCTCTTTCTCTCTCTCTCCCTCTCTCTCTTTCTCTCTCTCTTGATTAGACATTTTTATTGTGGGGAAAAGCAGAGTGCAAATGGCCATTAGAGAACGTTTTACTCCCCCCTTTTCCAAATTCAAAATGACAGGCCTAGTGATATGCTGCTAACGTGTGTGTGTGTGTGTGTGTGTGTGTGTGTGTGTGTGTGTGTGTGTGTGTGTGTGTGTGTGTGTGTGTGTGTGTGTGTGTGTGTGTGCGCTCATGTGTGCACCTTCCAACCGCTCTCTCCATCAGCTGTCTAATATGCGAGCCAAATCAGAATAATATATGGGGCTACAGGCTGCTAATGGGTGCACTGTGTATGTGTGTGTGTGTGTGTCTGTGTGTGTTTGTTTGTTTGTGTGCGCGCGCATGTACATCTGCAGAAAACAAAGCCCCATACCTAAATGACAGCCATATGAAACTGTGTGCAGAGGCAACTGGCCTAGTGTGGGTTTTCTGAAATGACGGACAGGTGGGAGGTCTAATCCCATCAGAGAGTTGGTTAGTCTGTCCCTCAGGGCCCGCCCCTGTCTACTGAGTGGGCCCTGATTGGATGATATGATTCTTAAAGTCAGATGGATTGGATTGCCTGAGGCAAAGAACAAGTGAAATGGGCAGAGAGGGAAGGAGGGAGAATGTGAAACACACAGAGAAAAAGATTGCAAGATGAAATCTGAGAGTCAGAGAGATGGATGGGTGGTGTTGCACTGAGAAAATATACATCTGAGAGAGACTAATAGAGAAAATCTGAGACAGTAAGAGATAGACGGAAGACAATGAGAGAAGTAACTGTAAATTCAGACGGATCACTTAGCTTGAAGGGAGGTGAATATGAATTTAAATAAATGAATCAGCCTGGGGAGATCGCCGTTAAATGGAGTTGAGTGGGTGGTTGAGTTTTGGGACTCCTGAGTAGGCTGCAGAGAAAGGAACGAAAGAGGTGTAATAAGCTAAAAGCTCATTCGGTAGTCTGAGTATTAGTTTATGCAGCGCCACAAACCAGGAAAAACACTAGGAGATTATGAGAGAGCTCAACACAATATGGAGAAATTCAACCTGGAGCGCACAGTTATTGTGTCCTTAATAAGATGTAGCAAAGGTGCAGCTGCAAAGCTGCAACTTACCACATTAAAAACACTGACTATAATCATGTGACCTAATCCCTCCAGTTTGACCTCAGGCTGAACAGAACAGAAGGAAAATTCTCTCACCTACCCAGAGCTGAACACATCCACCTTAGCCTCTGAAACAAACATAGCCTGTATCAGTTTGTTAGAAAGTCATCTCACCTGAGCTCTGCAGTCATTATCAATAACATAAAAAATAGATTGTGTGCTTGAAGGTTTGTTAGCTACTGTTGTAGACAGAAGTGTATGATGTCTTCCTTGGTTCAGTCGGTGGTTTAGGCTGCCAGTGACTGCAACATGCCAGATACCTTAACATGTTGTTAGCTAGCATGCCGTCAGCAGACAGCGGTAGCTGGTGATGACTGACGTACGACTTGCCTCTGAGGTCTGTGTTGAATGTATTTAAGGTAAACACAAGAAACTTGTGCTGTAGAAAATGGACCAGACTCAGTGAATAGCTCCCTAAGCTTAACATCCTAAGTCCTATGATAACTATTAATTCAGCTATACAGACTAATGAGCAGTGATAACTAACATGTCTTTGGGGTCATCAGGTGGGAACCTCCTTTCACCAGTGTTTCGTCTAGTTGGTCCCACGAACCCTCCAGGAGGCTAGACAGTGATCACTGGCGTCCCAGAGTCACTCCCCTAATGCCAGCCATCACTGCTCCTCACACCACAACTATTTTCTCCTTTATCTTGCCTATGCTACCACAAACCCTCCCCTCCCCCCCTACTCCCCCACTCTCCAACAACTGAGTAATGAGTAAAGGTAAAGAGGGGGTTGGATCTGGGACACTGGGGCACACTGTTGAGCCTTCTCAGTGTCATGGGCCCAACTCAACACAACAACAGTTACTGACAGGTTGCCCCCCCCTGACGGCGGACTTGCCTGCACTCTAACACTTACACACAACCTTACATCAAAACCAGACACATTGCTGTTTAGTGGCTAATTGTAAGAGTAGTTGAACGTTTATGACGGCTGGACGACCCATTGGGCAGTTGACTTCAGACGACGCAGCCTTTCAAGCCAGTGGGGCCACTGTAGGTGAGCTCAAGCAGATACAATGTAGATATATTGGTCAACCAGCAGGTATGTGCTCTTTGCTTCGAGGGGTAGGATTCACTGGTAGTTCAATTCATGGTCAGCGAATGGTTTCATTTGTCATCACCCACTTCCACATGAATGCTCAGTCAACTTTTAGCACATTTAACCGTGTGTATTGATAACTGAAAAAATGTAAACAAGATACACTCACAGGAACGGAGTGTGTGAGAGTGGCTGAAACCAGTAACAACAACACTAATGTACTGTAAGTAAAGCAGAACTTAACCAGTGAAAGAAAATCCACTGTCATTATAGAGCCTCATACACTACTCGGATTACTGCATTGAATAGACAATATTTGGAAAAGCTCGGTCCGAGCAGAAGCGTGTAAAGAAATGCTATTTTCAGATTTCTCTGGATAAAGAAAGCATATGTTCTCCAGCTCAAGTGTGCATACACTGGTAGCACTGGTCTGTCACCAGAGGGAGTCAACACATCGTTCCTCACGGTTCAAAAAGGAGATGAATTTGATGCAACATTATTTCAGAATAATAATAATATCTTAAAGTAATGACAAATACCTGGTGGCGACAGCGGTAGAAACAAATGAGTATAATGTAACAGAAGCCGCAGGTGCCTCTCAACCAACAAGACCATTTCTTTTAAGGTCTGACATTCAGTGAACAAGCAATGGTTCCTTTGGGGGACAGTGCCAAAACAGCAGCAGGTGGTTTGACAAGCGCACAGTAAGAAGTAGGATTGTTACAAGAGCTACACGCTCATGCTCATGCACATCGAGACATGAGCATCAATTAATCTCTACACGGAAGCAATGAATAAAGCATGTCGTTTTCTCTGAAACAAGCCTGAGGTCTGAGGGTCAGAGGTGCATAAGATCCTATTTTAAGTGTAGGTAGATCATTATAAGTCAAAGTAAGTGCTTGCAGTGAAATTCAATTTTGGAGAATTAAAATGTCAACTATCAAACATGCAGAAAAAGTGGGAGGCAAAGAAGGCGTCTGATCATGTTTTTTGTTTTTTTCAGTTTTTGTGATTTAAAAAAAATACATTTTCATGTGTTACTAGAGCTGCTAAAAAAATCTCTTTTTACATCTGAAAAAAATCAGTCGTGGAAAAACAGAATACTAGACAATTTAACACTTAGTGTGTGTTTGTGTGTGTGTGTGTGTGTGTGTGCACGCGCACATGTGCATGTGCGTCCATCTTTGCTTTTAAAGTCATAAAAAATGTGAATCAGATTCGGCTGCTACTTTCTAGCAAAACATGCTTTTAACAGTCGAGCTCTGTCTGTTTTTGCTTGAATTGTTGCTGAGAGGTAAGGAAAGTTTTCAGCAATTGTCTTTGGAGGTTTGGAGGTTTGTACAATTGTTGTGGTGGTGTTTGTGGTATTTGATGATGGTGAAGACAGTTTTTCTAGCTTTTGTGTTTTCAACAAGTCCTAACTGCTGAGATCCACACTTTTACTTTCTCTCTACTTTGCTGCTTTTTCTCACTGGTTTCTTTCAGTTTTTTTTCTTGTTTTGCTTTCTCCCCTGTTCCTGCTCTCTATCTCTCTCTCTATCTCTCTCTCTCTCTCTCTCTCTCTCTCTCTCTCTGTCTCTTTCTTAGAAACAGAGAGATTAAATCCATTCTTCAGTGTCTTCAAACCTCCAACTCAGCTGTTTACTTGCAAAAACACCAATACACTTGTTCTAAGTCTGCGCATGTGTTTGTGTCAGGTTCTGCATCTTTGTGCGTTTGTCTGACTGTGGTCAACTTTCTGTGTGTGCTTCTTGCTGTGTGTCTGTGTGAGCTAGCAGAGTGGATTTTTTAAGGGTAAAAATCGTGTTTATTATTTGAAGAGTCTCAGGATCCTTGCTTTAACCAAAATTTAATGAAGCTTTTTGGAGTTCAATCCTTCGTGTAATGTTTGTGTCCTGCTCTCTCTAAAGTGAATGTGACTGTTCTCTCATATTTAGAAGCTGTTTCAGACTCCACGGGGACAAAGTAATGCCTATTGCTAAAGTTTCTATTTTATTCTGCTTTTCTGTTTTTCTTTGGAAACCATTAATATTTAATCTAATATCCTCTGTGACAGAAACAGAGCACAAAGTTGATGTATGAAGCCATTTCTTCAGAAAAGTTATTATACTCAAATCAATGTGTTTGTGGCTTTCTATTTATGTTTTTGCCAAAATAACTGTCAGGCAGGTTGAAAGAAGATCACCACTTATTAATGCATTTACTTTAAGGGAATAGTTTGAGATTTTGGGAACTAACTTTCCTGCTGGGAGATAGATGAGAAAATCATCACTCTCTTGTCTCTGCATAAACAATGGAGCAAAAGTCAGGGCTGGATTACACAGTGATGCAGCGGAGTCGACATCAAAGCTCAACGAAGCTACTGCATCTTGCCACTGGTCGCCAAGAAATAGTTACTGCACATTACTACAAAATTACAACTTGCTTGTAAGTTTCAGCTCTCGTGTATCATTATTAATGTATCGTTATTCATTTGTAGGCATGACACATCACCAAAATCAGTCATTTGCTCATTCACAAGTCTTTTATGTTTTGATAACAAAGTAATGCACTTGTGATCACAAGAAAATAAGGATTCATAGATCAAGGGAATTCATTTTGGATTTGATTGATCAAGGGAAATCATTATAAAATAAAATAAAGCACAGATGCTCTCAGCTTCTCAGTGCAGTGACACGTAATCTTACAAGAATTACCACTTCAAACCATCAAAATTATTGATCAAAGGTGATTGTTGCCAGTAATCAGGTCGTTCCTATGTACATTACTGTATTTGTGTTTAGTGCAGTAGAATGAGGAATGATTCACTTACACTCTGCCCTGCAGTGGCAGTAGAAAGAAAAAAGAGGAGAACAAGTAGAGAGGACTTTTCCTGAGTAGGTAGTGAGAGGGGATGAAACTGAGGGTGGAGAAAGAGGTGGGAAGCATTTATCAGAGATGAGAGTCAATAAATATAAAGTGAAGAGGTGTTCTGGAGAATGGGTATTTTGGCAACAGCTTTGGTGGTCAACACTTCCTTCTTTAGTGTTTTGCACTGCACTTACCAGTCCTCAAATTTTTTTCCGTTTGTCAAGTGACGCTCGATGTCTGACGGGTTGCCGTCGGTAACACAGCAGTTCTCCTGCTCTGAAGTCTAACCAAACTGTGAAACTTTGGTATCCAGTTGAATCATTTCTACTCTGGAATCAGAGACATTTATTTATCTGCTTTTTTGTGAATTATTACTGTACATCTGGACTGATTCATAAATATAACAGATATCACATTCATAAACAGTAAAAAATAGTAGTTGCTCTTCAGAAAAACTATTTGTATGTGTATAAATGAAAAGAACAGTGACGTTCAACAAGCTCTCTTATTTTCCACCCTCCCCTCCATTGGCACTTACCCCATGCCATGTCCGTCCACAGCTGTGTGTGTGTGTGTGTGTGTGTGTGTGTGTGTGTGTGTGTGTCTTGTAGTGTTCAGACAGTAATTCTTTGTGTGTGTGGCTCCATCTCCACATCATGTCTCTGGCATCTCTTGTGAGTCTATTTTTGTTTTTTTGCTCCACAGCTCTGTGCCATGTGGAGACACACACACAAACACACACACATACACACACACACACACACACACACACACAAACACACACAGGTACACAGACAGCATACAGCAAAGAGAAACTACGAAAAGTGAAAAGAGAATTTAACTGGAACAAAAGGAGGTGGGAAGAAATGAGAATTCAAAATGAGACAGACTAAACAAAAAGCTTCCTCTCTCAGCACAAAAAGAAAAAAAGTGGATAGTAAATGCAACATAAAACTGTAACCTGTTTACCCTTTAGCAAAGCACTTACACAGCCAACTGCTCAGCTGTACACAGGTGAAGTCTCTCAGGTATGTAACTCCACATTTCACAACACATTATCACCTTTTAAGTTTTAATGGCTAACTGGTTAGCCAACACATCCAGCTGATATGGAGCAACATTAGAGTCCCATTTCTGTCAACATGATGAATGTGAGTCCTTCTATCACTGTTTTTGGTCTCCATTAAATCTTGAGGGAAATCTCTTCAACTGCTAAAGGCTCCAGAATTGTCACCAGCTAGTCGCTAGCATTAGCTGTCAGCCATTTGCTGCTGGCGAACTAGCATGTAGTGGGTTTCTCAGTGAGAACAGCTGACTGCTGCAGCCAAAAACAACGCTATGAGAGCGGTGACACCAAACCAAAGCAGTAACTTTATGGGAGGTAGAATCAAACAATGAGCTGATACTAAAATGCTATAGAGATGATGGGAGCTGCAGAGACAGGTGATAATCATCTGTGGGTTTGTCACTTTGAATGAAACCTTTAAAATTACACATAGTCATTTGATCCATTGCTACTATGAAAATATTTAGCCACAATTTTTGCATTATTTATCATTCTAAAAATAAATAAATGGATAGAAACAATATGGTATGTACATTTCAACATTCACTTACTATTGTATTTAATGTAAAATTCATGAGTCACTTATCCTGCAATTATTCTGCATTGATTTTATTTCGTAATTCAGAGTTCATCTCTGTGTAGTAGACTTGAATTAGTATTTTGCAAATTCAAAACAGTGTTTCTGAACTGAAAAGTGAAACGACAATTTCCTCAAACTTTCCAAAATTAAATAAAACTTAATTTTTCTAAAATGTTCCTACGGGGCATTCAGCCATAGAGCAGAAGTAATCTGTGGTAAAAATGACAGACGTGGACAATGGCTGCAGTGGCAGTTCAAGCAGAACCGTTGGGCATTCCTCTAACTTCTGCTGTCTTATACCTTCATTGGAAACTGAACCCTGCCACACTAACCAAGTGCAGTTTTCACACTGATTTACACCTGGAATATAAAAATGATTTGGAGAAATAGTTTGAGGCACCAACAGTCTAACATCCCTTTGATGTTAACAAGCGGTAAATCAGGTTTTAGAGAGAGAGGAAGATGAAGAGGGAGACTGTGCGATGAGGGAGCGAGGGCGGGGTGGAGACAAAAGAAAAAGAGGGGGTCAAGAGGGGGGAATGGTGGATGTTGAGGGAGATGTAAAGAAAGTTAAAGGCAGAGGAGAAAAAGAGAAATTGAAAAGAGGAAGCAGAGAGGAGAAGGGCTGGGCACCTTTCCTTTTATGTTGGGGGAGCGGAAGCGAAAAGAAGAAAGTAAAACTGAGGGAAATTAAAAGGTAAAAGGAGATGGAGGAAACGGTTTAGCTCTGATGTACAAAATGTTAACCTCTTTTGAGATCAAAGGGTTTCATAGGGAAGCCAGAAAAAGTGTCACACCACACAAAGCGTGTGGAGGTTCTGTGTTTTGATGTGTGTGTTTATTAGGAAAATAAGAAATACTGTCCTGACCTTGCTCTGGCCCGAGCCCAACAATATTACAACAACGTGTTATTATCCAAATTTTCGCTTAGTGGCTAACCAGATAAGTTGTTGAGTGATGAACCTCTGCTTTACTGTCCTTTATTGTGTTCTCTCACTCTTTCCATGCTTCTTGAAGTACTACATGCAGTACATAGGCTATATAACACCCAGCCAAAAATGTTAGCTTATGCTAGCTGCCAAGTTGAGCAGGAAAGTTTAAATGTGTTAACATTTAACATTTTCACCTTTAGTGTGCGATCAGACAGAACGCAAATCAAATTTTTACAGAGACACAAGCAAAAATAAAAGAGATGGAAAGAAAATAACAGAACTGTGAGTTCTGAGATCTCACACAGTTCACACTGATGTAGACAAGGTCAGTGCATTGGCTAGCTAGCTAGCTTCACAGTTAATATCTGTATATACATATATGTTTGGAGTGAATAAACATAAATGGTCCAGTGGCCAAATTTGTGCAAATAACACAAGGTGAAAAATCATTTTGAACACCCTTTAGACATCCGGCAGACCCAGAGCGCCTCAATGGAGTCATATTTTTCATCTAATATTCACTCTAGTATCGGTTCTGTTTTCAATTCCACTAAATCCTGAGAAAAAAAACTGGGTCTGGAAACAGCTGTTCATAGGGGATTCGAGAGCATTACAACGAACCTTAGACAAACCGTGCGGGCTAGAGAGCTAAAACAATGAGATAAAAGAGACTAAAGGCTGAGTAGAATTGCAGAGCTGAGTGCTACACATTTGAAAATGATGCAACAAATACTGAAATCTGCCCCAAAAATACCCAACATATTTTTGTTTTCCACACTACAGCATGTTAGCACCCCCAGGTTGGTTTAATGTTCCAAAAAAAAAACAAAGCACTGTCAGTAATTATCAATAAATGAGGTTTAGATGCTTCTCTTAGGAAAATGAGGGCTTTGAGAAGCAACCAAGAAATTCAATGATTTTCCAAAAAGAATTCAAGAGCAGTGATGGTCTGGGGTGAGTGTATGATCGGATCAATATGAAGGAGGATGTTGCTGAAAAAAACTGGGGACCTCTACCCTAGACGTTTGGACCTCACTGTACATACATTTAAAAACAGAGCAATAGAATGAATATGAAGCGAGACTGAGAGGAAGGAAGGGCTGAACCGAGTGCAAATGTGCAGTTGTGCAAAAGAAGGTGGAAAAACACTGAGAGGTGAGACAGACAGGCAGTGAGAGTCTATAGGAGACAGGAAGTCAGACAAAGGGCGTGCATGTTAAATGTAAACCTAAGAGTGAAATAGGAAGGGGTAGGGAGAAAGAATGAAGTGTGCAGGGTAGGTGCAGCGTGGAGAGATGAAAGAGGCTGTGAGAAATAAAAAGGGAATGAAACTGAGAGAGGGAGGAGGGAGGATAAGGTAAAGAAAGAGAAGGAGGAGAAGTTAAATAAACGCCAGGAAAAGGTGACTGGCTGTGAAGATAAGAAAAAAGAATCACATCCGTCAGTAACTATCAGTAGTAACGTTGCTCGGCAGGTGGAGTATAACACATGAATCCTGACTTAATATTATATAAACTACTGTATACATACATATGTTGCCACCACCATCGCATTATGCCCACACTGGGCTATGATTAGTTTCCTCCTCGTATGAATCCATTGTTGTTGGAACATGTGGGATGATTTGTCCAAAAAACGTCAACTCAATCAGTCACACAGTCAGACAAGTGAGGAGGGTGAAAATGAATCTGACTGAAATCCAGGTTTTTTCATTGTTCTGCCTGTCACACTGTCTGTAAGACTGCTGTCAACTTTCTGAAATACAACCATGATAATCTAGTGTCGACATACATTTTTTTACTGTTAGAAAACTAGATATTTGCATTTCCATAATCATAGTAACAGAAAACATGTAATGGTTTCTTTAAGTAGATTAAGTAAGTTCAGTCTGCTTGATTAAAAAAAAAACATCTTCCACAGTCTTGAAAACTGAGAGGTAAACATAAGAATGGAGTGTTTAGCATAACTTATGATGCTCAGACATTTGCCAGTGAGTAATTATGAAAATAATTGTTTAAAAAGTGTTTGTTGCATCTGATAAACTGTGTCTCAGCAGGCACCATATGAACGCTGGGAATCTCTGTCTCTAGTTTGGAGGAACCACTGTCTAGACAGTGTTTTAAAATGCAAAGATCCACTGTTTTATCTCACTGAGGAGGAACAGAGTACGGCTTATGATGGGAATGACAGAGTTAGACGTGATGTATTAGACCATAGCTAACTGATGATCAGAAGGGCAAACAGACAAACAGTGGTGGAATAAGATTTAGATCCTTTACTTAAATGAAAGTACCAATACAACAATGTAACATTACAGCTGAGCTGTGGCTGCCTCATGTTAAACTGTAAAACGGTGTGTTGTAGAACATCTGGGGCCGGTTGAACAAAACACCTCTAGTTAAGCTTTTCCTTGAAGTCTGAGTTAAGGTTTCCTTAAAATAAAAACAGATGCACAAAACAGGTGCACTTGGGGCGTCGCGTAGCGGAGTGGGTTACGCAGGCGCCCCATATATAGAGGCTACAGTCCTCGCTGCAGCTGGCCCCCGGTTCAACTCCCGCTTTGGACGGCCCTCTCCTGCGTGTCATTCCCCCTCTCTCTGCCTCCCCATTTCCTGTCTCTCTACTGTCCTGTCCATTAAAGGCACAAAAAGCCCTCAAAAAAGATAAAAGAATAATAAAAAGTAAAAAAACAGATGCACTTAAGTCTTCTCCTTAATTTTCCTTAAAATGTTAATTAAAGTATTTAATGATTTCTCTGTATCTTTGTCTTATACTTCAAGTCAATTAAACAGTTGCACAAAAGACCTTAGTGACCGAAGTAAGGGTACCTAAACTAAAGGTAACTAAAGGTACCTCTGACTCTGTCTTAACTGCAACATGGCTGAGTTTATAGAGATAGATGAAGAAAATAAACACATCCCAAGAAGAGTGTTGAAAAAATAATCAGATTAATAACTATAAAAATGAGACCATGGTTTAGTTTCTGTCTCTTACTTATACAAGACTGTCTCTAGTAATACAAGTGTTGTCAACTGTAAGACTATAATTTTATTTTATAATTTCTCTCACAAAAATGTTTCTTCTTGCTCTTTAGCCGTCTTCATACAGAGCTCCACTTAGACCCACAGGAATACAGTTTAAAATGCAGCGCAAAGGTTGCCAGTATTCTCGTGGGTGGTCTTATGTGGTTAAAGTAATTATACTAATGTCTTAAAATGAATGTGATTTACTGGCTTTAAGGTGTTGCTTGTTGCACATTTAACACGTTGCTTCAGATTGTTGGAGGGTACAAGAGCTCCCCGAGTATTCACAAATCCAAAATGCCACTGATGTGGCAGGAAGAATTTGCAGAAGCATATAATTAACCTTTCTTTATAGGGCACTTTGCAAAACAGTGTTCCAAAGTACCTTACAAGATGAATAAAAATGTAAGCAATCAGTAACAAAATATTTATTTACTGCAAGAGCACAAATGTTCTGATGAAAACTGGCTCCAGGCTGTGCTTAAGGAATGTATAAAATGGGCTGCATCTGTTTCTGTGGAAATCACTGATTCATTTCTGTTTAAGGTCAGTTAAAAATGTCAGACTCTGCATGCATGCTGTCCTTAACTCAATCCAGCTTCTCTCTTTCTCCTCTTTTTGCTCTTTTTTTCCACTCTTCAGGTATCCCCAAACTGTGACCAGGTCTTGGTGAACGGTAAAGAAATGCGTGGCCGGCAGTCTTTGGCAGTCAACTTCACCTACCTGCACCTATCTGCTCAGCTGCAGCTCACCGTCTGGGTTCCCAAGCTTCCTTTGCAGATAGATGTGTCAGATACTGAGCTGAGCCAGGTCAAAGGCTGGAGGGTCCCAATCATCACTAACAAGAGGTAATTTATCTGTCTGACCTTGAGGGAATGAGGGAGAGAAACATACAGTGAAGGGTGTAAGCATATATATATCGAGTACACGATATATATTGATATATACCCTGATACCATACTGTATATCTCCAATAGACTATTATCAGCTGATGTATCGGCCTGGAAGATTTATCAGTCGGGCTGTAGTTTACAAATTCTCCAGGCTAAGAGAGCGGAGCACTGTAAAATAAGATAATGAATGTAATGAATTTTTGTATCACATGCAAAAGAAATTAGTTCCTTTCCGTTTAAATGAATTCTGCTGGCAAACAAGGTGAAATGTGGTTTGGAGCAGGCTGATCTCAACCTGTTTTAGTTAACTTACAGTAATTATATTCAAAATTAATACTGTTATTGATGTTGAAATGTCAAATATAGCTCTTTTATGAACTCCGAAACATTTGATATGATCATATGAGCCAACAAACAACAACAAAGCTGGATATCAAATATGTAGCTGTAGTTGAAGCAACACACACACGTTACTGACAAAAACAATCAAACAACAAGCTCATCCTCTCACACCAAACATAATGTACTCTGAAAACCGTGTTAGTTGTGCATTGCTAAAGTATGGCTTAGAGCAGAAACAAGCAGCTCTTGCTTCATGCACTTCTTCTGCTTGAGAAGGCAGTCACTCACCGCATATTGTGTCTTCAACTAAAAGAACTGAATTTTCGGCGGTAAAAAAAAAGAAAAAAGAAAGAGTGTCTGAGTCACTGTTGAATGTGATTTTGGTTTGTGATAAATCTTAAGCATTTCGTGTCTATCTACTATCTGTGAGAGAGAAAAGAAATGAATGAAGCAAGGCAGAGTTTGAATGTGTGTGTGTCTGTGTGTGTGTGTGTGTGTGTGTGCGCGTGTGTGTGTGTGATATAGTGCTTATGGAATGGAGCAGTTGAGAGCACATATCATTCCGGCAAGTCTATAATTTCCTGTGAGGTCAAGGCCTCCCTGGCTATACTGATGACAACTATTATGGCTTTAGCATCATTGCCACTGAATGAAGCATTCAGTCACTTACACACACACACACTCTCTCAAACGTGAAATAATGCAGGTGGGTGGGTCAGTTACAGGATGTTGGTGTGCAAGTGTCAGTTTATATTCATACTATTGTGTGTATGCGCATGCAAGTGTTTGTCTATTGTTCTGTGTTTTTTTAAGTAGCGACGGTGGAACGGATGGCTACAGCGTGACATAGATTCTATCTCAACACTTCCCAGTGTTGCAGCCCAACTGTCAACTACGGGAGAACAACTGGTTTACCGTAGTAGACAGTTGGGCTGCAACGGTAGGAAGTGTCAAGAGAGAATCTACGTCATCCCCTCATGCTGTAGCGGTCCCTTTAACAGTTGCTGCTTAAAGTTCCTATTTCCTCATGAACTGCAGCCCTTACTTAAATAAAAAAAAATATTTTGATGCAGATCTAGATCCAAATTTACATGTATATAGTGACAAATTTAGATGACTATGGACATATAATGTGTACAACAGAGGCTTCATTTACATGAAAATAAATAATCAGGATACAAGCAGGTGCATTTTCATTTCCTGACTAATATGCCCAGTGAGTGGTGGGATATTGCAAGAATTACCATAGAAACACATGATACAACTATGAGTGCCAAACAGACAGCTTCTCGCGCACACCATTAGGCATATGGAGATGCCCATTACTGCCTGAGAATTAAACACAATGAATTGCTTACCTTGTGCAACAGAAGGCCCCTATTTCTCCAGTATCTTCTCAAGTGATGGCATTGAGGTCAGTTTCTAGGGGTTCAAGGGTTTGCAGCTTAGGTTGCATGCATGTGACAAGCATGTGATAAAAGTCTAACTTTTACAAGGGCAACATTTGTGATCACCATATACCAAAAGTGAGAATCTTTATAGAATTTGAGAAACTCTTACTTGAGTATGGAAAGCAGGACATTGCCTCATTTAGATACACAGCTCCCTACTTGAACTCAAATTAACAAGAGAAGTCACATTGGGGATATGTTTTTGTTGCTCAGGTTTTAATAACAGCCAACACGAATTGACTTGTAACATACACACTCAGTTGAAAATCAACTAAAATATGCATGTACCCTTTCCTTCTTAAGGTATAAAAAACCTTTTCCTACTGGTCTTTCTGTATGTCTTTTCTCTGTGCATGCATGCCTGAATGCTTCTGTACCTCTGTGTTTGATTGTGCATTTGTGTGTGTGTTAGTATGTGGGCGTCAGTGTGTGTATGCATGGTCATTTGTCTGTGTGTGTGTGTGTGTGTGTGTGTGTGTGTGTGTGTGTGTGTGTGTGTGCTTGTTGCTTCTATTCCCCATCTTGTCGTCTTCCTTCCATTCTGTTCTGCTAGGCCTATTTTTCAATTTCGCCAATTTCTGCTCAGATAGCCACCAACTAGTGTGCACTCACAGACACAAACACAGGCATGCACACACACACACAGACACACACCTCTATCTCCCCTAACCACTATCTCACAGAGTGAAACACAAGCACTATTAGGCACACACTCTCACACAGACACATACACTACTTGGACACTAGGAAATGGAAAAAAAAATTCCTGTAATATTACCTGGGTTTCACACTCCAGGACAGTTATAGGACACAGAAGCAGTCCTGTGTGTGTGTGTGTTCGTGAATGTATGATCCTGCGTGGGCCTGCCTCCATTTGTTGTTGTATAGATATTACACAGAGGGAGGCAAAGAAAAAATAATGTGTGTTTCTTTGTATGCGTCTGTGTATGAGAAAGAAAGATAGATCCTCAACTAGGAGCAAGGGAAAGAGGTTTTCTGTTTTAACACTGATAGTGCATTCAAAGCATTTTTGGATCTGTTTTATTTATTTATTTTGGGGGTGATTATTCAGCCTCCTCAGCTCTGGAATTACAACAGGTACATGCTTTTCATATTATTGTGTGTTTGAAAAAACAGGTAACAAAATAAGTTTTAAATCACATTATAGATTGGTTTCGAGTGAACTCTTTCAAAATAGTCTGTCTAGTTCTTTTCTTCCAATGGTGTTCATCATTATCTTGCTGTAGGATGAAGCCCTGACCAACCAATATGTCTTTCTTTGCTTTTTTCTCACCATTCTGATAGAACTATACAGTACTATTTCCAGCAATACAGTATTGTCCTGATAATGCACCAGAGAGTGTGTACCATTTGTTCCAACACTGCCTTTGTACAGACTGTATTGTTAAGGGCATATGTAGGAATTATTTGTGTTATCTTTCAAGGCTTCATTTACTACCATTGCTGCAGGAAAACTGTTTCTGCCCAGTTGGGGTAAGAGATGAAGAGGTGATTTTGACATTGCTATTGTGATGGAGAGACTAATTGGCCAGGATGAGTATGACTTCAGTCTTAGAGAGGTTTACTTTGAGTTGGCGTCCCTTCATCCATATGGATATGTCAGAGAGACAAGCTGAGATCTATGCAGAGACTGTCGGGTTGTCTTGCAGGAACGACAGGTATAGGTGGGTGTCATCTTCATAGCAGTAATATGAGAAGCCATGGACCCAAAGAGGTGGTGCATATTGCAAAGACAAGGGGTCCCAGTACCGATCCTTGGGGCACCCCTGTGGGTAGGGGATGGAATAAGGATTTTTGTCTTTGTCATGAAACGCTGAAGTTCACACAAGCTGTTCCTTTTTTTGTATCTTATATAAAAGCAGAAATAAAGATCCTGTAAGTCCTGAATCATTTTTATGAAAGTTCATCTGTCAAGAACAGCTGCTCGTCACTGTTGATACAACATATTCAGCACATATCACAACACATTTTGCTCTGGGTGGTGTCTTTTGATCGTACTATGTAACATCTATTTGTATGTTTCCCTTACACATGTAGCTATTTGAGAAGTCCCACTGTAGCATCTACACTTGTTTATGTGAACTGGGGGCTCCATTTATGAGGGAAATTAGTTTCTAAGAGAAGTTACAATAGTCTAGGTATACTCACTCACAACTTACTTGCAGTCACCAGTACCAAACAATGGAGTGCCAGTTATATCGTTTTTTCAACCAGGCATTCCAAGAAAAGCACATTGTACAACTACAGTGTTTTAAAAGTGTTACAGATGGATTAAAAACTGAAGTGTCTTTGGTTTGACTGAGAGTGTAACTTTGAGCAGAGATTACATTGTAAATTACCTGGAGCTGATTTCAAAGTATACAAGTGGCATTTAATTACCAGGTAATCTCACCCTCTGTTCCCTCGCGTTCTCACTTACCTCTTCTCTTCATTCACCTCTTGTCTTCCCAGACCTACCAGAGACAGTGAAGATGATGAGGATGATGAGAAGAAGGGCAAAGGCTGCACCCTACAGGTATTATGTGATTGCTTTTCATATCACAGTTTTAAAGTATTCTGTTATCCTTTTTTTTCCAATGCCAATATCCCAGAAAACAGTGAGCGCTGTCTTACTACATACTGGGAATGAAATGAGACTTACAGTGTGTAAAGTTTAGTTGGTTTAAGATACAGTGCAGTATTATGGTATATTATTTTTCCATTAGTTACTTCATGAACAATCAAAGTGATTTTGAGCCCATGTTATGTTTAAGAATTAGGATCTAATTTGCCTTTTTCTTGACCTTTCAGTACCAGTATGCCTTGGTGCGGGTCCTCACCCATTTTGTTGCAGAACCCTCTGACCCAGGAGGAGAGATGGTTTACATGTTGGGTGCAGACTGGCAAGCTGATATCACTCACTTGGTCCTGGACCAGCTAAAGGTAGCTATACACAAATACGCACATATGTTCACACACCCTTCATTGAAGGAATACTTTAACATTTGAGGAAAAAACATGTATTTGCTGTCTTCGGAGAGAGTGAGATGAGAAGAGTGATTAGATTCTCATGTCTTTGCATTATGAATCTAGAGCCAGGTGGTGATTAGCTTAGCTTAGCATTAAGACTGGCAGCAGGGTGGTAAAGCTGACCTAGCTCTCTCAGAAATAGGAATCAACACTTTGTATCTTGTTTTGTTTGATTGGTGCAAAAATAGGGACATTTTTAAGGGACTGTTTTTGTGTTTAAATGCTATAACTATTACTTGATGAATGAC
Source organism: Seriola dumerili (assembly GCF_002260705.1). Taxonomy (NCBI): domain Eukaryota; kingdom Metazoa; phylum Chordata; class Actinopteri; order Carangiformes; family Carangidae; genus Seriola; species Seriola dumerili. The sequence continues at coordinate 1,984,084 of NW_019174923.1, forward strand.
AGTTTTTCCTTGTATCCAGCACTTCTGTGCAGCATCGCCACCAGTTGCCTGACTAAATCACTGCATCTGGCTATTGTTTGCTGAGAAAAAGTTACACCTCATAACTTCAATTAAAACCATTCACTATTTTTACATTTTAATTTGTGTACTGATCATACAAGTGAGATACAGTGTGTTCATTTACTAGGCATGTTAATTGGGTGTATTGAGTTTTAGAGATGCTGTTGGTGTGTTTTTGAACTTTTGAGAGAACCTGGCAGGCTGTTTCTCCTGCTTCCAGTCTTTATGCTCAGCTAAGATAATCACATCCTGCCTCTTTCTCCATATTTAACGGTATCAGTAAGCTAGAATTTTTTTTTCTCTAAGTGTTGAACTATACAGCCTCTTGAACTTTTCCTGTTAGGACGGATGTTTGACTGTTGAATAATAGCTTAAAGTAGCAGTTTTCTGTAGTACTAATCCAAGATAAATGCACAAAAGCCTAAAAGATATATTATAAATGTAATAATCAAACTTGGAGTTGAAACTGGCAGCTGTCTCTGTGCTCCACAGGTGGAAGATCCTCGCATTGCCAGACTGATAGATGGACGAATTTTGATAGGGCGGGACTTGGGGATCACCACTATACAGGTACGTACCCTCTGTTCTACTCTCAAGACTATACAAGTAATCCAGTCTGTTCTCTTGTTCATTATTTTGAACTATTCTAGTTGTTAATAACATCCCAAACCACAAAACAACCCATTCTCCTCACTGAAGCAGTCTAGAAATCACCCTCATATCCCAAACTGAGAACGAAACATAAAATATATAATGAAATGATCCAAAAAATATTGTGTGATGTTAGAGTTTGCCACTTTCATTCCACTTTTAATATAAAGTTTGGAGAGTGACCACTTTCTGGTGGGAAACATTGACTAAGTACAAAGCATTCCAGAATTGGATTTTAAGGATTCACTCTCAAAACACTCAAAAACGACTGTATTTACCACTTGTTGGACAACCAGTGTAGAGAAAGACGGTTGGAAATGTATGATTATGTGAAGCACAGTATAATTTGCCAACTCACGTTGCAGCCATAAGCACTCCAGTGATGTAAACATTATCCTCTCTCTCTTCCTCTTCTCTTGCAGTTATAAGCCTCGCCTGCCAGCTCGTTACACAATTAGCCACAATTAACTGTCGGATTTGGCCCTGACATCTCAGTGTGATGTTCAGAAATTACACACAGACACACACTCGCATTGGCACACAGTGAACACACTCGTGCAGTTGCTGAATTCCAATAAGCCGGCCCATTGTGACTGAATGTGACAGTGGAGGACAGTCCTATGGCTTACTGTCTTACATTACTGGTATCCCGTTATATAGCAGAGCCAAGGCAAAACCACTAAATATGTCCCAGTCATAGTCAATGCAGTTTTTGTTATATTCTGCCCTATGATATTACACCCCCATCTTTCATATAACAATATCCCAACTATATATTTTTATGATTCAGAATCAAATTTCAAAATTTCATCCTCAGTGCTCACATTTGCATGATTGCTCTGTAAAATGTGTTTTTGTGTATGTGTGTGTGTGTGTGTGTTAGAAGTGGGTTGGTGTTGAGTTCAGTGCAGCAACTGGGGGATATCGGGGAACAGCTGAATGTGTGTTTGCATCCGTCTGACTGGGGACTGCTGCGTGCATGCACCCATACACAGACACAGACACAGACACACACTCGCACACACAAACACAAACACACAGATGCATGCATACAGACAGCTGTGCTCTGTTTGGGAGCCAGGAGAGAGAATTTACTCAGCATTTCCATCGAGATGCCAGAGTCGACAGCCGTCATTTGATAGTTTGACATTTCAATTTTACCCCCCAGCTCTGTCTCCTCGAGTCTTGCCTTTTCCTCTTCCTCTCCTCCCCTTCTCTCTTTCCCTCTCCTTTCTCCCTCCAAGTCTCTCTTTCTCGCCCTCTTATTCTCTGTCTGTCTTGACGAGCAATCCCAGAGCCGTCAATCATTGCATTTTGTTACCTCGCTAAGGGCGGGATTGAGTTTGACGCCCCGATTCGTTCAGTGAGAGATTTTCTTTGTACACCAATCAGATCTGTCTGTCCTCCTGTCGCCGGGCGGAGTAGTACACTGCAACACAGGGCTCCTAATCTCTATCACTGTCTGTCTGCTGCTCCCTCTTTCCATCTGTACCCCAATCTCTTTTGCGCTCCGTCTTTCTGCCCCCTGTCACTTTCTGTCCTCTTCTATTTGTCATTGTCTCTCTCTCTCTGACACCTACTCCATTTATTTCTCTCTCGCTCGCTCGCCATTTCTCACTTACACACTCTCTTTTCATCCACTCTCTTTAAGTTCTTTAGTTTTGGCCTTTTGCTTTGTTTATGCTAAGTTTTCTTAGTTGAATGTTGACACAGTGGAGCACAGCTGGCAGGCAGATGGGAACACTGTGTGTGTGTGTTAGTGTGTGTGTGTGTGCGTGCTTGCGTGCGTGCGTGTGTGCGTGCGTGCGTGCGTGCGTGTGCGTGTGTGTGTGCTCCTATTACTTAGTGTGTTACATTGTGTCAGGGATGTGAAATGACAGCAGCAGTGTTTCCAAACCAGCATTTTCTTTACACAGAAAATACCAGTTATCGCCATGTGAGTTGAAGACGTGGTAAAAAACATCCTGTGCAGAGTAAAGACAAAACGGACTCGATGAGCCTGTGTGTGTGTGTGTATGTGTGTGTGTGTGTGTGTGTTTTGTATTTCCATAACTTTAACAGATACTGTCAGTCTATGTGGCCCAAAGCACTGCGGTGTTAACCGGCTCTCACTGCTCCTCTGTCAGTGTTAAACACATCACTGCCACCTTAAGGCAATAATCACTGAGACAACAAAAGCTTTTTTCATGCACTTCTCTCCTTTACGCTCTCCTAGACTTTCCTATATTAAACCTGTGCTTGCTAATTTTCTCCACTTTGTGCTTTTTTGTAACATTTTGAGACACAAGCTGTCGTTCCATTACCTGTCAAACTAACAGCCTGTCAGTCATGTGATGTCTTTATGCTTGGATTTTACAGTTGCTGAAAACAACTGTGTTGTGTAGGATTTTTCCCTGGAAAGACCCACCAGACACTGAGTGTTAGAGCACGAAATGTACAGCCGTCACAGAGTGCAAATTTTTAATGAAAGCTTTTAGGAATTTACCTTTTGATGAAATTGCTTTTGTGCATATGTAGACTCTTCTCCAACTCTAATAAAGCAGATTAATTTCAGGTTGTGAAAACCTCTGTAGGTTTTCAACTTCATTTAAATTTGAACATCATGTAATTTCACAACTATTCATGTATATATGTTTTTTTTTTTATCTTTCATTGCAGGTTCTTTCCCCGCTGTCTGACTCTATACTTGCAGAGAAGACTGTGACCGTGTTGGATGACAAGGTAGAATAGCTACACTGCTTTATTTAATGTATTTGGGATGTAGGTCCATTTTATTGGCACTTACTATGATTGTGTGTTCTTAAATCCCATCGTGCACATCGCTGGTTATACGAGGGGACAGTGTTGATCTTAATAGTCTAAAAATGAGCAGAAACAACATCCACAGTGGCTCAAAGAGTAAGTAAATACATGTTTATTAGGGCAGTCCCTGTGGACACTGAAGCCACAGAGCTCAAACTGAGCAGTACAGTATAAGGCCATGGTGTGATATAACAAGGCATAAGAAAGGTAATGTGATTTGTTAGCTTTTATAAGATCAGCCATTAAGGTTCATTTAAGATTTTACTTTTATACTGTCTTAAAATTGTCTTTTCTAAACATTGTTTGCCTTCATTTTAATTTTGCCACTGCACTATACTTTATTACTGCTTCAATTGTCTAATTTCCCCACAGAGTTTATCAAAATTTCATTATATATTTCTACACCACCGTGATAATGATTTACTTTCAGTTCTTTTTACATACAAATAAATCCAAACCTCGTCTCTTAAACAACTATCCCTTCCTTCTCCTTTCTAGCCACTAGAACGGGCTCAAATAAGTCAAATTCAAACTTTTTCATTCACTGCCTCTGTGAGTGATCTACAGTTTCTCTTGTTTGTCTAGGTCACTATCACAGACCTGGGAGTCCAGCTGGTTGCATCTCTGTCCCTCAGTATGACAGCGAGTCCTGGAAATTACCAGGCTATCCAGCTAACGACCACAGCTACAGACCTGCTACACACACCAAAACAGGTAGGAGATAATATAGGTACACACACAAACACACACACACACACAAATACATAGGTCCAAATATTTACATCTCTGCAAGATATCATAGAGTTTTATTTATCACATTGTCAGAATGCAGCTCGCACATGTAGACACATGATAAACATACATAAACACCTCACTGCCTTTGGGTTTGTATCTCTCACACACACACACACACACACACATACACACCCACACACACGTACAAAGTCTTACTATATTTGCTATTGCTATATTTTTGTGGGGATTTGTCATTGAGATAATGTATTCCCTAATCAATTGGCCAAACCTTAACCACACACACACACAGACACACACACAAACTAACTGATGGACTACATCTTAAGCTGTTCCCATCTCTATGGTAATACCCCCAAGGGTGTAATCATAGATCTTAAACAGTAATTCTGTGCTGCGGACATCATATCGCTGCTATCTCATCCATAATCAGTTTCTAATTAGGAGTGCGTAACTTCCAGGCTGTAGCGCTCCTTGGCTACAGTTACAACCACCTAAAGGTCTACAGTAGGACAGTATGCTTTTAGTTTTTTTTTTTTTTAAAGACAGCCCAGGCCTCAAATACAATCCAATTAAAAAAAAATACAAATGTATTGTTAACTCATGCCAAATAATGGCAATTCATTTTTCAGTTAGTTTTGTGAAAATGTTCAATTAAAATCCCAATTGAAACTACATGTGTAATACATGACCAACAGAATTATAATTACAATTAAATATAATAACAATATTTCATTTTAATTATTATTTTAATTGTCCTTTTTCTAATTATCTTTTCTATTGCTCCCTGTCACAGTATATAAGGATCCACTGTCTGCAAAAAAACACTCTCATACAAACACCTAGAAACTATACACACTCACCATGCATACTATATTGGGAGACTACCATGTTACAAGCTGTTCCTGACTCTCTAATCACATTGCCAAGGGTTATTTTATCACACTATCTCAAGCTATTATCCCTCACACTCTCTCTTTCCCCCCAGCTTCCCTTCTCCCTCCTTTTCTTTTCCTTTTTTTTTAATCAAACAATACCCCACGTTATAATTTCTATCCAAGGGCTAATTGGACGAGAGGCAGCTCATTACGATGAAAATATAGATCTGATCCTGCGTTTTATTCAAACATTATCTACGCCATTCACCATTACCTGTGGAAAAATGACGCGGCTTTGAAGAGGGAGAGTAAGATGGAGAACGAAATTGAGTAAAAATGGGTGAAAAGTAGAAGACTGGAGGAAAAAGAGGGGAGGGAGGGGGTAAGTGAGTGTAGGAGGCATGGGAAAATAAGAATTTGATGTGAAAATAAAAGTAGGGAAAGAGATAAAGTGTTATTCCTCACGTTGGAGCTTAATTACGTTTGTAGGGAGGTATTTGTTGTGTTATACCTACACAATCTTTTCTGTGTTCTGATTAAAGAAAGCAACGGGTTCTATCGAGGGAAATTAGTGAAGGCAGGATCACTTAAAGACAAGCAGAGAAAAATACACTCTCTGCTCAACTGTTTTTATTTATGGAAGAGCTGCTGCTAGAAGAAGACGGGAAAAAAAACATTATTTTCTAAGTCTTTGACCTAATTGTATTGGAAGACATGGTCAATGTTGTTTCCATTGTGTTAAAGATGCATACAGCTGAATCAATAAAATAAATAAATAAATAAATAAAAAAGATAAACATCACACTGTCAAGCTACTAAGGCCAATAAATAACTTTTCCTCATATACTGTCAGAAAATCAGGTTTGAAAATAGAATATTTAAATTAAAAACCATCAGGGAGGGATCTGTACTTTAACCTGATTAATGTAAATATCCTTTTGGTTATTTTATGTCTTTCTGTATGAAAAACCAAAAACTCAAACCTGCATTAATGAAGTTTTTGGTCTCTTGGGGTCATTTAGACAAGCTCTATGAACCAGTAAAGTGATTATGGCAAATGTGTTGAATGAAGAATTTAAGACAAATAATCACTACTAAATCCTAAATGCAGCTAACTTTGTCTGTTTTTTTTCTGATGCTGAGCAGGAAGCATAGATTGGAGAGTTTAGTAGAGCTTTTCTGCTAAGAACAGCTGCCTGCATCTGGAGACACTGGCGAGAGTAGTAAATAAAGCTGTCATATGAGTCATAGTCATATGACGCTGTGTTCATATAAAAATATCACTTAGTGCAGCTTTAAATACCGGATCACTGGAATAAATCTGGATGGGAAAGTGACATTTCAGCTTGCTTTCTGCCCTGTGCAAGTAAACATTTATCAGTGACACAGGTATCCCTCACAGATCATGATCATCGCTCTAAACTCTAGCAGATGTGTCAAAGTATCACATGGACAATCATGTAACAAGGAAATCTGTGGGACTGATCAATAGTACTTGATCACCTACTGTATATACAAAAGGTTTTCATGTAGACCGTAAGTATAAATGTATAGATGGTTTCCTTTGAGTGATCTCTTTGTATTGATTTGTTTTGGTGTTTTGTCTCATTCAGGAAGCTGCGATCAGTGCATGGATCCAGTACAGTGACGGCTCAGTGACTCCGCTTGATATTTATGATCCCAAGGACTTCCTCCTCTCAGCTGTCTCATTGGATGAGAGTGTCATCTCCATAACCAATCAGGTACAGGCAGCTTCCCTTACTTGATCAGATGTGTGAAGTCAAAGTTTTGTAGGATGCTAGAAATCTTACTATGAAAATGTTAGAGAAAGTATAAAATAGACATTTGCAGATTATGCTGTCCAAAACATGACTTAACCACAGGCCCATGGGTTTGTTCGTTTTCACATTGTCTCTGTCAATTAGGAACAGCACTGGCCAATTGTGGTAGCAGAAGCTGAGGGACAGGGCCCACTGGTTCGCGTAGAGATGGTCATTTCTGAGACCTGTCAGAAGTCCAAAAGGAAGAGCGTGCTGGCATCTGGAGTTGGCAACGTGTTAGTGAAGTTTGGAGCAAAGAGCGAGGAAAGAGGGGAGACGGGAAGAGGTGGGCAGGAGGACGGAGGAGGGATGGACAACAGCACCAGCGAGCACCGAACAAAGGACGGAGGAGAGTGGAAGTCCAACAGTGCAGCCGTGGATCGAGAGGAAGGAGCCATGAGGAAGGTGGGAAGAAACAATGAATGAATGGATGAATGTGCAGAGTTGTTGTTGGGATATTTTCCTTAAACAATACATCATCATCATCATATAATATCACCGTATTCTTGCGTGATTCAATGGAATGAGAATGACATTTACATAAATAAAAACAAAATATGTGCATGTGTCAATTTCCTCTCACCAGGTTAGCACAACAACCAAGAGCACAGTCACCCATCGTGCTTCAGGTGGTAAAGCTGCCAATGGAGGCAGCAGCAGCAGCCGAGGCAGTGGCCCAGGCCAAGCAGGAGATTACAGTAGCTACCCAGCACAAGTTGAAGTACCAGGGACCGGGGACAGTGAGCTGAGCCACACCACCAGAGGCCTGTCCGATCTGGAGATTGGGATGTATGCCCTCCTGGGGGTTTTCTGTCTGGCAATACTGGTCTTCCTCATCAACTGTGTCAGCTTTGCTTTCAGGTAAAACACTGGAAAAATCTATTATTTGTATAATATGAGCTCAGCATGCAAGCAAGTGTCTTTTTAGGTTAAATTAAAAGACCTTCACCATGGTTGAGAATCTTCATAGTGTGAACCATTATGTGACCCTGAAAGGCCTGTGTACCAAATGCTGGGATATGCTCCAGCCCCCCGCGACGAGCGGAAGAAAATGGATGGATGGATGGATGGATGTTCAATCTGATAGTTTTGGTCCAAATATATATTGCATGTAGCTTTGACCAAATATTGATGCTGTACATCTTTCCACTATGTGAATAAAGGGATATCCATTATGAATATTATAGCCTAATATTACACACACTCAAAATCGTTCTTCAGTAGTAGGCTAATTATCATCCTTTGTCTGCAGATACCGTCACAAGCAAGTCCCCGTTCTGGAGACAGGTGGCAACATGAACCACGCCCACGACTGGGTGTGGCTTGGAAACGAAGCTGACCTTTTAGCCGACCACTCTGACCAATGCCAGGGAGGGCTGCCAGATGAGTGCACCACCATCATTGACCGGAATGAAGGAGGATATGAGGAGAACAAGTACCTGCTGAACGGGGCCGGTAACACCTTGGTGATGGGCGTGGGCACAGGCATGGGCACTATTAGTGGGAGTGGTGGCACAGGTGGACACCGGGGCATCACCCACGGACAAACCTTACCCAGATCTGTCCCAGAACCGCATCAGTGCCTTTCAGCAATCACTACTGGTGGCAAAGATGCCACCGGCCAAGCGGAGCATCTGAATAATTCCCCCCGAGCCACGGCCGCCGCTGCAGTCGCAGCTGCCAAACGCAAACGCGTCAAGTTTACGTCTTTTGCCACTGTTCTGCCCAATGATAATTCGGGCGGGGGTGGCCCGTACACCAACTCCTCAGTCCTGGTGAGCAATGGGAGCGAGGATGACATCAAGTGGGTGTGTCAGGATATGGACCTGGGTCAATCTGAAATCAGAACCTACATGGAGAGGCTACAAGACAATCTGTGACTGATGGGAAAAAGACTGAGAAATGGAGGGGCAGAGGATGAGTGCAGGCGGGGGAGAATGGACAATGAGTACAATTCACCTGTAATGCCTTTGCAATGGATGAAGGGAGGGAAAATGGGAGGAATATGAGACCAGAAAAAGGGACACAAAGTGTGGCCAAGAGTATTGAACAGAGGAGGCTAAATTTTGCTCCTCTTAGGCTATGGGAAGCAAACTGTCATCACTAGCTCACACTGAAATCAATGGTAGCAAAAAATAAATAACATTTCAAGTTTATTTTATATTATTTATTCTGAAGATATTAGTGTAAAAATTATAAAATCACTATTGGTTATGAATGTTAATTTTCAGAGTTCCAGTAAAGCATTGAGCTATACAGTAAATTCAGGGTATGTTACTGGACTAACATTTTCAAGCCACTATACATTTAAACAAGGACAGCAAGGACTTACATCATATTGCCAACATTGACTGTGGCTGATGATTGATTATTCTAGAGATCTAGTATTAATATGCAAACCAACCAAGTCTGCTGAATCATCAGTGTCTCTGAAGAATAGGTGCACAGCAAAGATACAATCTGTTCTTGTTCTATTATGTGACCCATCTCCTTTTGGCATTGCTCATAAGTAAAATGTAACATGTAAAAAAAAAAATATATATATATATATATATATATACATATATATTCCAAGTACTCCAACTACAAATTCAGGCAATTTGCAGTGACCAGTAGGAGCTGCCATCCAGCACTGTATTCAGGCAATTCCTCAAACAGAATGTGTCAAGAGTTGGAAAATGGTATGTCACAAAAAAGACAGTTTCTCCCTTGGATCCAAGACAGAGGCATTTAATCTTGCACAATTACAAACATGAAAGGACATTAGCCATATTTGAGGCTTTTTCTCCCCGTATTCAGAACCAATCCTATCACCCCCCCTGGCCCCCTTCTCCGTGTCTGTGACTGGACAGCAGTAGAAACTTTGTGAACTAAAGTACGCAGTGAAATACTGTGAAATACTGTCTGTAAACTAAAATGGGACAGACCGAGATGTCTCATATAAAAAGGAGGCTGCTTGGGCTTTGCAAAGCCTGACGGAACACTCAGTGCTGAGGATTATTTAAAATAGAAACCATGTAGGCTTCAACACAGACCAGAGTACCTACAGTGATATACATGGAGCTAACAGGATATTCTGAATGACATTACAATACAAATGAAAATGGAGCGACTCTCTTTAGATATGGGTTCATGAAACATGTTTGTTCCTGCTGAACTCTTCTTATATATATTTTTTTCCCTTTTTGTTTGTCCTTTTTTGATAAATAGAATGTTTTTATTATGTTTTTCCTTATGATTGTTTTCCTCATTTGGGAAGATATTAATTGTAGCTTTTTATTTCAGAGATTTATTAAGATTTTAAGGATATATGATTCTTTTTTTTTCCTCTAGAGATCTATTTATTTAAATTAACATTTGAGAGGGTGAGGAATGGAAGAAAGGGCCAAGGGCAAAGACTGAAAGCTAAAGACCTGCTGGTGAATGATAGCACATACAGTAAGAGAGTAAGGAAGGAAGAAGACGGAACAGGCAGAGGTTGCCTCACCTTCGTTAAGCTCAGGTGACGAGTCATGAAGAACTGACAATTAAAAAAAAAAAGGAGAACTGTAAGATTGTCAAGACTGCAATATTTATTTATAAATGTGTTCCTGTTTCAGAGTACACTGTATGTTGTAAATAAATAAACATGCTTCAAAGTGCTTGTGAATAAGATTGCAGGTCACTAGCCAACAACATGGTGATATTTTGTACATTTTATGGTGCAAATATGGTACACAATACTATCTACCACCACAATGTGAAAGTGATTATTATTGGTTCTTATTGGTTCTTTTTTCTAAAGATGTTCCTGTCTTTGTTTGAAGTATTGAATGAGTTCTTGTCTTTGTACAGGGTAGGAATCAGTTTACCTCCATAATGAGATGTTAAAATGGAGGCAATCCATCTTTGTATCACACTCAAAATTGCTTAAGGACGGTGAGTCAGTGAGATCCACTTCAAGAAAGAAAACCAAATCAAATGTGAGGATGTTTACCAGTGGGCAAGTCCAAGGGAAATCAGAAGGCAGAATCTGGATTACTGCCGAAAACTAAGCATCTCTATTCTCAATCATTTGTTGAGCAAGAAACATAATTTAAAAAAATGCACATTGAAATCACAACCCATGTTATTGGGTCTAAAACAGACAGAAGAGAGGATAGAAAGAAAAGAGAGTTTGGATAAACAGATAAGAGACCTGAGCTGACTCCAAATGGGGGAACTAAATGGGCTGCACAGCCTCCACCAAAGCAATAGATATTTTTGACTAATGATGGCGACTATAGTGTATTTTCTGGACACATTACACATTACTTCATCTTGCCTACTCTAACGTAGCAACGAGACTGCTGTGAAAGGACGAGTCACACAGGTACAAGTTCAATAGCTTAAGGTATAAGTGTAGCAATGTTCTCAGATGAAAAACCTTTTGACTCTTAACATGCTAGAACTGTGAGTTTAATTATACTTTACAGCCTGTGAGACCTATTCTACCTGTTGTATAATTTTAAAACTGTATGGATGTCAACTAAAAAAAAAAATAGATTAAGAAGTTTAGTTTTGAGAGATTCTTTTTCGGGGGTGTTGCTGCTTTTATTTGATATGAGAGAAGGACAAATCTACACCATGTGTAACCACTGTGGAGGGACTGCAACTTACTGCCTGCTTACTACACTACTGCTGAATTTTGGCTCAGTTCCCTAGAGGAGTTGTTTTGAAAGTATAAATGTTTGGCTTCTTTGCAGCTGTCAGAGGGTTACACAGAAAGGCCAGGATTATTAGTTGTTTGTAACTAAAGAGTAAAGGTTTATGTCTTTATTTATGCTAATTTGGTTTTTAGCAGTAAGATCAAACAGATCATTTTTGACATCGATACCTCTAAGTGTAGAGATGAGATTTGTTTTTTACTTAATGTATTTCATTTTTTCCACATTCTTCTCAGAGGCTGCTTCGCTAATATCTAGGGAAATGGATGCCTCATAGCTTCTGGCAATCCGACTCCAACAGAATTATGTTCATATTTAACCAACTTGCAATATAAGTGTTTAATCAGTGCAGGTAGTGGTATGATGTTCCTACAGCAACAAGGAAAAGTAGGGGTGTGGCAGTAATGGAGGTGACTGTGCATATGCTCAGTTCAGACTTTCAATGAACATTTCATTTCTTCCTAAACTTATTTTACTAATGCAAAACAGTTTCATATGAATGTCATATGGTTTTGAAATAGATCTGGATTCAGCCTTATTATATACATTTGGTTGGCATTGTGTCTACAAAGCATCTGCATATATGGTGCTCTTACTTTCTGAGAGAAAACAAGGAGACCTTAATTTCAGACAATGGTTTTACATTATTAGCCACTTTTGATGTCTCCTCCATCCATCCAGTAGTTATACCACTTTAGCCAATCCCAGCTAACATTGGATGAAAGGCAGCCCTGGACAGGTCACCAGTCTATCACAGGGTGTAGATGTCTCCTGTCACACCCTGTTATACTGTGATTATACTACCTTAGAAGTTATGCATACTGTAACACACATCTCCCAGCCAATTTGTTTTTAGACCAATGCGTGTAACGTCTAACGGCAGAAATTCGGAAAGCCATTTTCTAAACAACTCCTCTCGGGTGAAGCCAAAGCACAGCAGTAGTTCACTGGGTAAGCAGTAAACAACATGGGACTTCTACAGTGGTGACATCTGACTGTGGTGAGAAACCACTAAACCACTAAAAGACAAATATATACTCTCATAAGCAAAATACTTACATTCTTCAAATGGTGTTCAGTTGTTATGTAGTTAGAGTGGGAGGAACACATAAGCAGCAGTTGAATGTGCTACAGGTAGAAGAGGTGCTAGTGGACGACAGCCCTAAAAGTTTTTTTGTTTAATTTGTTTTCTTTTTGCTATTGTCATTGTTTAAACATGGTTCTTGGAGGCCAATAAAGACCCATAACCAAAACCTAACAGCCTGCTCCTTTGTCTTATAATACTCTTTCATTATTGAATCCCTTTTCATCCATATCAGTCAACTACAGCTTCCTTTTTGTGATTGTGTGGCATTTTGGCTCATATAACACCAAAAAAATACTTTTATTACAGTTCTGGTGTATCAACCTATCATGGAGATGGTATTGTACAGAGTACAGTCAGACTGGTAGATACAGTAGCTGGAGCTTGAGTCATCATCATTGTATGAGTAAGTGACATCGTGTTTATGAAATGCAACATAAAAAAAACAAACTGATTGTAATTATTTGAGAAGATAATCGTTTTTTTTCTTTTTAACATAAAAGTGAAAAATATCTATTTTGGCTATTTGACTCTGAAAAATTTAAAACAAACATGTAAACATGTATTTGGTGTCTTCTTGTGAAACTGTGAATACACAATAGGCCGTGTTAAAATAATGTAGCCTATATCCGAAATGTACAGAAAAGTTTATTTTATGAATAGTACATCTGATAGTTTTCATAAAAACTGTACTTAAAGTGACTGAACCTTTAGTAGTCCGTTATGACATGAAGAGCTACAACAGCAACAGATTTCACTGATTAACACACCTTCAGTAACAGAGGAGGAACTAATAAAATCACCTGGTGTCATCTTTGGGCTCAAACAGAACCTAAAGATGCCACCGCTGCATGTCTGGAACAATGCCTGTTGAATTGTGACTGACAGTTTTCAGAGCCTGGCAATACACTCTATCTGCAGCAGCAACATGGGAAATGATTTTGCCCATGACTGAGTTACTGTATTTAGCTTAGAAGTTCACCAGCAACTACAATATTGTCTTTTTTTTCCTTCTTTTTTTTGGTCACATTGTACAGATGAAGCGACTACTGTACCTCTGGGTACAACCGATCCTTGGAGATCCCTTGCTAAATTTGTCTGGGCTTTAATTGTCAAGTGTCTGTGAGCTGCTGCTTGGAGGCCCAGAGGGAGTCGTGATGATGGAGAGAGGCATTTACATCAAAACTTAATTAAGATAATGCTTTGTAGCCCACCAGATTGCCATGAATAAGTAGGCCTGTGAAACAAGATATCCATGATAAAGTTTACATTTGATCTTTAGTGCCTCCATCACCCCGTGGCATACAGCCCACCATCTCACAAAGTGTGGAAAGAAAAGCTGCATTGTGAAAAAAGGAGGAGTGTAGTTTTCCTTAAATACTGGCACAAATCATCATCTCTAATGAGATGCATCACAGTTGATGGGTTGTGGTCAGTCACACTTTCATCAGCTTGACCAGTTCTAAACAAATACATGAAAAATGCAACAGGCTCTGACTGCTGTGCTGATATTCTTGATGTCATTTAAGTCTCCTGAACTTTGGCTTTGTATTAAGTAGCAAGCTTTATTAAGCATGCCACTAACTGGAGCCACTGTGTACAAAGCCATGATACAGTGATGACATGACTGAATGTAGCCTGACTCTGTGCTGTGGATGGCATTCATCCGAAGCACAGACTGAATTTAAAGCCCAGGGGCATATGAAAGGCTTGTCCAGTTGGTGAGGAAATATGTGACAAGTGGGTTTTGACAAGCAAACAAAATTTATGCACATGTGCAAAAACTGTGTATTTGTTGATGTTGAATCTGTCAGTCACATCCGTGTATGACTCAGAGTCCACAGTTTGTCAGAAGGCTCTTGTCTGCTCATATAAAATGGTTCAAATGTTGTCAAATAATCCCAAATAGCAAGGAGGGGGGTTATCACGATACATGCAAATATTTGTATACACGTATATATATATATACACTGTATGTATAATATGTATAACTGGCAATGCAGTTTACTGCATGTACATGTAAATGTAGAAACATTATTTTCTGCCATGATCACACACTTACATCATTATAATGCTGTTGGGGAGCCACTGTAAACGCTCCTGGTGACATAATAGACACTGATAACACTGAATGCTAAATCATTAACAGATATAAAATGTAACTATTAGCATATTTGCCAAATTTTTCAAAGAAAGAATAAAACGGTGGCTGGGGAAGTTTTTCAGGAAGCCTAAAATTGAAAATGCAAACTGGAGAAGGGCTTGGCTTTTTACCTTATAAATACATATCAAAGAAGTCTAAGGAAGCACATTTCAAATTTTAGCCTAGTATATACCCTTGTAGCTGTCTTATTGCCAAATTTCCAGACATTGATATTTGTTGAACCCTTTTGTAAACATGATATGGGCTGGAAACAATTTCTCATCTATTTAAGGACTGAGAAGTATCCCAAAAGTTTTGGAAAGATCTTCTAGAGAGTCTCACTTTTTTTGGGCTTCTCACTCTCTCTACTCCTTTAACCTTAAGGATGTTATTTGTTACTATGATAATCCAAATGATGGCGCCCTGGAGTATCTGATTAACTTCATTATTCTATATGCAAAAATCTTTATTCACAGACAGAAAGTTGCAAAATCCTTCCCAAATTTTCTCTTGGAACTGAATTCTATACTCAAGTCACTTGATTTATTTAACAACAAATAGAGTAATAAGAAAATGATGGAGCTCTGACTGAATAATTTTATTTCTGTGTATTCATGTACCCCTGTGCCTTTTTTTCAAGGTCATTGTCTTTAAGCATTTATTTAATTTAACTTTATGCTATCCTCTTGTACTTGTGTCATTTACCTTGGTGTCACCTGATGAAAAAAAAGAGAGAAGAAAGGATAAACGCAATGGCTGCTGGGGAAAATTCAACATGGAGTAACTTCATGGCGCGCGGCCTGTACTGCTGAAAACTAAACGGGAGTGTTAGCTTGTTTTCTAGAGCTGCTACTAGCAGGTAACGTTACAGTGCTTTTTTAAAACTAGTTAGGTTTCTTCAGCAGTGATGGAGAGAGGACAAGAGAAGTTCTTTGAAGAGACAAACGGAGTTACATCACAGCTACATGGTATCAAATGAATATCGGGACCAAACTTCACCTTCGGAAAAGAAGAATGGCGGCTAATTTGACGTCGAGAAACGTGAGTCAGAAACACCACCCGTGTGTCTGTGTGTCTTTGCTCGCTGGTTTATTTTTTGGCTTTACTGGCTGAACTCTTTGCTGTGTGGTTGATGTTATGGGGGGAATATTATGTTCTGGACTGTTTTCGCTAATGCTGCTGTTTTACTGCTGCTACAGGGAGAAGCCCGCCGAGGCTTTCAGTGTTGTGTGGTTTTGCGTTTGACGGTTAAGACATCAGCTGATTGTGTGTGATTTGTGTGAGCTTGAGCAGACGGTCTTCTGGTTTCACGAAAGAATTGATTAATTCTTGATGTGTTTTAAGCTGTGTTGTACATTTAATCATTAACTTTGTGGTGAAGCTCAACTGGCTATTCAGATAACTCATGTAATTGATGCATTAATCGGTTGTTTTAGTGTTCAGTCATATCATAGTATCCTAGTATCAGCCTTATGGTACAGTGTACGTTTGAAGATGCAAAGGAAAGTTCTGCAGTTTATTTTTGGTGTGAAGTTGAAACTAATTGAATGTATCTTTGTTGCATCTCAATGGAACAAAGATACAAACACCTGAATTTGTTAACTTAATTGGTTAAGTATTTTCCTTCATACCTTACTACTCTAGATGACTTGACTTTTAAACCACACCACTGCTTTAATGAAGACTATAGTTTCAGAGTTAAGGATTGGTTCTCGACAGGACTCCCATGATAAATGTGAGTGCTCACAAGATGATATAGAATGATAAAACAGAAAATACAAATCTGCTTATTTTTTATATATTTGTGATATGGGGACAGATATTACCTCATTTAGTGTCTCATGTCAGTGGTGTTAAAGGACCAGTCTGGCCCTTGCATGTGAGGAGAGATGGATATGAATTTAGAAACAAAATGACAAAAAAAAGGATCTCTGACTAGCTAAGTGTATGAATGAATTGTGATTTCATGTCTTTATATCTATGGCAAATCAACAGCATTCCCTTTTCTCAAGTGCTCTGTGGGGGCGGACAATAAATAGAACAATTTTCAGAAAATGGGACTGAGCTAGACAGGACAGAATAAGTGACTCCAGATGATAACAGTAACACTGGCAACTCCCACACAGGCACACACAAAAGCATTAATACTCCTGCTTACATTATCTTGAGAAATGCACACTATCTTCATGTTTTCACATACATTTTCTCTGGCGCTGTGTTTCTGGTTTTCTGTCTTTACAAATAGATACCCTCTTTATGAGCGAATTCTCATGCCTCCCTGTTGGTGAAATTATGTTTTTGGGATGTCCCTCTGTCTGTCCATCCGTCGAGCCATTCCATTCTCATGAACATGATATCTCAGGAATGTCTTGAGGGAATTTCTTCAAATTTGGCACAAAGGTTCATTTAGACTCGAGGCTTAACTGATTAAATTTTGGTGGTCAAATGTAAAAGGTCAATGTCACTGTGTGGCTGTGTGTATACAAGTTGAAAGTGCTACATACTCTTGCAGCTGAAACAAAAAACAAAAGACAACAAAAAAAAGTTTTATTTTAAGTGAAACTTTTAAAAACATTTTAAATCTTTATTAGATATATTTATTTCTTCATCACAGCATCTGTAGGATTGAATGAGTGCCAAAACAAATCACTAAAATTAATAAATAAACATTAAATAAATTACTTACTTTTGAAATTATTTATTAAAAATGCCAGTATTATTCTGGTTACAGATTATCAGATGTGAAGATTTGCTCACTTTTGCTATTTCATATTGTCATTTAAATACTACTAGTTTTTGAGAAGATGTGTCACTGCTTTTGTCTTTTTTTTGTCCCCCCGTGAGCCTCAGTTTCGGCAACTTGACTCTGCTCGTGTGACCCTTAAACACGCAGAGCCATGCGGATGATGCACTGAAATGTATTTTACGCCCCAGTGAGAATGCAGCCATTGAGAGGCGCCAGACTCATGAGTGAAAACAAGAGCAGTAGTCCAAATCTAGACCCTTATTACTCTTTATGAGTAGTAAGGGTCACATAGAGCCTCTCAGGCCATTTCTCCAAATATCACCCCATTTTCCTCTATCACACACCACAATGCTGATGTTTGAATGCTTTTGTGCGCGTGTGTTGTGTTTATGAGTGTATTTGTATCTGCACTTGCTTTTCTATCCTTACGAGGACCAAAATGTTCTAACAACAATAGGAAGTTGAAGGCAAACCTCCAAAGTGAGGACATTTTGTTGGGCAACTACTTTACTATGTCAGATTAAATTCTAAATTCATTTAGGATTAAATTAGAGTTGGAGTTAAGGGCAGCCCTCAAACGCATACAAATACAGTAATGTCATGTATTTGTAAGTTTGAACTTGCATGTTACCATTTAAGCATTTGTGCATGTGTTTGTATGCACAGGCCTATATTTTTCTTCTTTACAACTGTGTGTATCTATGCATTTGTTTGTGTGTGTGTGTGTGTGTGAGCGTGCATGTATGTAATGATGAGACTATCTGTTGTTGTTATTATATAAAAATAGAGTTATTTTAGAGGGACCACAGTAATGACAGTATTACCTTCACCTTGTCAAAATAGAGCCATAGTGCTTTTGTCCATTAAGGTAAATACACCTTGTACACTTTCTTTTATGCTTTCAGGGCACACAAACACACATAGATACAAACACAGGGACTATAATACAAAGGCAAAAGGCACATATCATCAGCACCATTCATATCCAGTCTTGTGTAACCCTATGAAATGACGTCCCTCCTATTACCAATACAACACGCGTAGTATTTACAACAGTTATGTGTGCATGTTAATGTTGCAGTGTGTGTCCAACTAAAGCACATGTATATGCTTACGTTTATTATGTTATTACGATGAAGCACAGTTTTCCATTGAGGTCACACTATTATTTATTAAAAGTAGGTTCTTGTTTCTGTGTGGAAGAAATTTTTTTTTTTTTTTTTTCCTCTGCTTTTTGATTTCTTTTAAGACTGTTTGAATAAATACATGTCTAAGGTTGTGCAGTGGTCATGGTTTCACATGAAAATGAACAGCAGTCTTCTGTGTGAAAGTCCTGCGGGTTGTAGTAAGCTGCTTGCACAGACAACCTATGGGCTTATTTTTATTCGACAGTCTCATTTGCAGTTTTAAATCTAGCCACTGAAGTTTTTGCAGTTTTCCTGGAAGTTTAAGCTGCCTTTGCTGGGTCTTGTTCATCTTCTGAGAGTTTAGCTGGCTCAGTCTCTGTATCTACATCTTTCCCTTTCTTAGCGTCTTGCACTTGCAGCTATCATATACTGTAGTGTTTGTCCCTTCGCCTCCTTCGTGCACACACTTTTCTTGGGACTGTCCACACAGGTAAACACAATCTCTCTCTCTCTCTCTCTCTCTCTCTCTCTCTCTCTCTCTCTCTCTCTCTCTCTCTCTCTCACTTTGACCCTTCATGTCTTTGAATGACTCTCTCTCTCTGTCTCACTTGCTCATGCACATACAGTATTCCACTCCAATTTAGCGCCACTTTCCATTAACATGTGTTTTGTCCGTCCCTGCAGGCTCTGCTCTGCTACACTAGTTGATTTACAGCTCTTATCAAATACATATTGCCAAGCGAGTGAGACGTGCAACCTTTCATTTGCACGCCGCCGCCCTGCAAATTCGACACGCTACATTAACAAGAAAAATGACTGCTGCTATGCATGCCAAGAACCTGTGTGTATGTGTTTGTGTGTGTGTGTGAGTGCATGCTTGTGTGTGAAACAGAGTGAGACAGAAAAATGAATAAAAACTGCTACGGAAGAAAATACTGTACAGTAGGTGTGTGTGAGTTGAAGCTTTACCATCTGTGTGGGTGAGAGAACAAGGGAGAGTATGTGTACATTTTGAAGTTGTGTAATTTATGGCTGCAAGGATGTGTGTGTAACTGTGATGGAGTGTGTGTTATTGAAAGAGAGAGTAAAGCCAGAATGGCCATACAGTCAGGGTGTCCTGGGTGCCCACTGAGAGATACCAGTGGGACCCTGGATGTGCAAAGAAAAAAATTTAAATGAATTTAAGAAGTCCTGTTTTTAACTGATCTGGGTGCAGTCCAAAAGCTCAAAACACCCCCCTTGCATACATTTGTACAGGTACATTCATCAAAATTAAAAGATTATTTAATTAAAACAGGTTTTATTATATTCGCACTCCCAGAAGCTGGTTTCTGATTTGTTTATTTCAGATCAAAGGTCAAAATTTATCTTTCAGAATTATTGTGCACAGGTGAAGAAGGACAAAAATATTCAGTTTGATTTTAGACTGTGAGAGAGTGTGTATTTAGTGGAAATGTCTGTCATTTGTAATGAACAGGAGTTGTTACAAGGTGTACAATTACAAGGAGTTTTGAGATTCAACACAGCGGCTAATGGATGTCACTTAACCCAGCCACTGAGGCAGAGACAGAGTGATGAGAAGGTGAGAGATAAAATGGCTATGTTTTGGCATGGGTTAGTATGTAATTGTGTGTGTGTCCTACCACAAGCAATCTGCATAGCCTTGGGGTATTCAGTCCCTAAAGGCTGCGTTGGCCTCGGTTTGGTAGTCCTGAGAAAACCAGAGTGGAAATGTAATTAAATCTGTATCAGAAACTGACTCTATTTGCTAATAACTCAAAACTAATACATCTAGATTCAAAAATGAGAACGACTCTTTGTTTATATTATAACGAACGCCGTGAGCTTGATTTGTGGCAGTAATGAGGTAACTTTACCACCATATACTCGAAGGATTTTTGCCATCTTAGTCCCTAAAATACATAAATGTTTTGGTACATCCTCTCTCTCTTTTTATTTACCTTTCCATTATCACTGGGTGTTTTCCCAGTTGATGGAAAAATGTTGAAGTGAAATTATTTTTTAACATTAGGATTAGTTGATCAGACACCTAAAGGCCAGCTAGTCACTTAGAAAACAAAGTTATTGCTTTGCTGTTACTGTAGTATCTGGGACAGAATAATTATTTGCAAATTGGTTTGCAAAATTAATTGAAATCCTCAACTGATAGATTTAATTTGTTAGAATACTTTTTTTTCTCCCTTTTATCTCCCCCCAACATGCAATATATATTATATATGCAATTTGCCTCTCATAAAAGACATTTTTCAGCCTGCTGATATTTTTTGATTGTCCTCTGTGACTTTTATGTACAGGTACAACCAATCAGCAATGACTAAGCAGCATTTATTGTAGGTTACTAATAGGAACAATTCACGCAAGCCCACCAGCAGCAGTTTTAGTGTCGTAGAAAGCATTTCTTTTAAATTTTTCCTCTTCTCAGTTATATTTGTAAGTCACTGTTGGATTCGAATTGAATATTTCTCTTTGCGAGCCTTGCTGCTCAGTGATATGAAAACATTGACTGTAAATGACAGAAGACACTGTGAGGTACTTGTGAGTCTCTTAGGAAGCTGACTTATCCCACTGTCCTGTTTAAATTAATGAATGACCAGTCAAGGAGTTTATTGTAATCTAGTAGCTTTGTATACAAGCTCTGGCACACACCAACTATTGTATTACTATGCTTCTGTCTTAAGCCCTGCACACTGACCTTTAACTTAAACTTAATACCTACTTGTACACCCTATATCCTGTGCCAATTCTTTTTCAGTTTTCTGGGGGGACAGTTTTGCCTTTGATAACAGCAGGAATTGTGGTTAGAGAGAGGAGCGAGAGCGACTGGTCAGACCAGAAGCTAGGGTGTTAGGACTGTAGCCCACTCTATATTAACCCTCATATGGAGGTTTGCTTCAGCAAAAGTTTTCCATGCTGTGGAGGTTTTTCTCATCTTACAAAATTTTAAACCGTCTTTCTTTGTTTGTTGGGGATTTTAGCTCCCACCTGCGAACAAAAAGTAGGTCCACTCAAGGTTACATTTTAAGAATTATGTACTTTGGTTAATGATAGGTTCACCTCATACAATGTCTACACAGGAGGAGTAGTGACAGCAGCATGTCAGGATGTGTTCAGGGACAGTATTGAGTGTTCACCCATGGCACTGCTCAGAGCCCACCACACAATTGTTGTTGTTAGGCACGTAAAAAAGAAGAAAATATACTTGAAACGTTAAAAAATGATGCTTTGAGATCTTGTTGTAGAGCACAGGTTAAATAGAGCTGTTATGCAGCCTGTGACAGTGGTATTGATTAAAATAGAAGCATATCTGATGACTGAAATGCTTCTGGTGTAGAGAAACTTTTAGGGTGAGTAGTGGTAGCAGGCATACAGTGGTTAAGGTAAGTCTAAGTCTGCAGGGAATTAATCTCCAGTAATTCATTGTAATGTCCTTCTGAGTATATGTTCAAAAGTTTTCATGATTTAGAAGTTGACTCATAAAAGTTACACATGTGCAGCTGAGTGCTGTAAATGTGTTTTTTGCATTTGTGTGTGAGACAAACATTGGCTTACTGTGTAACAGACACACAAACGTCCTGCCCTGTGTAATTTATAGCCCATTAATCGCTGGGTGACCTTTCTGAGGTGCTTGGTGATCCACAGCTCTTAGTGAGCTTGCAAGCTAATAGATGGTATACTACACACACACACACACACACACACACACACACACACACACACACACACACACACACACACACACACACAGACACAACTAAGAGGCTCTTAGCATGTTCGCAAATCATGTTAATATATTCTGGCATTATTTACTGTTTACACAAACGTATATCCTCAGATATACATACAGAAGAAGGAGATACATGCTCCATACAGAGACAACTAAATTGCAGACTGTGTCAATGCTGTAGTAACTAATGACCTCATTACTACTGGCATACAGATGTGCATACACACACTGAGCAATTCGTGGAATGACACTCACAAACACAAAATAAAATGTATCCACTCACAAAATCCTCAAATCTAAGTTCACCTTTCCACATGTTGCCATTTCTCTGCAATTAAATCCACTGGCTCACCTCCTGCATTCACAAATACACGTCCACACGCAAAATCAGGAGAGGGGTCAGATCGCAAGGTGAGGTGCACAACCTTATTATTTCTATACAGCTGCACACAAACAGCACATACACACATGCAACAATACAAACAAGGTCTTTGACTGTTTATCAATGATTTGTCTCAAAACAAGAAAACGGGCAGAAGTGAGCCACAAGCTCAGTCCTGCAGCTATTAAGCTAATTCTCTCTCTCTCTCTCTCTCTCTCTCTCTCTCTCTCTCTCTCTCTCTCTCTCTCTTTTGCTCATGCACATCTCTCTCTCACATAGACACACACACCGGCTTCAGGTACATGCCTGTTCAGCCCACCCCACTGCACCATCTGTAATACCCTCCCCTAGTCCAGCAAAGTCTGCCTTGATTTACGACTCTCCGTTTAAGGGGGGAATATGTGTGTGTGTGTCTGCATAAGCCATTGCTAATAAACTATGTGAATACAGTCAGTGTGAGAGAAAATAGATATGACTGTGTTTATATGTGTGTGTGATGTATGACATGTTTGGTGAGACTCGGAGCCCTAAATTGCTCCTCATTCATTCAGCTCTTTATTTAATGACAACTGGAGATTTGACAAAAGAAAGAAAGCAGACATCAGATGAGGCACAGAAAGGCAGAAACAGAGGAAGAGAATGAATTAGAAAGACAGTGAAAATTACAGATGCTGTTCAGAGCCACAGTATTCTGTATATATCTTGACCCTATCAGCAGAACCTGTGTATGAATTCAGAAACCCTCAAAGCTGCTGTCTCAGACTGTAACTATAAGTTTACAAAAGTTTTTGGCAAATGAAGCTGCAGTCTACACAAAGAAAGTTTTCCTTTGAGCTTGTTTATAACAGTCCACTATTAGGTTAACACTATCACGCTACGCTCGTTTAAATAAACCGCGGTGGATGGAGACAGCTGGTGTGATGAAGGATGTTAACTGCTTTTATACTCGCAAAGGTTGTGATGACACTCGCAGGGCTACGACCGTAGTTGTTGTCAGCTCCAGTAAAAAGTTCACTCCTCACTGGTCTACACTGCTGCCTCTGTGCTGTCTGCTGTGCGTATGTGAGAAGCTGCAGCCTTTTTTCCCCAGTTCATTTTGCTCGGGTGCTGCGCCTTGAAAACCTTGTGATGTTCGTCACATGTGCATTTTTTCTAATTCATTGCGTTTTTTGCAATGTGTTTATTGCACATGTTCATATTGCGATGCTGATGAAAATAAGCTTAATCGGTCAGCAGTAGTATTAACCTGCATCTTCAGTGATCCGATCACAAGTGGACGGCTCTAACGTCAGTTCACACCTGACTTTAAAATGCGTCTCCACATGCGTCTTGATTGACCACTTGTGATCGGCTCTCACTTCGGCTTTATATTAAATAACCCTCCTTGCCCCACTCGTTCTCACTCTCACTCGTACTCGGTTGCTCTCACACACACCATAGACTGTTAATAAAGATGGACGTAGCATGGGAGTCTATGGGGTTTGACACACTTTTGGAGCCAGCCTCAAGCGGCCATTCGAAGAACTGCAGTTTTTGGTACTTCCATGTTGGTTTCAATTTTCAGCCTTGGAGGTTGCCACACGCTTGACGCACATTAACAACAGACGTGTCTGGCGATTGGCTAAAAACAACAACGCATACCTGTTAATTTGCATATAAAGCGGGGAAGTGAGATCCGATCTCAAGTGGTCAATCGAGACGCATGTGGAGATGCATTTTAAAGCCAGGTGTGAACTGACGAACTGAGAGCTGTCCACTTGTGATCGGATCACCCGAGACGGATGTTAATACAAATGTCAAAGACAAATGTCAAGACAATATTTGACTTCCCATTAATACAGTTACTTATTATTTGTAGTATTATAATATTACTAAATTGAATTTGCATGCAACAGTTTAACATACATAATTGCATATAACTGACGCACAGAACACGTCATTTAGTTTAGTTTCTGGTCCTGCTGCTTTATATGGTGGTAAATAAAACTTCTGGAGTCACTTTTTTGGTCACTCCTCTTTCTCTCCCGCTCATAGGGTAACGTAATGTTATAATAACATACAGGTGAACTGCTGCCAGTACTGCCAGTAGTACTTCAGCTCATGCTGATCAGAATTTAACCAGGTGCACTTTTTTTTATTAATATATTTAATGCATCAATTTTTTATTTTTTTGCATAGTTTTGAAATGTTTCCTATTTTTAAGCAATCTTCTCAAAGGGCAATGTCAAGAGTTATTTTGAGTGTTTTTTAAAATAACTTGCTCTGCAGAGCATACCTTATTGAAGTCAAGGTTTTTTGTCTTCACAACTAGCACTCACACAACTTGTAGTATGATTTAGGAAACCAACTAAGAGAACAAACATGAGAATTTTATTTGAGAGAGTTCATGGTCAAATAGCATAAATCTAAAAGTGTACTGCCAGTACCTTCGGTAAAGTGAGGCTAATAACGAACAAACAGAGCTCTGCCATGTGCCAGGACAAAAATCAGAGTTTGGCAATAGTCTCCACTAAGCCAGTTTGTTAAGTAACTGGACTTTCAAGACTCAGGCTGGGCAAAGAGTTGGCCAGAAGGAAATGCAGTTGGCATTTGGAATAAACAACACCAGCATGATGCCATGTGGCTGGAGTACATTTCACAGATTTTTTTTAATGTTAGAATTTGCATGAAGTTTTCATTTTTAGGCAGAAAAAATGAATTTAGCGAGTCCACATACAGCTGTGAGAATACTGATTGTGTGTGTTGTGTGAGTGCTTATGAATTTCTTAGTTACATTACAGAATACTCTCGGATTTTGACGGGATTTTGCTTGCCTGCTGTCATGTCAGTTTTGATGTAATAGTGTGGAAAATGTAGCTTTCAGAGAAAAATAACTAACAGATACTGATCCAGATATAGAGTCTGTGTCTGAAAGGGATTTGTGGTCATTGCTGATTAATCGTAATTTTTCATCCAGTATTGATTTTAATCAATACTGGATGATTGAACGATTGAACGGCTAATTTTCATTTAAAATACATGATCGGTAGATCGGTATTAATGCTCCTAGTCACGATCACCTGTGGTTAATATCCCAGTGTCTGCGGCTGAGAGTGTGCTGTGTAGTGTAGCCTCCCACCTTGTTCACTACGCCGGCGCAACAGGCGACAAAAATAAAACATGTCGACTGGAACTTTTACAAAGTCTGTGAGCATGATATAATGTACGCCATCTGCATTGCATGCCAAAGATAATCGGTATTGACTGTGGATCGGCCGATATCACTCATAGATGATCAGTATCGGTATAGGCGGCAAAAAAACCTGATTTTGGCATCCCTAGAAAAAGTTGAACGTCAATTTATACAACTGTATTGTGTCTGTGTATGTTGAACTGTGAATTTTCAAGCATGTAAATTTCCCCTCAGGAGATGGTAATATCTTACCGAGAGTGTGTGTGTGTGTGTTTGTGTGTGTGTGTTCTGCAGGTGTATACACACAACATCAGTACATGCTGCTCTCTCTGTGTCCACATTTGTGTGTGTTTGTGTGTTTGTCCCTGTGTATCTCGGGTGGTATTACAAATAGCTGATACAAATTACATCCCAGCATCAGCCCTCTATCTCTGCGTGTGTGTGTGCGTCAACCCTACATGGCCGTTCTTGGTGAAAACTACTTTTCTTTGCTACGCTTGACGTTTCTCCACACTTGCTTTTTTTTCTCTCTCATCCTCCCTTCAGATTTGCTCTGTGTCTCGATACTGTACGCCTTATTTACATTCACAGCCAGGCTGTATCCCCCGGGAGTCCCGCAGTTGCCCAGCATCCGGCCTTGACAGAGACAAGCGATTCTGGCCTATCCTGGCTCTCTCCAGTTTTGGCTTGGTTCGTTTTCTTTTCTTTCTGGGTTGTAGTCTCTCTCTCCCTCTTTGTCTCTCTCTCTCTCTCTCTCTCTTTCTGTATTTGTCTTTGTTTGCTGAGTAACTCGGACATTACATCAGCCATATGCTTGTTACAAAAAACTCTGCTGTTATAAATAAATGTATTTCTACTATTAACAAGTGCCAACAAATACTTCCTGTGTAGGCTGATGTAGCTTATCAGCCTTCTTCTCACAACTCTGTTTTCTGAAAACTGAAAAGAGCCATACTGTTGCATTTCAACCTTGTAGTTTCTGGAAATTACATTTATATGCAGCTAATTTCCAACAGCAAATACGCTTTGAGGGAAACATAATGCCCACATAATGAGGGAATGTTGTTAATTAATGTATCTGGCAAGTTGCAAAAAAGAGTTGCAGTGGAGAGCTCAATTCCATCAAAATGGAAATGAGCTCTCCAGTGGGCAGTAAAATCTGGCCAATCAACCATTTGGACCATTGCATTTGTTTTTTACTGGTGGACTTGGACCATCCTGTACTAATGTCCTCGATGTAGTGCATTCTCTGTAAACTCATTAGGGATCTGATTTGTACTGTTTGCCAGCAACTCAAAAATCTTATGGGATATTGTCAAGGTCCCGTGTGACCCTTTCATGTCTCATTTTTGCCCCATTCTCTCTGCCTCTTTCGCTCCTCCTGTCTCAGTTATGGTGTCATGCAGCTGTATCTGTCCATTTCACTCTGATCCTGGCTCTATTTGAGTTTCTCATTCTTTGTTTTAATCTGTCTCTCCCTCTCCCTATAATAGTGGGAGCAGGGATGTTTAAAGGTTATGTATTTAGATTTTTTGTGATATTGCATTAAAATGCATTAAATGTGCATTCTGCTTATGTTTCTCTTTCAGGTCAATTGACTTTATGCGCATTATCACCTTGAAGACTGAAAAAACAATATTACCAGCAAGCATTCAATACTAAACAAAACGGGAGTAAACAGCTTTGGAATGAGTTTTATTTCGCCCTGCTTGACTGCATGTGTTTTTTTAATACTTGTTTGATAAAATGGGGATATTTTGCCTCCTCCTCCCCACTCCTGTAAAGGTTTTGTTCATGGTCAGGACTTAGCTTTAGAGGAAAGATTAGGGCTCTTATTTTCCTCTGTCTCTCACTTGCTTAACACTAAATGTCTACTGGGTAAAGTTTAACACAGAGACAGCCTTGGGCTTTTGCTGAGTGTGAGAAGATGGCTGTAACATTATCAGCCACATCAATGTATATTTAATGAATATCTTACTGATGTGCTGTAACATCAGAAAGCTCTGACTGTATTTTAATGTCTTAAATTCTCAAACAGAAACTGCCTTTATCTTGCAGAAAAAAACACAGATCTGGTATAATGAGCAAGTTGAACACATTGGTTATTGTCTCAGTCTACTTATACTGGGTACCACTGCCATAACCATGCCTTACCTATTGGTAAACTTAAAATATGCATGGTTACTATACATACATTCATACTATACATATTGCATGAACTTCCACCTCGATATTCTCATTTTCTATTTGCAGAGGCTTATGCAATCACAATAATTGTAAGGTTGTTATAACACAAAAAAATAACTTTAAAACTGCAGCTTTCACAGTTAAGAGTATTTAAAAACCCTGCGACCTGTATCCTTACATTACCAGCCGTTTTCTTTTTTTGTCTATCTAGGTTGCTGTGGTCTTGCATGTGTCTATCTACCTCTGCTCCTCTATTTCCAAAATTGCGAGATCCAGAAACACCAATGACAGTAAAATTATGGCCCAGTAATTGCAGTGGTGCTGGGTTTGGTCCTGGGATACCATCCGTCTCCAAGCAGCCAAACTACTTTTCAGGAAGCAACCACTGGAACTGATTTACCTCCAAATTTATTTGAGGCACCACTCTCTGCCTCCTCCTCCTTTCCATTTTGCTCGCTTCTTTTTTTTCCCCTTCATTTCAACAGCTTTTTTTTTGGCTTCTCATCTTTTTCAATCTAGATTTAGTGTTACTCTCTTTTCCTGTTTATCCTCCATCACTCTAACTCTGTCTTTTTTAAATGTTGAGTTTCAGACTGTGCCATTCCTATTGAATAAGTGGTAAAATTAGTTTACAGCTCTATTATAGCTGCTGAGACTGACCTGCTCTTCGCTCTAACTAATTAAGTTGTAGATAGGCTGCATCAATTCTAGCTATAAAATCATTCCGACATAAAAAGTGTTTGTGTGTGTTAAGGTGTGGTTATAAAACCTCCAGATTGGATAACAGGTGGATGGAGTTTGTGTGTACGTACCCGTTTGTGTGCATGTGTGAGATATTTGTCTTAAGATATGCGTATACATAATGTGTGTGTGTGTTAGTGGTGAAGTTTGAGGCACCTCCTTTGGAGAGGTTGATGGGATGTTAGGTTCCATTTTAGGAGGCAGCCATGCTTACAAATCACTTGATGTTGTTTTGCCATAGCAGAGGAGAAACATACACAAGAGATGAAAAGCGTTTGAAAATGAAGGAAAAAATGAATGACAAAAGGTGAAAGTGGGCTTATTTGGGGAAAAAAAGAAGTCTCTCTTTTGTTGCTTCCCACTTGTTCTCCCTCTCTTTCTCCACCTGAGTGATTGTGGCTTGCCGGTGTTTTCCATTGTGCCGAGAAGCAACATCTCTTTTTTTTTTTTTTTTTTTTTTTTTTTTTTTTTTTTTTTTTTTTTTTTTAACCTTGTCGGTTTCCCTCTCAGAATGCTTTCTTAAATCGGAGGATCAAAGTGGGAACATCTAAAAGTTTTTTTTTTTTTCGGGTACAGAGGAGTGAACAAAGAAATAATTTCTGGACCAAATCGTTTACCCCCAAGTGAAAAGTTAGTCTGTGTTTTGGGTTCACTATCAAAGAAAGGGAAATTCATTTATTTCACAGGTGGAGAATACTGACACTATTGAATGGGTTAGAGAGGGAAAACACAGTAGTGTCCTTAGCTGGCACTGCATTGTGCTGATTTGTTCATGTAGTGGGAGATTATATAATTTATGGGCTCAAATGATGTTACTATAAATGTGTCAAAAAGTTCTGTTTTTTTGTTGTTGAGTAGAGAGATGTTCTCTGACAATGGGTTGTCTGGTATCAAAATGTGCTCTGTACGCATATACTGCAGCCAAGTAAAGAACAGCTCAGTCTTGCCCTTGTGTGTACAGCTGCTATTCATATCTTGTTGTCCGTATTCTGTCCATAGGGTTTTGTTTTCTTCATTTTTGGCTGGACCATAAAAGTGGAGCCAGCCAGGCTGTAACACTGCAGGCTGTTGAGTCCTGAGTCCTGAGTAATTACATTGCGCTGAGTATTACAGATTCCTCTACCTGAAGGACCTGTGTAGGTCTGAACATGAAAGGATACCTGGAAGGCAGGTTCTGGTTGTCATTGTAGCGTGGTGCTTGGTACAAAGGTGAAGCCAAACAAAAGCTCTCCTGCCTGCCACTGCCTTAAGGAAAATTACAGTTAATAATACCTTTAGTCTTATTTAAAAGGTTTTGTCAACCATCGATTATGAGATGATTATACATCTTTAATTGCTGAGACTTGGGGAATCCAGTGACGCCATGACAACATGGTCTGATGGGGCAAAATGCATGTGTGATCACACAACCAGAGAGCTTTCACCCAGGTTATCAAACCCACTTAATTTAAGAATAAAACCAAAAATTAGCATTCTGATCTTGATGATGATATCTCGTTACACAGGCAAACTCTGCACACGGTTTCATTGAAGTACGCAGCTAAGACTTGAAGGGGGAAGTCAGTTTGTAGACTGTGATGGAGGTTTAGAATTGTATGTTTTCAACTGACAGTAATCTAGTCATTCTACTTCGTTTGTTCTTGGAAAAGTTTTGCTATCCTGTGTTTTGTTTAAACCCTGTGTGACTGTTCCTGTTTCTTGCTCTGGCAGATCTCAGAATTAACCTTGGTAAGTTCAGTGTTGTTATAGGAATGATGATTGAAACTACAAGAACAGGACGCAGAATTTCCCTTTAACTTTCCATGCAAGCACAGCACAGCTGTTGAAGGTTTGACAGCTTAATTGTAAGCATACATGACATTGGCATCTGGTGAGAAGAAGTGGCCATAAATGAGAGCAATAGGTCTGTGATCTGTGGGCTCCAATAAGCCATTTTCTTGTATACCCCCCCCCTACACAATCAGTTATGGCCGTGACAACCAGTACAACACAGACATGTAGGTTTTCAACAAGTTCATTTATTAACACTTTTCACCCACATGATGTCTGCATGTGGTAATGATGTTTTCGTCCCATGAGCAGATCATTTTAACGAAACACACTGTGTGATTTACATTGACACCTCAGTGCTTCTGGTTGAGAGCCATATTTAATGCGTAGGCTACTGAGTGTGTTTCCACCTGACATCAACCTTTTTGTTTTCTTATTAAGAAGGATTTTCAGGTACAGTTGGCATATTAATACCAGATATAAATGTGGCTTAACAACTGTGGTCTGCCTGGAAAAAAACTCCCTTTGATCAAACTTGTCCTTAAAGTGCCTGGTTATGATGAATGCTGTCTCATTCTTATAGGCTGTGTTTCAATATAATTGTGTATTCTGCACCACATTTGTTCAGGTCTATGGAATGATTATGTGACCTCTGCTCACCTTAGGACTGTGTACTGCAAGAGTGTTATTTGTCTGCTATGTCCAGGTCTGACCAAAAGGTATACACTCTTCCTATAGTTGTTAAAGTTATGTAACAATAGTTTATATGACTCCCACCTTTATTTAGAAGCATTCCAGTGAAAAATGTGTGAAACAGTGAAAAAGATCAACGTCAGTGGTCAATTATGAGCAAAAATACATCATCATTGTAACTAAATATTTGTTTAGTTATTTAAGAAAAAACGCAGACAAAGCAAAACTAATTAATGGACAGTGACAAACGACACAAAGTTAATTTAGTCAGAAAAATCTCAAAATAAAATGTACGCATAATAACAAAATCTGAAGAGCCTTATTGCATAAGTCACCAAAAACCAAACAAAACAAAAAAAACAAACAAACTTGAAAACGACGACAAGCTTTTTATTTTATTTTATTTAATTCTTGCATGATAACAGATACAACATAGGTGACTGAAATAGAAGCCCGTAATGAGTACAGGGAGTCTGTAATGACGTCTGGAAAAGGGAGCATGCAGGGTTCATCAAAAGGTTTAAACCACTCGTTATATGTTTTCAAAGAAAAATATTTCTACCAAGGTGTGATTTTTCTCACCATATTCCACAGAATGTTCATTTTATTTATGATGTGATTGTGCTTGAATCAGAAAAAAAGCGTGTACTATGAGTAGACAGGCCAGTGGGGATGAATGATTTCTTTTGTTTAAGGTGCTGGTCTAATTTGACGATACTCTCGGTACCATTGGTTTTTCTTTCAGTCCCTTTGGGTTGATGTATGGCTGCTTGAATTGCACCCGTTTCCTAGCAAATCAAATCTGTTTGGATTAATTTCAGAGGTTGACATCAGACAGGACTGTGCATTTGAGAAAGTTGATATGAGGCTAAAAGTAAGAAAAGTTGAGCAGTTTCACAACACAGTTCTTCTAGCTCGTCAAGTTTGTGTACGTATGAGTGAGTATTTTAGGCTACACATTGTATATATTTGAATGAATATATGTGACTGTATGTGTCTATTTGGGCTGGGTATAGCCACTGATTTTCCAAAGTGATTCAATTCCGATTCACAAGGTCCATATTCGATGGGATTCCTAATTCAATGTGATTCAATGTTCACAACCAAATCACACTTTTTGCCTATGGATCATTTTTGTTTGGACAGCACTGTTATACATTTATGAGGTGCTTATGCAAGTACTTTAAATTAAATAATCTGGCTCGTCCTGCCTTGGGTTGTCATACCTGCAGGCAGGTTTCTTGTCCTGTGTGTGGACTGTATCTCCTGAACTTGAACTGCAGCGTGATATTTCTTGTTCTGGTACATGTACGGTAAAATCACAGAGGATGGAGAGCAGAACAAGGACTGCTGTCATCAGCTGCAGTTAGCAGGCTAGTAGTTTAACTGTTGAGTGGGCTGGTTAGCAGCGACTGAAATGATTAAATATTAAATATAGCACCTCTTTAATGACACCAAAGTAAGATTGTCCACAATATAAGATCGTCAGATTGCCCACCCCTACATGGTGCATTATTAAAAATGTTAATGTTTACATTAAGAATGGACCCCAAAGCAGTTACACTAATGCACTTTTTAATGACCAATAGTTTAGACACACATCTCAAGAAATAATAGATAATTAAGTAATGTGCAGATTCCTCTTGTACATCTTGCATATGGACTTGCTTTTGTCTTTAAGTTTTTAAATATGAAATGCAACCACACCTCGCATCTGCCTTTAGACCTGTGCCTCCAGTGGAGCTGCGTCTGCCATGTTTTTATCTAACATGACCAGATCTCGTTGTGTGAGAAGAGTGGTGACCCGAAACTAACGAGGTTACAGCTTCACACATCCACGGGAGACTGTGAAAGGCATATATTAATAGAACAATCTTGGGATTTTATGAATTGATATCAGATTATTCAAATGAAGATTGATTTGAATTGGAGAATCAATATTTTATATTTTATTTATTTTTTAGCGTGTATGTCGCAATATGTGCAAATATATAAGTGATTTCTTATTTCAGGCTTCTGTGTGTGTTTGTGTGTACTGTGTATACATTATATACTGTATGTGGGAGAGAGAAAAGGAGAGAGAGCGTTAGTTTTTTTTGTCGACAAGTATGCAAATGTAATAAAACCTCATATTGATACTGACAAATACAGTGTAATTTTCCTGACATTTGGCTGCTCGCTACATTTAACATCAGGACACAGAGAGGTGGGAGTTTTAACAAGTATGATTTTCTTTCCTCCATACATGTATCCTTTTACCACTGAACCAAGTCATATTTCTGGAGCCCACCAGAGATGTAGAAAATCAAGTAATCTGAAGTTTAAGAAGTAGTGACATCATCTGTCACTCGCTGTTACAGTACATTTCTAATTGGTTTTTAAATAGCAGCCATTTTACTGGAGCTACCTGAGACAATTTTAGTGACCCGGTTTCCTAGAATAAAAACCTGCGTTTATATACAAGCAGTGCATTAGCAAATGCATATTTGTAGGGAACATAATACTGCCAGTTGTGGTTTTCTTCAACATAATTTGGAAGCATTGATGTTGAATGTATCTGCAAAACGTTTTTTGTCAATATTTTACAAAATTTGTTTCTGGCAACTAAAGCATGATTAATGCTTTGGTGATGAGATTTGTCAAGGTTATGGACAGACCAGCCCGTTTTTTCCAGTAATTATATCCACATCGGTTGATTCGCTCCTCACAATTTATGTCCATTGCCAGTGTTGGCAATTTTCGAGGTCGGGTGGTCAACAACTGTGTAGTGCTTCAGACATTCATCCAGAGTTAGAGGCCTGTCACAGACCCGTCATTAACCTTTGCCTTTTTATTAACCATAGCCACAAGTTTCCCCTAACATTAAAGAGTTATTCCTCACTAGGGGAAGAACAAAGCTGCACTGGCCTCTATCGGCTGGAAGTTATAAGATAGCTGAGAGTGAAAGAATCGTGTTGTGACCACTTAGTGCAAGACAGATTATTAGTCTGGATACAGTTGCTCTTTAACCAAGTGTTTTTGTTGCCTAAACCTACCATTCCTTAAACACAGTTATTTTGCCATGACTATGATCTTTCCCTAAACTTAACTATAAAGTTGTCTCTATGAGCTGATGATGTAGAAGGTGAGGATTTTGAAAATGTCTATTTGGTGTAAAATAACAGGATTTGGCAGAATCGTTCAATATAAACGCTGTGACGAGTGAGTAGTAAACACGCCTTGGTTAAATAATGAAAAAAATAAACTTGAAAAATTAGATGCTAAACAACAATTCATCATGAGTCTTCCTCATGTGTGTCAGTATCATTTGGCAAATCAAAATAGTATTATAATCCAATTTTGTAGCAGACGGGTTTCAGTCACAGGAACGGGTAGACCAAAAGAGAAGTTAGTTTTCTGTACTGATGTCGTGACAGATGGCCGCCTCTTTCCCTGCTCTTCCCGGGATCTTTTCTCCCCTCTGTGCTGCCTTTGTCCTCTCTTTCCATCTTTCTCTCTCATCGTCTGTCTTCTCTTTTACCCCCAAACTCCCTCTTCTCTCTAATCACTGCCCAGGTGAGTAATATCACGTAAGAACAATAGGCTATTGTGTTTTATTGAGCTGCCAATGTCCTGCTCTCCATCGCTCTCCTCTTCCCTCACTCATTCAATATGTGTTCCTCTCCTACTCTCACTCTTTTTCTTTCTTTCTTGCGCCACCTCTTGGAGTTTTTTCTGTCTCTGTTCATGAGATTGTAAAGAAGAATGGATAGATGAACAAGGTCAAAGATGGTTGGATGGACTGAGTAAATAAATGGAGAGAATAATGAAAAAAGAGGAAATGGGGTGCTTGGAGTGTTTAGATAGCACAAGAAGAATGGACAGACAGATGGATAGTTGGATAGAAGGACTAATGGAAGTGTAGTGGAAGAAAAGTAGAGGAGAAAGAAATCAAGGAAGGAGGATAAAGGAATGATGCATATTTTATAGCAGTCGATGACAAATGAGGATTCAAGGGTGGAAGAGGGTATGGATGGTAAGAAGGACAAAACAAAAAAATAAGAAATGGAGGATGACAATCTGAGTATAAGAGGAAAGTGAAAAGGAGGATGGAAAGAGGAGAAAGATAGAGAGATAGGCTGAATGAATACAAGAAAGGATGATGTGAATAATGGCTGGTGAGCATTAAGGCCTTAATCAATGCCTGATTAATATTAATTCGTTTAGCCCGGGCAGTGGGCGGGGCTAACCCAACACTTCCTGCTTAGATTGATTGGGGAGAGGGCACCAAGGGCGTGCTAACATTGCAGCACACATATATACCCTCCTTTTTTCTCTCTCTCACACACACACACACACACACGCGCACATGTACAGAATCACTCATGCATCCTTTGTGCTGACATTGTGTATGAACTTTCAAGACCTCAGCTTGTGAAGCATCCTGCATCTTAACCTTATAAACACACACCAACCCCCCCCCCCCCCCCCCCCCACACACACACACACACACACACACACACAGAGGGAGAAAACTGTGACAGCCTGTTCAGGCAGAACTCTAATTTTACCTTTTGTGGTGGCTTAGTCAGTTAGTAGCATACACATGGGGCCATATTTGATTAGGTTTTATTTGTGCACAACAAACTCTCTAAAAATAACAGCTGAGAGTTTCTCCAAAACTCACTAAAGTCAGACCCAGACCTGAGAATAATCTCAGGATGGATGTTTTGTGTCCCATTATTTACCCATGCAAACGGCATGGTTAGTGAAAAATGTAAATGTCAGGGGCAAGAAGTCAGACCTTTTACACAGATAAAAATTCTGAAAACAAATTCTTAAATCATTTCTGCTGCGAAGTGGTCTTGTCTTGAGAGATGCAGGAGTAGTTGTCGTTTCGGCACTCTGGTTGTATAAGGGTTGTTATGCTCAATTACTACTCCACAGTAAAAGAAATTGTCATCCCAGACTAAAGTGATACAATGTTGACAAAATTTCTACTGTCATAGAATAGAGTACACTTAGATCCCTTCAAATAACAGTTTTTAAACATAGAATAGTTTTTGTGTTTTTAAAATACTACCTGGTATTTTTCAGGCAGCATTTTTCTCAAATTTGTCAAATTTGATCAGTGGTTTCAAGACGAAAGCCACTGATTTGGAGTTGATGGTGGTTACGCCTTTTCTATGCCTACCCCCCCCCCACCCCACCTTCTTACACTTACTTCCTCTGTTTCATTTCAGTTGTTGTCTTCTGTGTTTTTTGCCGTCCCCTCTCTCCCCCAGTCTGACTGATCAATAGTTAGTAGTGACCTTGAAGGAAAATGACGGCCGTACCCATGTATGTGCAAACACACTCTGGTGACCTTGGTGGGCAGTGACGGACAGCATTTGAAGATTAAGGGATGGTCTTGGCTGTTTACTTCCTTGAGGCTATATTTAATGGGGCCCTTTTTATTGGGCGGACTGTACCTTTATAGCTTATAGGCCTAACACTGCTACAGGGAGACGGATGGATGGCAGAACAAACAGATACTGCAATAAGGTGGGCAGGGAGGCTGACAAACATAGCAATATACAGTGATTTGTGAGAATACGAGGGGAACGCACAGAGAGCTGAAGTCACAGGCAGGTAGACAGAAGGTCAAACTATTTAAGAGCCTTTAGGCCTTATACGAAGTCCTGTGTCCCTTAATAGGAGCAAGATTTTATAAAGCTGCCAGGTTTATTTTTAGGGGTAAAATTTGCCTTGTCAGTCTTTGAGACAGTTTTGATTTGGGAGTAGAAAGGGTTTTTTGTACCCTTGAGGTAGCGTGATTTCTTTCTGTGCTCGTGACCGAAACACAGTGGTTCACACCAATCGATGGGAGGAACTACCGGCAGCTATGGAAAAGCGACTGTTCTGGTGTTTTATAGGAGAGCGCAAATTTTCCTCACAAAAACGGCAAGAATCATCTATGGACATGCAAACTAGCTTTCAAAGCAGCTTGTTTACTCTTAGCTGCCAGACCGGTTGGAGCAGACAGAAAGGCTTAGCTAACTCAGATAACACTCTTTACAACTGTGGTGAGTACACAAGCTTCTCAGAATTGTCAACATGTCGAACCTTGAGGAGGATGGACTACAACAGCAGAAGACCAAGTCAGGTTCCACTCCTGTCCGCCAAGAACAGAAACCTCAAGCTCCAGTCAACACAGACTCACCAAAACCAGACAGTTGAAGACTGGAAAATGTAGCCTGGTGTGATGAATCTGGATTTCTACTGAGGCGCACCCTCTTTTCACCACGTAAATATGAATAAGTCAACATCGTGATGAATGTCGGCGATTGGTGATGTCTGTTTCTTTCTGTTTGAGATGTATGTATCTGTATCTGTCTTACACAATGCATCAGCTTAATATTGTTGTGTTTAGCACCTACTGTATTTCCACGTGTGTGTGTGTGTGTGTGTGTGTGTGTGTTTTTCTGCCTGCCTCTATTTTTTTTACTGTCACTTCTAGGTCATTCTTTTTGTCTCTGGATCTGTCTGTTACCTGCCCATTCCTTCCTCGTAACCTCCTTTCAATCTTATGGCATCTCCTTTCAGTGTCATCTCATTCCATTTTATTCTCTCTATTGAGTCTGTCCTCCTTTTATACTCTCGCTCTCTCTGTCCCCTTTAGTATCTCTTTATGCATCTTATCCTTTCCTTTCCCCTATCTCCTCCCTCTCTTATTTGCTTTATTTTTCCTTTTCACACCTCAATTTCTCTCCTTCTCTCTCTAGATCTCTCTTTGTTCATCATATATTTCAGTCCCTTTTTCATAAGAAAGACTGACATACTCCCTTCCATGGACTACACGCCATTGTCAAAATACCTTTATTTGTATTTGAGACCATGCTAAAATTTTGAAAATCACAGAATAATAAAGATAAATTTAAAAAATTTTCATACAGTTTTATCTATAAGCAGCTAAAAGTCTCCTCAAATGTATTATTGTTGAGGGATAAATTAAATTCCATCTTATTTCTTTCTTTGTTTCTGCTGTTGTCAAAACTAAATGAAAAGGGAAAACGTGGCTAGTAACTATATATTGAATAATCTTCTTTTTCTCAATTAATAAATGAATTACTTTGTTTGTAAAAGTATGAAAAATGCCTTTTATAATTTCCCCAAGTTGCCCAGGTTTCTGTTTTTACCACAGACCAACAGTTCACAACCCAAAGACATTCTTTTCTTTTTACGTTTGTATATGACAAGATCTTCCATTTCCAAAGCTTGAAACAACATTTGACATTTTTGTTTACCAAAGACTAAAATAATTACTTGAATATCAAAAGTTGCAGATTTAAAAAAAAAACAAACAAACAAAAAAAACGTATTCCTTTGGCTGTAAGTGCTAGCTATATTGTATCATACTTTACTATATTAACCAGCTCAGATTAGCTGTGTTGATGACCACTGGATGTATTTTATGATTGTGGTCTTAAGGAAGAGCCACATCCTTTCTTTGGCAAGAGCAACAAGTGTCACTTTGTATATACTGTGGCCTGGAAGTGGCTGAGCTGCCCCAAGGCTAACGACCAATATACATTTAAAAAATAATGTTAACCACCCAGTACAGATGTAATGCATTTTAAGATTTTTCAACTAACTTAAATTCTTTGATAAGAAAGAAAAAAACTTCACCTGGATCAAAGCCTTATCTGCACAGTCACTATTAGGCGAACAGGGTTATGTATCTGACATGTGTATGTCCAAAACAAGGAAAAAAGAAAAACAAGGGGGACACACATTTTGTAAAACATAAAAATGAAAGACCAACAGGAGAGTCAAACTCACACAAAGAGAGAAATTCTTGTGAGAAGAGGTCACACAACGTCAGTGATTTTGTGGTAATGTAAGGTCAAACCCGAGCAGCAGTCCCTCCTCTCTGCCTTCAGTCTTTTCTGTGATAGGAAACAGACCAATACTTGTTTGTCACTTTACGAGTCACATTTTTCTCATTTATATATTTTTATTTGTTGTTATGTGTCACATAAAAGTAAATGCAGCTGCCAATATCAGTGTGAAGTAGCCAATATATGCAGCATATCATGTTGATTGTTGTGTATTTATTTAAACGCATTGTTGCTGTTGCCTTGCTGAGGTGTAAATGTTATACAATGTTGGCTGCTATTGATTGAAAATAAACAATAGTTTAGAACCATAACAAGCCTTCATTTTATTTATGTGGGATTCAATCATAAACTGAAGTTTTCCTATAAACAAGTTATTTTTACATTCAGTGTTACTCACGATAACGTGTGTGTGTCCTTGAGGTCGAAACAAACATGCTTTAGGTGTTCCCTTTCTCATTAATGGTTGAAGATGTATCAATAATTATTGATTCATATGAAAAGAAATATAATTTTGGCCATATCGCCCAGCTCTAGTTAGGAGTGTCTGTGTGTGCATACTGTGTGCTAGTGTGTGTTGCTGTAAGTGTTTGGATATTCTAGGCTGCAGGAAGTGAGAAGGTGGAAGAACATGTCTGGTCCAATCAAGGCTGGCATTCCTCAGTGCACGGCCATTTTTTAAGCTAACTAATAGCTGCCTGTTGGCCCTATAAATCACCAGAACAGAGATAAAAATGAAACCATCACCAAGATGGAGAGGAGAGCACTGTGCCAGGACATCATTTTAATACAGTTGTGTATGTGTGTGCTTGTGCGTGTGAATCTGTATGTATGCTGTTGGGGTGGGGGGGGGGAGAAGCTATTGAGGGGAAAGAAAAGTATGGGAGGATTTTCCGTATATTCGTGTGTGTGTGTGTGTGTGTGTGTTCAGGGTTTGTGTCTTTTAATGTTTGTGAATGTGTTGCTGTGTGTGTGTGTGTGTGTGTGTGTGTGTGTCTAAAGATGCATGGTTGAGCCCCGCTGTGAGGGACTGTCTCTTTTTCAGGCTTATCTGTCTTCCTGCCAGAAACACATGATCAGACCTGATGCTTCTTTTATTTGAACAACACCTGTTGGCTATTCAGTTTTATTCTCCTGGAGAGTAATATTCTTACCCGAGTTCCCTAAATCCATTTTTCTCAGTGGGGCAGATTTGCTTCAGAAACAGCAAGTAGGCAATGTGACAGATTACTAAAAAATGAGCTACATGGATGGCAATGAATTTGACCACATTTGCATTCTGCTCAAACCTTGAGGACTGTGGCATCAGATGGGCTGTATATACTGCAGAAGCCTAAAAATGTCTTAAATGATTAGTTTTTACTAATTAGCAGCTAGTTAAT
Organism: Seriola dumerili; assembly: GCF_002260705.1. Taxonomy (NCBI): domain Eukaryota; kingdom Metazoa; phylum Chordata; class Actinopteri; order Carangiformes; family Carangidae; genus Seriola; species Seriola dumerili. The sequence goes on from NW_019174923.1 coordinate 2,024,761, forward strand.
TAGGAACGTATGGTTATGCATTTGCCCCACATGTAGAGATATCAGGAGAGATTCACAATGAATGCGCATGGTCTAAATGAAGCACAGCATTATAGTGACTATCTCTGTAAATGACTGGTGATAAAATCAGGAGGTTGGTTTACAGTCTGCAGACAGATGCTGGAGTCAACAGGCCAGCAATAAACAAAGGTAGGATTTCTAAATCTACACATGGAGAGTGTATTAAATCAAATCAGCAACTCAATTCAGTTTTTCCCTAGGGATTCTTTTTTTTTTTTTTTTTTTTTTTCAAGCAGTGGTGCTGTTGTACATGCGTCCATGAGTGCAATCCTAGACGCGCATTTATGCACATCGGTGCATCGGCGGAGTAACAGTTTAAAATGACGGTAGAATTGTTAGTTAGGGTTATTCATGTTCATCTTGTCTTAATGGAGCTCTGGATGCCCAAATACTGTAGCAACAAATGTCAAAGAATGAAGTGCCTCAAAACTAAAATGACTTAGACTATTTTTATTGAATATAAAATTAGATAATAGATATTATAAAAGTAATGAGCCAGCGTGTGTGAAAGAAGTTGCATATAATTTGATAAAACAAGATGATTGTACAGGCCAAAGTGGCACCGGTTTAGTAAGTTTGTATCTCTTTGAAGCTGGCACCCCATATGATCAGGATATCAATAAAACCATTTAGATTTGTTTGTCCATTATTTGTGCAGGCAAAAAAAAGAAATGATGCTCACACTGCATTTGAGACATTGAACAAGCATAGGCTTCAGCACCCCATTAACGTCCAAATGACTCCAAAGTGGTGACTCATTCGTTTGCTTTTTGTGCACAAGTGTGCACATATGATATGCAGACGTTTTTGCTTAATTCATTCTCAAGCTATGAGCATCACACATCAGATGAATAAGTTCTGGTAATGTGATAAATTATGAAGCACAGTTTTTCTTGGACAAATGTGCACTAACGAATGAGACTGCTTCCGAGTCATTTGGGTGTTAATCAAGTGCTGATATAATAAGCTTCATGCTTCAAATTCCAATATTTAATTAAAAAAAAAAAATATTTGAGCACATATTTTATTTTGTGTAAATAGTGTATGAATAAATTAAAAATAGTTGTATTCATATCCTGATCAATGCAGGTATTACGGCAGTGTACTAAAGGTAGACAGTTGACCATTTCAGTCTTCTTTATTTTGTGACAAAAGTTAGACTGATATCTACAGATGTACAACAGAGTTAACCAAATCTAAGGTTATTTGACCTACGCATTTAAGTTTTGCAATGAATATGCTTTTATTCATATGGCAACAGTACAGAGATTCAAATAGTCAGCAATTTGTGACCTTATGACGCCTCAGTTTCCTCAAAGCAATTTCTTTTTAGAATGTATTTCTGCATCCACTTGGTTCCTTTTTTTTTTCGTTTATTTGATCTATTTTTCTCGTTTTGCTGTCAGTCAACTCGACATTATAATGCTGTTATGAATGGTCTTGCAGAGCTTTTTGAGACCAGCACTTCTGCTTTCCCAAATACAGGCTGCCCTCCCAGAATACAAGATTTCATTCAGGTGAAGTTTTGCAGACAGTTTGATGCTGTGAGGCAGATAAGAAACTTTGATGTGAGATGAGATATTTTGTCCCTCAAGCCCCCCTCCCCCCATCCTCAACATAAATAATCTTCTATCACTTTTAGATTAAATTCCAATCCCCAGATATTCAGCGAGGAAGTTTGCACTGATCTGTTGAGTTGCGTAGTCACAGTTTGTTGAAGTAATGAGAGAAATGTATTCATTCAGCAGGTTAAAATATAATTCAGTGAGTTCTTGTATTGTGTTATGTCAGGCAGGCAGGCCCACCTTCACATTAGCAGCTGGTTAAAAGTTTAAAAAGTTGGTGTCAGGGACTGTGCCCTAATGTAAGACACTTAACACACACAACACACACACAGAACTTGCAACATCCAGAGCTATCTGTACTTTCATCTTGTTGGCATATTGAGTTTGAGTTTTACCATCCTCAGCTGTACCTGTTAATCTTCCACCAGACAGATTAAGGATACGTTTGAACATCATTTGAAATGCTAGATTACATGTAAATAACACAAGTGCAACACATAAGTCCGTTTGTAAAGTTGATTAAGAAATGTATTGTTTTTCCCAAATACCTCTCCACCTGTTGTCTCTCCACTTGTACATCTGGTGTCAGAGTTGCATAGCTAAAGCTAAGAGTGGAAGAGTCCAAGCTGATTTCTGGAGGGGTACCAGAGGGCTGAACCAATAGTGGTAAAAGTAGGAGGGGGATTTTCTTTTGTTCAAAGAGGATAGAAGTACCCAAATGATTAAAATTACAATGGTTAATTGTTTTGTTTTTTTCATATCGCAATATATAAAATATACGTTTTTTCCAGTATTGTTCTTGTTAAGTTGTTTATGAGGGTTGACTTGATCAGATCTCTCATTTCTTGAAGTTGAGAAGCCTGAGTCCAATGAAATAGAGTTCATTAACAAGGTGTTGTATGTCTAGGCTAACACATTGGTTCTGCTTGCGTGTCAAAAATGCCCTCTTTACCCAGAATATTTGCTGCTAAGATGCACGTGACCCAGAAATTTAAACTCCGTTTGTGGTCAAATGTTGATGTATAAAATATTAAGATCAGTCTGTGGTGGAACAAGTCAAGGTACAAAGTCATATACTGTATATCCTGTGATGGGAGGTTGTAAGTTCACATCGTTTTCAAGTGTCACAAGCCAAAAAGGTTGGGATCCACAGCTGTAGTGAGTTTGTTTTCATCTTTTGTCCATTAAGGGATAATAATGCTCACTCAGACCAGGCATATGAAACGTACATCTGTGTGTGTATGAACATGTATAATTGTACTTTAGGTGTGGATCTTAACCAGCAAGCGGTAGTGAAGTTAGTTGAAGAATACAAAAGGTAAAAAAAACCCTATAATATCTGTATGTGATTAAAGTGTGGATTTATTGAAACCATGGGGATTATGTGTGTGGTTAAGTATGCTTTCATTGCTTACCGGGGACAGTCAAAGCATTAGCAATAAATATATTTATTAACTGGATACCTCTGCAGCTTATATAGCTACAGTATAGCACTGCCCAAGGAGTCATCAACACACGCACACACACACACACACAAGCAATCACACTGTCGACAATAACGAAACAGCACTACAATATAAAGATAATTACAGAATCCACACACTTACCTGACTTCTCACCACATAAGACACCTAACAATCTCGCCTGACACCTTGTCCTACCATAACCAGAAAATAACTCTCTTGAGGAAGCAGAGAACGGGAAAATGTTCCTCTTACTTTTAAAGATTTTCTTCATCTCTGTCCCTGTGGAACTCTCCAAAACCTGTTACACAAGCCAGGTGGTCTCAGATTTCATATCTGTGATGCCTGCTGTTGTTTAATGGAGGCTGTCAGAGGGATTGACTTTATGACTGCCAATCGTACCAGACTTCCCACAACAGCAACATGTAGTGACAATTATCAAAATCTCAAATTAACAAAGGATGGTGTGTTATGGTGGGCAATTATGAACCACAAAGACTGTTCTGCCAATAGCAAAGAGAGAGTTAAAACAACATCACTTAATGTGACAAATGAATATAATACAAATGACGTAGTCTTTCACACATATGGAACACACACCCACACTTATGCAGTTTTTTTGTGCCATTTTATCCTTATTTTTATCTATTTATTTTATTTTACTGAATGAAATATATTCTGTTTCCCCCTTTCTCTGAACAATTTTCATTGTTTTCAGAGTTTGCACATAGAAAGGACTGCTAGTAAGACAGAACAGTGGAACATTGAGATTAACATTAACAACAACAAAGTATCACCCCAACACCTTCCCTCTTCCAACCCACTCCCGTCTCACCATGAAGGGGAGGAGAAAAGAGTGCATAAATAGATATGTAAATAACTAATAGTAAAGAGGGGACAAAAAACATATTAATTAAAGTAAAAAGAAGAAGAAAAAATAGAGGGGGGAAAAAGGAGGAGGAGAGATGCACAGGAGAAGAGATACTTAAAAAGACTAGTCAGGAAGTGTCCTGAGGTTACTCACATGGTTAAGGAATGGCTGCCATCTGTTAGTGAAGTTTTCCAGGGAGCCTCTTGAGTGCGAATTTAATTTTCTTCAGTTTAATAAAAAACATCATGTCCTCCAACCAGGAAGCTGGGGATGGGGGACCCGGTGATTTCCATTCAAGAAGAATCCTTCTCTGCGCAATGAGAGGAAAAAGCAATAACATCTAATGACTGGTGTTCAAATTTGGGATTATTCGGGGAACTCCAAAAATAGCAGTTAGGGGACATGGTTACAAAAAAAATTGAATGAAAATGAGTGCAGCTTCGGGCAGAAATAAAACATATGGCTAAGGTTGGCAGGGGCATGGCTACAACGATCACAGCTATTTCTTACATTGGGATAAATCTCAGATAATCTGGCTTTGGAATAATGGAGCCTTTGTAGTACCTTGAATTGTATGAGTCTCAGTCCAGCACATGAAGTAGAAGTGCTAATCCTATTGATCGCTTGTCTGACAATACAAGATCCATCTCCTCCTCCCAAGCAGATTTAGTTTTGTGAAACACCTCATCATTAAATGACATGATGGACAGATAGATCTGAGAGATGACAGACTTCTGATCGGGTTTAAACTTGAGCAATTCCTCCCCGGGTAGTAAGGCTGATGCCAAAGGAAATGTATGGAATTGAGTTCTTACGAAATTCCGCACTTGAAGATAGCAGTAGTGATGTACGCGTAGGAGATTGTATGTTAACATTAGAGAATGGAAAGTAGCAAAACTATTGTCAAGAAAAAGATCCCGAAAGCAAGTAATGTCTTTCCTTTTCCACAGGGAAAAGGCATAGTCGGAAAATTTTCTCATTTTGTGTTTTTGTAAAATAATATTACTGATTCAAGGTTGTTTGCCTGCCCAGATGAACATTGAAATCAATTTGTTTAGCGACCGAAATAATGCTTTTGGTAGGAATAGTGGGATTGTGTGGAACAGATGTTTATTGTGTTTATTCTGCCAGTGAGAGTTAGGGGTAAGTTATGCCATCTCTGAAAATCAGATTTAATTTGAGATAGTGGGGGAAAAAGTTACCTGAGTAAAGGGCCGAGTGAGATATTTCCCCCTTTCTCATCTTATTATTGAAGTGTATTATCCTTATATTATTCATCTGATATTCATGCAAATCAAGCATTTGAACTTGACTTAATTAAAAATTCAAGATTTTACAAAACAACAATAATGAACCAAAAACAATCACTAAAACAATATTCATAGACCCCAGATCATCTCAGCTTACTCCCAAAGATCAGCTCATCTTCCACAACCCAGCAAAGTACCTCTTTATAACACCACACACTGCCAAATCTTTCCAGATCCTTCATCATTCTGCAATAATTAAAATCTATTTTTAAACGAGCTTTCAGCATTTTTACAAACACAAAGACAACCAAACACAAAATCCTCATCATCCACAGCCTTTCTATTCTTTTTCCTCTGCTCATACACGGCCATCTTTACCATCCCCAGAACGAACCTGTAGCCGAGAATGAACATGAGTTTAGAAAAAAAAAAACAATCTAAAAATATTTCCCAGCATTCAGCAGAGTGGGCAGTCATGGCTAACATCAGAATTAATGACAGAGACAAAAACATTAACAGCCCCAATACAATGTAAAACCCTCCACCGCAGGTCAGCAGCTCTGTTGATCAATGGTGCAACTTTTTGCTCTAGAAACATAAAAAAACATCATCCAGTAAAAAGAACAATATGCAGATTTCAGTCTGTGAGTCAAATCAGCTTTTGACGCCCCCACCCATTTGCAAATATAGCTATTCCTATGACAAAAGCATGGTTATTTGTCAGTGGTTATTAGGTGATTATGAGGCATGGAAACATGTGAAAAGGCCCAGTATGCTTCCTGTAAACAAGAGGACAGTAAATCAAATTTCATATTTTGGTGTTTTTTCTGGAAAAAAAAAAAAGACAAAAGCGTCTTTGAAGATTTTATCCTGCATCAAAGCCTTGTTAAATACCCTTTTAAAAAGACAGAAGCTGTTACAAGTCAATGATCAGAAAATCCAACAGGGCTGATAAAACAACTTTATTAGATATATTAAAAGAATGTTTAAAACAATGATCGAGCCTGGCCAAGAAGAGTGAGTTGTCCTAATGACTGACACATCCAAGTGTATTGTCTCTGTTTATTATGAAATCACTACTCATGTGTGAGGCTCGTGAGCCTGAAGCTCAGCGTCACTCTGTTGTTAACTGTATTTTCCTGCTGTGAACTGTGTGTACTTTGGGTGCCAGCTGGTTCATTGTGGTTCATTGTTAAGTCCTTTTGGGTTTTTTTTTTATTTTTTTTAATTCTTTAAATTCATTAAATTGTTTGTGTCCTTTTGGCAGTAAAAAGAGCTTATCAAGAGCTTTCATTTGATTTGAACACCCCCATTTTCCAGAGAAAAAACTGAAAACTACTTTATAGAGAACAGGCTTTTTTCAGTGATTTAAGAAATTGGTTAACTTCCAGCTTTTCTGCATCAATAGAAGTAAATGAAACCTTGAAAGTTAATGCAAACAATTCCCACATGTGCACCAAGTTTACTCACAAACCCCCTGTCTTTACAAAGGAAGTTTTGGAACAGGCTGTTACTGCATTCTGTGATACATTATTAGGACAATGCTGTACTACAGGAAGTAGTACTGTATATCGTCATAAGAATGGTGAGAAAAAGGCAATTAACAAAGACAGGCTGGTTGGTCAGGGCTTCATCCTACAGCAAGATAATGAATCAAAACATTGGAAGAAAAGAACTTGACGGTCGCTTCACGTGATGGAAGTCTCCAGATTTAAACCCCATCCAGCTGGTTTGGGATGAACTGGGACAGAAAGTGAAAGCAAAGCAAACAGCAAGTATCACACACTGGTGGGAACTTCTGCAACAGTGATGTGATAAACTTTTCATTTCCATTGTAGAGAGGACGCCATGAGGATGTTCAGCTGCTGAATGAGTCAGAAATTTAGGGTCATAGATTCCATGATTCCTTTCTTTGACCCGTAGTGCGTATAGACACACACATACAAAAGGCTCTGCATGTGTGTAGGAGTTTATTTACCACAGGAAGCTGTAACACTACCTATATACACGTCTGCATTTGTCTGTCTTTTACTTCTACCCCTTCTTTTTCTCTGACTTAAACTTCTTCCTCTCTGTCTTTGTGCCTGCCAAGAGAAAAAGATTATCTGACACCCACACACATACACACATAAAAGTTTTCTAATATTTCTTCAAGTGTAACAGTGAGTTGTCTGAACTTCTTCAGACAGATTATCTATCAGACATCTCCATCTGAAGGCTATTTTGTGAGTGAAGCCCCTTTTCAAAGGGTCAGCTACTGATATTTCCTTGCAATAACTTTGTCAGATGCCACAGAGACACTGCAGACCAGGCGGAGATTCAACCAGTAGATAATAACACAATGATACAGATGAATTACTCAGTTATTCAAAGGCACAATATGTATGTTCTGGAAATCAAGCTAGCACTAGCATAAGGCTCTCAGCAGCAATTCAGCAGCCCCTCCTTCTGCCTGTGCACGTATTGATTGGCCACCATTACTTCCCATCCCATCACTGACTTTGGCCTTTTCTGGTTGGTTACAAGGGCGAGGTTTCCTCCAACACATCTCTGCACTGTTGCCAGGCTCTTCACTGAGTCTTAGTCTGAGAATAAAAATGAAAAAATGAAATTAAAGTAATAGACTGTAGCTTTAATCATCCATCATATCAGCTGTTGTCAATTCGTGTTAATTCTGTGAGCAAATCCCACAGAGCGATACGTCCTCTGTGTAGTGGATTGTCTCATATCAGTTTCAAGAGTCACACATTTTTTATATCATATCAATAATTTACATTTATCAGCTTGATAGTTCTGAACCAGGACCTTTATATCTACAGTGATTATTTCAATGTGTGAGATACATAAGATAATTGTATTGGATTCTGTTGGCAGATACCCAATATTAAAGGACTTGGATTGGGATCGGGGTAAGAATAACATGATCATGAGATCGCAATGTGGCACAAAACAGGCTGATGGCAAAAAAAAAAAAAAAAAAGATTCCCAAAGGCAGTGAATTACTAGTTTCTGATGGCCAACTGTGCAAATTCATGTTACTACTAGTTGAAATCAAAACTGAAAATGATTTACTAATAGATGAACTGAGAAAAAGGGAAAGCCATGACGGCTGGATAAAAATGCTGACGGTACTGAAGTGACAGGCAATGACTATGAATAATATGGAGTAAACTGATGGACAGAGGATTAACAAGAAATCAGACAGGGTAATTTGTCCAGTCTGGTTGAATTTTCATTATAGCTTGCAAAATATTCCACAATGATTTTAATAATTTTCTACTGCAGCTTGTCTAAGGTTAGTTGTAAGTAGTTGTATCGGCATCACCTTGCAGTTAGAAATTAAACTCTATAATTTATCAAACGCAGGCACATATGGCTTGGAAATTACAGCTGTAATTCTGTAAAACCATGAGTCTTGATTCCACCGCTTACAGGAAATACCACCTAGTGTGACAAAATTACTGCTGCAGTAACGGTAAAATGCATTAAAAGTTTCGAGTCATCAACACTTTCCACGCACTGCATGAACAAGGAGGACACAATTACATGTGTTTCTGAGATAGACAGATATTCCCCAGGGGGCTACGCTCTTTTTCAAAATAGAAGTTTGGGTTTTTATCAAGAACCTGATATGATGGTAGTTTAGTTTTCTGCACTTGTGATGAACTGTGTAAGGAAATTAGTGAAGCAACATTTGCCTTCTTGTCTCTTCACTGTGGACTTTCATACATCCCTGTCATTTCCAATTTTTCTGTTTATTGCCTCTTTCATTTTTTTTATTTTTTATTTTTTTTACCTCTTTGGGGTTTTCATGAAAAAGGTAAGAGGTTTTTTCTGAGTATGAAAATGAAATTATTTGCAGATGACAAGCATTCCACCCTGAAAACACAAACACATACAGAAATGCAGTAACCATTATAAAATGCTTACTTTACTGGTTTTCTTTATTTGCTCAACTAAACTCTGTTTTTGGTTGATCTTTTAACACAAAATCTTTCAGTGCAGTGTATTGGTTAGATGTAGTAGCAGAAACCTTTTGGCTACCATCTTGCAAGTTGTGGAACTTAGTCATCTTTTTTTTAATTTGTCTTTTCACACGTTCTGGGATGAATTTCAGTTTTTGTCATTTCAAACGAAAAAAAAAAGGGTGGGGGGGAGTAAGAAACATAAGGCTCTGATTCTTCCCAACATGAACCTTGGCCATCATCTCCATGGCAACTATTCTCTTCATAACTACAGCGATGGATAAACCTTTTATCTGTGATACGTGGATCAAAAGAGGAGCGATGGTATGCCGTAAGAAGAAATTGAAATGAAAATAATGATAGGCTAGAGCTGTCACGATAGAGGAAATTGGGGTTAATGAGAGTGCAGATTATTTCCCTCTACTCAGAACGGCACTGGTAAATGGCTTATTTACCCCGGAGTACACACACACACACACACACACACACACACACTCACACACGTCCTGCTGGGTCAGTAGATAATGAGGCCCTGTGCCAAAAATGCTTTGGAAAATTCATAACATGACTCTGACATGAAATAAGAGGGTAAAAAAAAATGTAGCTGACAATCAGGAGTGCCCTCTTGCACATCGTTCTGTTGACATTTTTGTTGTGTTAGTTGCATGTGATTGCAAAACTGTCTCCTGTGGATAACGGCAGGAAGTTCAAAGGTCATGGGACGCTTGGACTTGGGGATTTCTTTATGGTGTGTTTTAAAAAATAAAAAAATTAAAAAAAAATAAAAACCCAACATGGAGCATAGGAAATGTTGGCAGCACCCAACCAGCACTAGATGCTGGCTTCAAGAAAACTTTGCTGAAGTAAGTTGGAAAACTTATGACTTGTCATGAGTTTTTACCCTGTAGTTCCAAATCTGGCAAAGAAATCACCTGAAAAAATTCAACTTTATCCTTATAATACCTGATGATGCAATTCGTCACACCTTGTTTAGAGCACAAATCTTTCATCAACTGAGAGGGGGACACTTTTAAAGACCATATGAGCATTGTTCCAAAAAATTTAAACACTGGTAATTTGGATGGCAACGTGTAATTAGAATGTACCTCTGTCCCTTAACTGTCCCTATTATTTGCCACATCTCCCCTCCCTTAGCCTCAGTTTGAAGTGTTAAGGGGTGTTAAATTTTGCCTAAAATGGGGGCAAAGACCGTCAGGGGTGTGTTCTTTGACTGGCAGGTGCCACTCAACAAGTTTCGCCTGATATTAACATTCATCTGCACGTCAACACTGTTATGTAGACACTGACAGGGTGCTATCGCAGCTGTAGAAAGCACACACACACACACACACACACACACACACACACACACACACACACACACACACACACACACTTTTCACACTTGTGCATCTGTGCCTGTTTCCTGGAATGAGTGCGTGTCACTTCATAGACTAGAGAACTCTCAGATCATTATAATGAAGTAACACACACACACAGTGCAACATACACTGAGAAATGCAGTTGCACAAGTAAATGTACTAAAGCCGTTATGCATGTTGACGCAAGCATCATCAGTACACACACCCACACAATCAAAGATATAACAAAGCATGTGGGCACACTCATATAGGATGTTAATCTAGACACAGCTTTTGAAAAATTGCTGGGGTATATTATACATGCGTATTGATGTGAACATCAGTCATGATTTAAATTAGATTCCAAGAAGCCCTTTGAAATGGCAGCCCAAGAGGACGCTATTGATTTGCCAATCTGTATGCATAGCTTCTGTATAGGCGATGAGTTTCTAATGCAGACACTCCGTACAAAATACACGTTTGTCTAACAAAATGGTACGACAGACCAGGCACTTAATTAAAAATAGGACTCATCACACTGTTATTTGTTTCTTTACAGCTCATTATTTTGACTTTGTATTATTTTGACTTTATGGATATACAGCATCAAAAATAAAGTGCAGAGGGTGCCTCTGTTGCGTCTTTTACTTGTTAATGTTTTTAATCTCTCATTTCTTCTCAGGTTCTTTTTGTCATGAAAACATGCAAAGTAATAGTTACACATTTTTTTAAATTTACATTTGTTTAAATTTTTCTTTAGAGATCTAGCGACAGTATAAAGCCAGTCTGGCCCTCTTCTGCAACTGGTTTGATTACTGCACCAAACATGAACTATGTTTAAGTGTAAAAGTTATCACAAAGTAATAACTTTGTTATGTTTGTATTTTCCAAATCATATTTTTCGCTTTCACTACATCCAAAATTATGATTTTCCTCTGACCCTTGGCTGGATTCCATTGAGTTATTAATTTGCATTTTAAAATGTCATGAGTAATGTCAGTGTGTCTCCGTGATGTGGCATACATTCTGAGGGGCTTCACTCTTAGTCACTCTTATTAAAGGGGATGAACTTGAGCAGCCTTTTCTCGTGATGAGTCCAAATCTGACAAAGCTGGCAGGATTTGTTTTCACCTACTATAAAAAGTTGTGCTGTGGACCTGAGAGCTGTAGATTACAAGGTAAATAAGGCAGAATGACACTGATGTAGTGAGTGGTACAGTAATATATAAATACAATAATAGATATGGGCACTGTTTAGATTTTCTAAAGATTTTCTTTTTACATTTTTCCCTTTTCAATGCAGTTTGTGTAAATCTGATGATCAAATAAAATGACTTACTGTTGTTGACATGTGTATGCATAGAAGGCAACAGTGTGCATATAGTATGTGTATAGTGGGAAGAAAAAATGGTTATTAAACTAATGATAATACCAATTTATTCAACTGTTCTACAGAACTCTAGGAGTCAACAGTACAGTGCTTGTCTTCTCTAATATAGCAAGAGAAATCACACATTTTACAACAGGCATCTCATTACATAACTGTTATCACACAATAACGATTTGGTTATTTATGGGTTGGCCTTGTAGAGCCAATGTTTTAAGTTGTAGGAATTTGTGAGCAAGAGTGATTTTTGATAGAAAACAGGAATATAACTTTTCAGGCATTACAACATTACGGCAGGATACATCTCATGTGGCAGTGGGTGGTGGATTTCATTCTGCAGGTTTCTGCGGAGTGAAATTAACAGCTAAAGAAAAAATGGCAGGAGAGAAACAACAGAAAAGAGAAACTGCTAGTTAAATATATAAGCTCTACTGATTTGTGTTATAATTGTAGTTTGTTTATTTATTTATTTATTTAATTTTTCCTTGAACAAATTTCACACACATTCATGCACAAAAACATGCAGTCCAGTGGGCATGGATTCTTATGTGTGGTCGTAATGTCGACTTTAATAATTGCTGAACACTGCAGAAAAAAAACCCCACTACAACAAGTTGGTGAATGAACTACAGAGAGGGAATTGGGCACTCTGTTGTGCGCCACATGTGAGCTTGACCAGGTTGTGTGTAAGCACCGAGACAGAAGCCATTTTTCAGCATATCATTCAAGCATATGATTAAGAATGTTCTGAGCATATCAATGAGCACTGTAGAAGATTATGATGCAGGAGTGATGTGAGAAATTTCTCTGGAAGTTTTGACACTTTTACTCACCGTGGAAATTTTTCACTGTGAGGCTTGATACTGAAGGAGCATCTCGACTTTTTAGGAAAAGGTTATTCACCTTCATTGAGGAGAGTTAGAAGAGAAGATTGATAGTACTTTCATGTCTGTGAGGTATGAAACAGGTGGTTATCTTAGCGTAGCATATAGACTGGAAGCAGAAGGAAACGACTAGCCTTGCTCTGTACACAGGTAAACACAATGACAAAAAAATAAATAACATTATTGTATCTTGTCTTTCTAGTTTTTACACAAACATTAATGTAAAAATCAGCTACTTGTGGTTCTATGGGGAATGACATCAAAGTCCTTATAGGCTGCCATCGTGGCCATGTCTCTGGGAATTTAGGGCCAACAAGACCAGGCTCCTATCTAAATGAGTGGGAGTGCCCAAACTGCACTTTCAACATTCACTGGGAAATAAAAACTGCTTATAGAATCACCTGTCAAATCTGATGATAACCACTAAAAAGGTTGGTGACTTTGCACCAAAGTAAGGTTTATACTTCTGTTAAGCATGTACAAGGTTTCGCTTGCATCAGTACAACAATATGATTGGTTTGATGTGTCTCCATTCGGCTGTTATAAAGCAGACTATTGGTGTATTGGGGGAAGGTGTGGGTCATGTGTCATACAACCGCCATCTTTGGCCTCAGACTTTCCTATTCAAGTTTGTCTCTCACATCTGTGATTACATGCTGCGAGTGTATGGACTTACTTTGGTCTCTGCTGGTTGCCTGGCAACTTCGCAGTGGTATTGATTTTGTCATCTGACTAACAGCATATTAAAATATGCATAAGAACATTTCCCAAAATATCAAACTGTTCCTTTAACGGATAATACTTTTTTTCAGTATTAATCAAAATGAAAAACTGTCAAGTATTATGAATGGGCTTGGTAAGTCTTGGTCATACTTAGTTTTACTTACTTATTCTGTGAGCACCTATTATAGCATCATATTGTATTTCATGAGTTTTTGTTGAGCTGTTTTGTGTCAAGACAAAAAGGTCACAGACACTGATGCAGTAAGGTATTGAGTTCTATGTCAATTCGCATTCATTCTGTATCCGTGTAATAATAATAATGACAGCAACATTAACATTAGTGGCAATGACAATCCAGAACTGTGTGTGTGTGTGCGCGTGCGTAGGTGGTGTAATAAAAAAGTTTTTGATGTCACGCTGGTTTTTAGAGTTGTTTGATTACAGGCAGAAGTTTGCTTGATTAAACGTGCACCTGAGCCTCCAACTGGAGATTATTAATGACTTTCAACAACAAGACAGATCTTCCAGTTAGTGCTTTGGCTTATGCCTATGTCCATAAACTCCCTGTTTTTTGTTTTCCTGTGTTCCTGCCTGCCTGTCAGAATCCACTTAAGCATCATGTGATCAGCTGTTTTATAACATTCACAGTGTGATCTTTTGTGGCTTCAGGGAGTATTTAGACCACTTCACTTTCTTCACATGTTATTGTGATGTAGAATGAATTATTAATGGATATTATGATTTTTCTCCAATCAACACTCAATCTGTAATGACCAAGTTAAATTTTTGCAAATTTATTGAAAATCAAAAACAGTTTACTTTAATTATTCTTGATATATGTCTGGAACTTTATGGGAGTCCCCCAGTGGCAAACTGAATTGATTACACATAGTTAGGCACACACCTGTGCATGTAAGGGCCCACAATTCACAATGCATGTCAGTACAAAAACCAAGTCAGTGAAGACTCTCGGTCATCCAGGTCATTGTATCTCTAAGAGCTGTATGTTCATATGGATTGTTCCTAGAGACAAAAAACAAAGCCATGAATTCCAAGGAACTCTCTATAGACCTTTGTGAGAAACTGTGGCGAGGCATAAATCAGGACAAAGGTATAAAACCAATCCTAAAGCTTTGAGTGTTCCCTGGAGCACTGTGGCCTTAATAATTGTGAAATGGAAGAAGTTTGGAACCAGGACTCTTCTAGAGTTGGCCATCTGGCCAAACTGAGTAACTGGCCAAGAGGCCACCAAGACGTCCCCCTTTTTACTAGCAACTAAAAGGTTCTGATTGGTTTGGTTGTTTTTGTAACTGTAAAAAAAAACTCATTCAGGAAAACACCAGATCAGTTCACATCACAGATTCAGAGGTCTGGAATTGAGGCTAACTCACAGGCTTTTCCTCCCTTGCCAGCAGCATAAACTGCAATTATATATTAGAATAAAACAGTATTTGTTTAAATACATTAACTTATCAGAATTTGCAATGGCATTAATTAATGACATTATAAATGGTTAACTTAAGCATCTTTTCATGAATTTTTTTCCTGTGTCTGACCTTTGACCTCTTTACTCAACAATCTGATTGTAAACTTCAGTAAAGAAAGCAACCAGAGACACGCCTCTAATCAGTGCTGTCACACAGACACAAAGCCTTGACCCACTCACCTGGCGGTGAATTCGACCCACACTTTGTGGACACATAAATCCGTGCAGAAAAGGGCATCGTGGAACTGTGCTGATTTGTTGCTGACACCTTAGTTGTCACAGTCCTCAGCAGACTAACCTTTTACAATGCAGTATTATTGATAGTGGCACTCACTAGCGCAACAGCTACATGTGCTTCCTTTCAGACATTTGCCAGTTAACATTCTCAGGAATCAATGTGAATGTGTAAGACAGGGAATATTGGTTTGGGTGTTATTATAATAAAATTGTTGTGTACTCCAGTTTTGGATTTAAATTCAAGTCAGTGGTTAACAATGAATATGTATAAATCTGTCTCTGTCATCTTTAATCATTTTCATCCATCTTGAAGTCAGACTGAAGTGACTGTGAGACATAAATCATACATTTGGCCTGAAGAATAGCACTTGAGCCCTGTTTTTTCTGTAATTCAGCCCGACTCTTGTGTTCCAAAAAAGCAGAGAATAACACTGCATTCATAAGTAACACTACAGTCTGACATAATTGCAGGTGCAGAAGATCTTGAGTGAACTTGTACCTGCAGAAGTGGATGAAATTACCCGGCTGGTTAGATTTTAGCGTCTAGGTGATAATTTGTTTTTCTTCTGCTTGCTACCTATTGAAGCAGCTTTTTGTTTTGCAACAACTGACCTTTCTCTTAATAAGCTCTGTGTGTGTGTGTGTGTGTGTGTGTGTGTGTGTGTGTGTGTGTATTTGTGTGTGAGAGAGAGAGAGTAAGTAACAGGATGCATGTGTTTTAAGAGTCATGTTTCCATCAAAAAGTTTTCCTGCTGATTTTGTTTAACAACTAAAATGTCAAGTGAAACAAAATCTTTAAAAATTGTCTAAATTAATTGCTGTAATGTGTAAACTAGATTCTCTTGGAAATATAATAGTGGCTGTTTGAACAATGGCAGTTCTGAACACACTGCCTATCCATGACCAGTGACTTTAATTAAGTTAGATTTTACAAACCATTCAATATAAACCTAGTAGCAAGTGCTACTGTTAGTTCTTAAATGGAAAATTAAAATGTCTCTGAACAAGCTGTAGAAGAGAATTATGTCTTTATACAAAAGCAAAGACAAAAAGAGAGATGTAGCCAGAGATAAACAAAATTAATGGGGAAGAAAGAGATGAAGAATGAGATGTTTGGAAAAACTGGGTTTTCAGAAGAAGGTGAGGAAGCAGAAAATAAACAAAGAGATGTGAGTATAGCTCTTAAAAAAAAAAACAAGGGGAAGTCGGTCTCCAGTGTTCAGACGAGGAGAGAGGATGAGCGAGCTCCAGAAAAAGTGCTGAGAACAAATTAGAGAGAGGCAGGTAGGGAAAATCAGCAATAACAGAGAAGGGGAGCAGAGAAGAGCTGAAGAAGGTCTTGTCAATGAAAAACAGCAGGATGGAATACAAATAGCAGACAAATGTAGTGTTGCAAGCATAAAAGTGTATCGGCAGACAGGAGCAGACTGCAGGTGTATTTGTAGTTTTTTTTTTTTTCTGTCCATTTCTTCTTTGTAGTCTAGAAAGGTGTGAAAGTGCACTTTGCAGCCACTGCCTCACGCAACACTGAGAGAGGAACAAACAGGGAACTTTGATGAATTTGTTTGACCAGAAATTGTGTGACTCATACTGCATACATTCAGCGCTTTGTACAGTAAGGTCACAACCACAAATGCCCTTTTTAATCTTTCAGTGTTCTCTTTAAATTTCCCCTTTCCTAAGTAATGTTAATCATTTTTCAGATATATTTTTTTTGTCTTTTAAGTTTGGTATTTGTGATGAGATGTTTGGGACAGCATGACGTCTTGAATTATATATGAATGTGGAATGCATGAATATGCAATGTATGCATTTTGTTTGTGTGACTTTTGGGTGAGTGTAATTGTGAGGATTTATTTATTAACCAGCAGTTGTGCATCTTTTCTGTGTGTGTGTGTGTGTGTGTGTGTGTGTGTGTGTGTGTGTGTGTGTGTGTCAGGGGAAGGGAGGAGGGGGGGTTTGTTAATGTGGATAACAGCTCTCCACGGTGATGGAATATTGATAGGGCATAAACATGACGTCCTCAGACTACAGTGCCCTGGAGGGCCATAAAACATGAGAAGGCTCTCACATTACAACTCCCCAACATCCGCAGCAGCATTTTACCCCACACTACCCCTCAGCATCTGACATACGCATCCTCAGAAAAACATATATTTACATACATGAATGTGTTTTTTTTCAAAACATAGACTTTATTTAACTGGCATCTCCCTTCTACTTGTACCATAAGCAATTGTTGATTGTTGTACCATATGTTATAGTGTAATATGCTTGAAGAAAGAGGAATATATTTCTTATATATTGAAATTGTTTTGTTTTCTTTACTGTTCCTCTTGACGAGTGTTGCTCAGTTTGCAGCTCATTTTACAGCAGTATTTGGATACTAAAATATAATACATCACATCCTACACTCTCTAGTCTTTGATGGCAAATAATAATTACCTTGATAAGAGGGTTGAAGTGCAGGTATGTAGGCAGGTAATATATATGTTTAAATTTCAAGTGGTGTGTCAGTGCAGTGAAACAGTGATTGTGTGTGTGTGTGTGTGTGTGTGTGTGTGTGTGTTTACGTTTACATGAATCCCAAGTCAAAAGTAAGCCAACAGCCGAGGCTTTCACAGGTGCAATAGCATGACCTCAAAATTGCCATTCAGCCCTTCCATGGCCAGTGTTTTGTTGTACTGTGCAGCTTAGCATGCACACCAGGGGTTAATGCTCATGTGTGTATTCAGGTGTGTGTTTATACATGTATTTGTCTGTACAGTATGACTCAGTATCAAACAGTATATCATTACAGGATATATGCTGATGTGGACAAACTGTAATCTAAGGCAACTGTCATAATTGGTGCATAGCTTATGCTAAAACATAGACTGTAGCTGACTATTTTCAGTTTTTGATACAGTGTTTTATTTCTTTAGCGGACAGTTAAACACCCAACATTAACCTTTCATCTATGGAGTGTATTATATTACAAGAAATCATAAAAAAAGAGAACCATCTCTTATATCTGTCAGTTTCCTCTAACTATTCCACACTTTTATAGTGTTTCAACGCCAGCTCATCTTCATGAGTTATTCCAGGATAGAAAAATTGTTGAATAAATACATGAGAGCATGGGAAGCAGTGTATGATGTTCTTTGTGCATTGGCATACTCTCACAGGGCAATGAGACCCCGGGGACCCATTTGAAACCCATTGTCACATTTAAGCAACACAAGGCAGTCAATTACCTTTTTAGTTTGAATCATTTTTAGGACAAATTATGCTTGTTTTCAGGTTCATATTATTTTATTTCAGGAGGCAACTAGAAATGTTTACATGTTTGAATAAAATTCACCTTATTCTCTGTCATCCACAAGCTTTAATGTGAAAATCTTTTTTTTTTTTTTTTTTTGTAAACAGAAATATCAAAGCCTATAAACTACTCGTCTTTAATTAAACAAAAGAATCACCTGATCTCAAGGTGATTCTTTTGTTTAATTAAATTCAGGTGGGGATATTTTTTTTGTTTTTTAAGAATTTTTTGGGCTTTTGTGCCTTTAATGGACAGGACAGTAGAGAGACAGGAAATGGGGAGACTGACACGCAGGAAAGGGCCGTCCGATGCGGGAGTCGAACTGGGGGCCAGCTGCAGCGAGGACTGTAGCCTCTATATATGGGGTGCCTGCGTAACCCACTGAGCTATGCGACGCACCTCAGGTGGGGATATAACATTAAGTGTTCAGGGTGCACAACCTCACATAAAAAATTATAAGAATCAACCCTCTCTGCCTGCCCTGCCACTGAGTCAGACCCACAGACTGGAAACTTCTCTCTCTCTCTCTCTCTCTTGCTCTGGCTCTGGCTCTGGCTCTCTCTCTCTCTCTCTCTCTCTCTCTCTCTCTCTCTCTCTCTCTTTCTCTTTTTTTTGGGATCAGAAATGACACTGCAACTTTTATAAAGCACTTCATTTAGCTTTGTCCTAAAAAATATTATTCCTATTAATAAGAATATGAATAACAAAAGTAAGAAAACATGAAAAATAGCTGCTGCTGCCTGCTCTGCATCTTTCAACACCATGGGGGCGAGGAAAGAGAGAGAGACACTTTTTACTTCAGTAGCCTAATAACAGTAGAACACTTTGCTGCTTCCTGATAGAGAGAGTGGTAGTGCATAATATGGTCCAACTCCAACTGCCATTTCCTATTTGTCCATGATGAAAATCAGACAAAAATCAGCCCAAAACAACCAGGGATGGACTCATCAAATGGTCAATATGTTTGTCCATTCGCCCCAACCATGCTCCCTGTCACATAACGATAGGTCAGTATTTATGCATGAACAAACCGTTGACATACACTTACTTCTTACGAACATCTGTGTGAAATTACCTACCAGAGATCAGTGAAGTAAATGTGCACTAAAAGCATTTCCCAAGCAAAGTATGTAATTTAAACACTTATTGCAACTGCCAGTATGTAGGTTGAAAGTAAGGTATGTAACATGCTAATTCCGGGAAAAAATAAAATGTGACATGTTGTTACTAAACAGGTGAAGTTTACAGCAGTAAAGTTCAGCAGCAGGACACAAGCTGTCGGCTGAAACAACAGTAACATACCATTAACCACTGTATTTATATTTTATACCTAGATATATACATATACAACTTTGGTTGTAGCTCTGAATTGTGTTTTAGGGTTGTCCTGTTAAGATGTGACTCCTGGATCAGCGCTAATGTTACTGTATGGCTAACATCAATAGGTAAATGCTAAAGGAGCAGCTGCAGTTGGCGGTCAGAGGAAGAAAGCAGGAAGACTGGCCACTAGCTGATACACATTTGAAATACTTTGTGAAGACTAAAATGTATAAGCTCACAGCAAACTAGCAAGTTAGCGTTAGCAAGCTAGCATTTCTGCAGACATTGTTCAGTGTATAATCGCAAACCCACCACCACAGTTACTCACCCAAATCGCTTGTTAAGTGCATGTAATAGGCAACAAACTGTTTTAGTCATATACGTAGTTTGTGATTCTGAATCAACACCTAAAGGCACAGTAAAGTAGTAACTGCCTTTCCTTCAGTAGCAGCATAACTGACAATCCTAGCCAGCCAGTTGGTGGGCGGTGGTTGCTGAACCCAGACGACTCATAAAATGCAAAGTCCAGAAAAAGTGGGTGTGCTCCGGAACTGGGGCATGCTGGAGCTGAAGCCTGAAGAGGAGGTCTGTTTATTGACTTTCACAACATTCGTATGTTATAGTTATAGTTAGACCAAAGCAGTCGGAGCAGACTGACACCAGAGCTTTGGTCTTACAGGATTGTAACATGCGTATATCTCAGTGTTTAACATGTACATGCAATATCCCAACAATAAATAAATGAAAGAAGACAACAAAAAGCTTAATATGTCCCCTGTAGCATGTGATTGTATAGTTAACAAAGCTACACTACCTTATCTGTGTCGTAGAATAGGGCCCCGGGGTGACCATGTAAAAGAGGCAGACTGGAGAAAGAAGTAAGTCAGTCAGGTCAGTCTGTTGATTCACACATTTCAAGAAGCTTCTTGTGTGAATTGTGTGACATACTGTATGTGTAGATTTAGTTTTGCCACACCAGAGAAGCCAGGTTCTAATCCCTTCTGACTTCGTTTAGCACCCGGCTAGACCCAGTTCATTATGA
Source organism: Seriola dumerili (assembly GCF_002260705.1). Classification (NCBI taxonomy): domain Eukaryota; kingdom Metazoa; phylum Chordata; class Actinopteri; order Carangiformes; family Carangidae; genus Seriola; species Seriola dumerili. Next base: position 2,045,676 of record NW_019174923.1, read on the forward strand.
AATGTGTGCCCACAGTTATGTGCACTGAAGCACATAATTGATAGTTTCATCAAGTCAATCATAAAGCAATTGGAAAAAATAAAAAACAATTACATTTCACTGTAGACTGATTGATAATAAACACACTAGTAACGTTGATGTTCCGTATAATGTAAAAGATTATATATTTGAAATGACTGTACATTATATTGTTAGGTCTATTTCTACCATTATTAAGTGGCTCTATTGTGTGAAGATCTTTCAGAATGGCATATCTTAGCAGGTGTTACATTGCTGAGTTGAAAGCGCTTTGGTAGGAAATATTCTTTTTTCTGTAGGATACTGGCTGAAGTCCTTTGTTGGAAATGCCCTTCCTTCTTACGTGTCCTTGAGCAAGTCACTGAACCTTCACTTCCAGAGGCTCCCCTGCATTTTTCCAACTCCCCGAGGTACGAGAGGAAAAAGCCAATTTCCCTGTGTTCTCATTGAAGTCTTGTTATACAAGCCGAGAACGGGTGATAAACAGAGGAGGAAGTGATATTCTATTTTTCTCTGTTTCCTGAGGTCCACCATCCTTAGGCCAGGGCTCGACTGTGCGAGCGTTTCACTCACATTTGCATCAAAATGGATGTGTGCGAACTGAGAAATGTACTTAGGAGCATGTGTGCGAATAAAAAGTGTTGCAAGATTCAGTCAAAGCAGCCTCTGTATACAGTTAAGCTCAAAATTATTCATACCCCTTCATTTTTTCACATTTTGTTATGTTGCCTTATGCCTATGTCTCCCATTTCTCTTGATTCTCCGAGTCTCTTCTCTTGACTGAGCAGACTTCATCATAGAGGTGTTCATACTGTCAGTGTTTCCCATACATTGATTTATTTGTGGTGGTCCGGCACAATATCAACATTGACCGCCACATATTGATTTTCTATTTTATTTACTGTTTCAAATGGGTAAAATCTTATTTCATTGTAGACAGCAGACCTGCTCTGCCCCTCCTTGCCCCCCCCCCCCCCCCCCCCCCCCCCCCCTTTGCCCCCCCCCCCCCCCCCTACTCCGGGAGGAGGAATTGTTGTTGGCTTTGCCCCATAGAGAAGAAGGCTAGTATAGCTGCTTGTCAGCATCGACTACTTGTGCAAATTGATGACATTAATTCTTTAACTAGGAAAATGGGAAAACTAAAGTAACGTGGATAGCTGTAGCTAATGGAGAGAGATGTAGGAACTATTTCTGTATTAAACCAGACCACAATCTTTTCTTAACCTTAATGAAGTAAAGTGAGTGCCTAAACATAACCATAAAAAAGTAATAATACATAAATAAATGAATAAATAATAATGCTGTAAAGTGGATATTGTACTGCAAGATTGGCCATTTTGATGAAAAACAAATATGTTGTCTCTGACCATTTAACTGATACATTCAGTATCAACATATTTTCGACTTGCCAAATGCGTAAATTACAATTATTATCTAGTTGAACTGTTTCTTCTCCTCTTTAGAAAGCTTTAGTGCAAAGTGATCGTTCTCCATCCACCATGTGTTTGTGTCCCATTTGCTAAAATAAAAGAACTGCTTTTTGAAAAGACAGACAGGTTCACACAGTACCACCAATACAGACAGGGCAGTCATGCTTAGGTAATGTGCTAGACCTCATGCATACTTGCCTTTAGTGCTGTCAATTTTCTAAAGCATAACTTTTTAATATTCTTTAAGGTTTTATATCTAATGTTGACTCAAAATTGTACTGCAACATGTGAGATAAAGTCAGTCTTAAAAAAAAAAAGAAAAGAATAATATAATAAACATTAATCAATGAAAATGAAACCAATTAACTGTAAAATGTCACAGCACACACACACACACACACACACACACCCACCCACCTACACACACACATGGCATCACAGTTTATAAACCTGCTAGACATGCTTTGCAAGGTGACAATGCCAGATGCCACGTGGCATTAAAAATGGAACCTGTTAAACAACACAGATGTTCTCTCAGGCAGAAATGCATCCTGGGAAAAAACTTCAGGGAACTAGGCCTGTCAGGTGTCAGATTTGTCTTGGCTGTGTATCACCCTCAACAAGTCCTGTCAATCCATTACTTTATGTTATAGAAGACTGTTTAGAGATGGGGTCTGGAAACACTTGTGAAAGCGGTGGAATTTGTATGTGAGGGGGAGAGTTAGGGAGAAGAAGGGTTGTCAGACAGTGAAGTCTCTCAATACTCTGCTTTGTAAATGAACACCAACAATTGTCAACAGGATTATGCAAAAAGTACTGAACTGATTTGCACCGTACTGGGTGGAGGGATGAGACATTGGCCAGGGAAGAACTCTGGTGCGGATCTAGATCTTTTTGTTTGAAGTCTGGTGTATGTTTGACATTGGCCTTGGCGGAGGTCTGCGCTGTCTGGGTGTCCTTCTAGTTTTATTCTCACTCAGCCTGTTGAAATACTTTATCTCTTCAGCAAATTGTGTCGTACTGTACCTCCAGATGTTTGCACATCTTTGCTGAAAAGGTTTGTGGCCTTGGTGAGTGTTGCCTTGCTTTCTCAAGTTTTAGCTACATCACTCTAATATGCCAAATGCCACTGCACACATGCATATATATCCGTCCAGCTTCACCTCCCATACAAATTAAGTCAACTGATCTTGACGTTATGTTTTGTTCCTCTATTCTCCATTTCTTTTTGTGTTACTTTTCCCCTTTTCTTCTTGCTTGTCACGTTAGGTCCCTTGCTGTTTGGAAACAATATTAATTTACTTCTTGAAGTCCTTCAGCACACTGTTCCGTTTTCCTGCTAATTTGTTGCTCGCTGCATCACCCCCACCAAATCCTCTCTTTCCACTCTCAATCTGTTGCTATTCAGCTCTCTATCAATGTGCAATTCCTCTTTGTTTTGCCTTTTCTCTTTCTCACCCATTCTCACCCTCTTCCATACTCTCATGTGGGTTGTGTCTCCACCGAGTTCTCACCTCCATCCCTCCCCTTGGTTCCTTTCTTCTCTCAAGTTGATCCTTTTCTTTACGCTTTCTGTTTTAAATTTCTTCTTCCATTGTACTTTTTCCATTGTATTTTTTTTTCCATCTTGACAGTTGTCAAGTGTTACGAAAAGAACAAACACCTTGGCTCTGTCCTCATCTTTTGTTGTGTCAGACATTGTCTTTAAGCAGCAGAGCTCCTCTCTCTCAGTCGCATCACAGTATTTTGCCATGACTGGCAAACGTGCTTTGTCACTCATGTCTACACTCTCGTCAAGTGCAATGCTAAATACCGCAGCATCTTTTAACCCAGCTGTTTGCTGCTTGCTGACATTTTCTGCCATTTCTTTGATGCGTCAACACTTCTAGCGGGCATGGGAATATCTTTTATATATGGGAGTCTCTTTGTTTGGTAAGCCTTCAAACAGAACCTCTGAGCCTCCTTTACACATTCTCCTTAAGTGAATGGCTTTCCGCGTTTTGCAATGCAATGAGCAATGAGGTAGCTTGCTTAAGTTTAGCAGAGGCAGTGAGCTTGAGAGCTTTGACTTGATTCTTCTATATTGACTATTGACTTCTATAACTGGACACAGAAAGTTTGATGGATTCTGCTTTAGCTCAGAATGGCACTTAATATTGACATTCAACAAACACCATTTTCAAAACGTTATACAAGCACACATATCACAGTCCTTCTGAAAAACAGAACCGCACTCTTCTGTCCATGAGGGCTGGCACGCCCAAACCTTTACTTTAGCTTTTAATAGCTAGTGGGGCTGCCAACATCTACCAAACCTGAACCGCTGCTCTGTAATGTAATAATGTGAGCTGGAGGTCGTGCTGTGAGTCAAACTACATGACGCAGGCTGTGCAACAGCCAATGGCTGTTAAAGAGGTGATCTAGCAAATCCTCTTTCGCACTCTTATCGCCAACCAGCCAGTGGTGGCGCAATCTTCCGATATTTACCCTCTTTCTAGTTGTTTATTTTTCGGAGGCTTTCTGGTGGAGTTGAGGCATGTAACAGTGTATGACATGCAAAGCAATGCTTTGCAATTCAACAGTTGAATGAGCAGAAGCAGTTACTGTGACATCAGGGTGTATTCCAATAAGCTGTTTCCATCAGCTTTTAAAATATCTCTTCTTTGATAGACCAACTGTACCACCAAGTGAGAAACCTTTGTGATATTTTGTCCTTTGCTTCAGATTTCTGGTCTTTCCATTTAAGTTTTTCACATGTAAGTTGAAAATGTGCACATAAAAATATTGGTACTCTTTGCTTTTCCACACCTATTCTCTCTATTTCTTCCTTTTTATATTCTCTCCATGTGAACTCTGCCTTAATACACCAAAAAATGAATAAAAAAACAGAAGAAACCTGATGGAAACACTACTGTACCGCTGGGTACTGTGGTTTTTCCCTGATTTGGAGAACTCTTACTGTTGTTAGCATGCTAATTTAAATTTAGTGTTTAGGTGTGAATTTGTCCTGTGGGTATGAATGCCTTTTTGTGTGTGTGTGTGTGTGTGTGTGTGTGTGTGTGTGTGTGTGTGCGTGCGTGTGTGCATGCATGTGTGTGTGTGCACGGCGTGTGTAAGTCACAGTAATGGTTGTTGAGGGTTATTAATTCTCTGTCATTATTAAAGAGGAAACATATTCTGCTTAATCAGCTGCTACACATGGTTAGCAGGCCCTCACTCTAAGTATATGCCTGTGTATTTGAAATGATTAATATCATACTGTTCTTACAAGGTCTTCTAAATACAGATACAAGATTTAACTTCAAAAACGTGCACTTTTGTTGATGCACATTGTAAAGTGTAATGCTGTAACAGCTCTGCAGGATTCAATCGTGTGGGCAGTTCCTGCTAATTTCTGAAATATATTTATTTCAAAATTTAATTAGAGCATAACCCCCTTGAGATACACCATCTCGTTTTCAAACTTTTATAATAAAATATACAATCCTACGACACAAAACAATTCAAATAAAGACTCTCCCAACATCCTAAACCATGCCTACTACATCTGTTACAAGTGTCATCTATTCAGAGAAAAATAAATAAAGCAAGAAATGAAGAACGAAAAAATATAAATGAATAGTATTTTGACATTGTCATTTGGTCTGAGTCTACTTAATTAATTATGAAAAAAATTTGATCAAAAACTAAAATAAGTAGTTTTGAAGTTAACAAGTAAAGAAGTCTTAAAGTCATGAGTAAAAGTGATCGATCTAAACGAGTTAAGGAAATTATTCCAGTCTCATGAAACTCTGACATCTCCTAATTTATTTAAAGATTCTTGGCACAATAAGAAAAAAAAATGTGAAATTGAAGCTGCTGGACAATTTTTCTTACTTTCTGTTTCTTTTTTGTTACTTTTACAATGAATTGACCATTATAGTATTCTGAGACATTTATTTACTTCTAATATAATCAATATCAGTCCTAAAAGAGAGTATATTAAATTCTAACAGAGTATTTCTAGATTCAAATTACAGCCTGAGCAGTCAGGATTTAGACTGTTATAGCACAACAACAACAGAATTATGTGTACTTAACAATATTATCAAAGCCCTGGACTTTTCATTGACCTCTCTAAAGCATTTGATTCAGTCAGTCATGATCTACTGGATCACCTATGCTCAATTGGTGTAAACAGCCCATTAAATGGTTTCCTGACTGTCTCTCAGCTAGAACTCAAACAGTAGTCTCCAAAAGTCAGTCCCCTTAGTGTTAGTACAGGTATTCCACAAGGGTCATTGTTGGTCCTCTTTTATTCACTATATACATAAACCATATCATCTCTGCCAGCCCAAACTGTAATGTACACTTTTAGGCAGATGACACAATTGTATATGCCACTCGCTCTTAATAATATCTGGCCATTGCAAATTTACAATATGCTTTTGACACATTTCAGGTCTCTCTCATCATCTCTAGGTCTCCTAAGAGTTCCCATTCTAATGCCCATACTGAAACCCTTCTTGGTCATGATATTGAAACAGTTGAATGTTATAAATACTTATGACTCACTTTTAATGTGGAATGCCTATCAAGCAAGGTCAAGGAAAAAATTGGATTTCATTTCTCTTCTGCTAGTCGAAAGACCATTGAACAATCTACAATTCTATCTGACCTTGATTACGGTGGTGATTGTATATATTCATGCTTCTCCCAACACCCTGATGTCTCTTGACTCCCTATATCATGGTGTACTGCGTTTCATCACAGGTGACACATTTCTCACTTACCATTGCATCCTATATGAAAAGGTAGGATGATCCTCCTTAACAAATAGAAGGGAGCAGCATTGCATGCTATTTATTTAACAAGCTCTACTGCAAGAACCACCCAGTTCACAGTCACATTTGTACATGCTTTTCTTAAATATGAAAAAGTACAATGTACTGTATGTCTGTGAATTATCTGTGTATCCATTTTTAATGTAGGAATTTGTGTGTCTGTCTCTGTATAAACTGAATATGTTTTTTTTAGTACACAAGTCTCTTGAGAAAGAGGTCCTGATCTCAGTGGGACTGCCTGTTTAAGTAAAGGATTTAATAGTAATACAGAAGGCTATTTGAATGTAAAGTAGGCTAGTAACACTCACTACACTCATGCATGTCCCTCACACTGAGTAATTACAAAGTCCCTACTCACTTGCTCCCTAAAATAAATTACGGATGTGTAAATAAAAAAAGGATAGAGGATAGAGTTCTTGTTTTCTTATTTTTCATTTTTGCAGATAAATTCATTAACAGGTAATATCTGCTGTAGTCCTTTGACACTCCATCTCAAACCCTCTCCTAAAGTCTTTCCTTCTAAGTGCTCCCCAAACACACACACACACACACACACACACACACACACACACACACACACACACACACACAGTACACACACTTTATCACTCCCTGCATTTATCCATAAGATTACTGTTTTTGTTTTACTGACATTTTTGACAAGATCTCATTGCTGATTTTGTGCTGTATATGTGTTTGCTCACCTTCAGAGCAAACATATATATGTATATACACACACACACACACACACACACACACACACACACACACACACCCTCCTTCCATTCCACCTCTGTATCAGTGTTTGTAGTAAATGCAGTAAATGTCCTGGGGGTGTCTAGAGTCTGTGATCTTCTCTGCTTAGCAAAATAATTCACTGCACCTATTATTCCTCTGTGTTCGATACTCCCTTTCCTCTTTCTAAAAAAATTTCTTGTTTCATATCTTTTGAGCACTTTTATTGGCATTTGTCTCTGTAATTAAATGCCTTTAATCACCTATAGCGACAGTTGCCTTTGCTCGGGTTAGGTGATTGACAGGCCTTGTAGAGGAAGGTCAGCAACCACCTCAGAAGATGGCTGTGCCTGCCAAGACACCTGAGCAGCATCAACATACTGTGGGCATAAACACAAGCTTCTCTGAAGAGACTTCAAAACAAGTGTCAGAAGTGCATGAGCTGCACGATGCATGAAGAGTCACAAATCAGGATTGCAACAGATTAAAAAAAGGCACAGGATGATGTTCTGCAGGTGGAATTGAGGCTCTGTCACAGCAGGATGGTGAAAGTGGTGAACCAAAGTAGGACTCTTCATTTTCCATCTGTGACACCTCTAAAAGAAAGGACAAGCACTGCTGAGTCCAGAGAAGCAGGGGGAGAGGTAGGGAGCAGCAGTATGGTACCTTCATGTTGGGACATGACAAAGGTGACTTATGCTGCCTCACTCAGGCAGTGTACAACATGTTTGCCAGCCTGTTTACCTTCAGACATCGGTCAAGGCAGGAACATCAACCATATGTTCTAAGCATGGAGCTCTGGAGCATATGCTGAGCAGCAGCCTCTGGGCAGCGGGAGAGAAATGCTACAGACGAAAGGCATGGTCAACCCTTGAGGGATTTTGCAAAACCCATTCGTTCAGGTATGAATAGGGAGGAAGAATCGGGTACGTCCCTCAAAACAAACTATCAACTTTATCACCAAGGAGAAATTAATGTAGTTGCAGTTTGTACCTAAGGTTTTCAAACTGTGAGGCCAGCTCAACGAGACAGACAAAAACATCTACAGGAATCCTGGCCTCTGCAAGGGACTTGAAGCAGCTGGTGGACTGGGAGAAACAACTGAAATCCCTCCAGCTTATGCTATTTTAAGACCACCATTGTCTTGTCTGAGTCCACCGAGTAGGTTGTCTCCTTGGAAGGTCGCTGTTCAATGGAATGTCTAAGAGCAACCTTGAGAGCTAGGCTGCCAGTCCAGGTTGCAGTCAGGGCTTGCAGTCCGATTTCTGTTGCTGTTTGAGCACTGAGGGAAAGAGGAGGGGCACAGCCATTTGCAGAACCAGTGAAGTGGCAGAGAGAGCACGAAGATGGCTGTGACTCAAGAGTGGAGCACCAAGGGGGGACTGAGCAGTTGGCCATCTGGACAGAAGCTGGGTTCTGATCAGCTTCAGCTGACTCCCCTGGAGGTCGATGTATGATGTTGAAAGACCTGAAACACCAAATGAATCTGGGAACATCTCTGATGTGTCCACAAACATCAGCGAATCAACTTGTACTGTGCGACTTATAGTAGAGGATTTTGCTATATAATATCTGCTGTATAGTCTTATTTAATAAGTATCTATCTCACCCTTCTTCTTTTCATTCCTCATTCTGTCTCTAAGAAATGTAAATAAAAAAACACTTTTCTAAAGCACACACAGCAGGAATTACAACAAAAAAATAGAAACTTTTACATGCGTTTTAATAAATGGAATTAAAGTTCATAGTGCAAGTTAGGCTGTATAGAGGCAGTTTTTTTGACCTTTTTAGTTTCAAAACCCCTGTGTCACTCTGCCTTTCTTATTCCTCCCTTTGCATCTTTTATTGAAAGAGAAAATAAAAGACACAGTAAAAAGAAATAGGAGTATTTCTTTCTCTTTCATTACTCCAGGTCTCCAGGATTATCTGATTTCAAGGTGACTCCATGGTGATATCAAGACTGATGTTTGTGTGACTGAACTTTCTCTCCTCCCTGTGCGCCGGACTAAAAATAGGTGCCACTACAGTATAATCCAATAGACAAGACAGGCGTGCAGATGCAACCACACACACACACACACACACACACACACACACACACACACACACACACACACACACACACACACACACACACACCTCTTTGACTTAGGAAAATTTATATGGAAAAACATACAGCTGCACTATAAAATAAGAGGCAGAGGAGGAGAGAATTACAAAGCTTTACTGTGAGTTGTCAATGGCAGGAGAGAGGGTAAAAAAGAGGAATATATAGAGGGACTAGGGATGTCACTTTTTCACAAAAGTTGAGCTCCAATGAATTCAAACTAACGTAAAGTAATTTGTTTGACTTAATTCGATTGCAACCCATGTAATGTCACGCAGAGAATGGTGCGTCCTAGTTCATGTGTCTTTTCAAGACCCTAAGGATGATGCATGTGCTGTATGAGACAGTGGTGGGAATGAGGAAGAGAGAAGACAAGAAAGGTGAATTAGTTGAGATGAATTAATGAATTAAAGCTGGAATGCAGGACTTTTACATGTAAATGAACGTCTGCTACATTCAAGCCCTTACCAAACGAGTTCACACAATGTTGATTAAGCCCATCAGCACCAAGTAAATCTCTCTAATCTGGTGTCTGTGGTGACATTGCCGTATTGGCTAACCGGTAGCGATGCGTCTTAAGTCAACCAGCAATGATTGGTTTGCCAGAGCTGAGGAGGCTAGTAACCATAGAGATGGTGACGGTGTAGGAGTATGGTGGAGCCTTTGCCAGAAAAACTCAGAGGCGTCCAGGAAAAGTTTCTGATCCTTCAGATGTAAAAAAAAACTTGATGATCAGAGGAAGGATTAAAGTCTAAAGAAGAGATGACGTCGTATGTCAGGTACATGTTTGCGTCATTATTCTCACTGCCAGAGGGGGGAGACAAAAGTTCTGCACTGCAAGTTTAAGGATGAAATGGATGAAATACAATGAAAAAGACAAAAGAGAAATTGATACAAAGGGTGGTACAAAGTGAAGAGAAAAAACAGGAGGCTACCATGTGGGGGAACAGGAACTGTAATATCTCCGTTACTGGCAAAGTAGTTCTTTGTGGTTTTATGACTTCATAAATATGATAATAATCAAGCTGTAATAAATAGAGATCCTTTCTCTAGCTACTTTTCCACTCTCTCACATACACGTTTACACACAAGGCGTATACTAAAATTAGTTGTTGTCTCCTTAACAATTATTGTTCAATCAAAGTGTATCAAACCACTTCTGGGCAAAAATAGAACCAAAAACAAGCAATTTTATCTCTAGGTTTGGTGTAGTGGATTCCCCTTTACAGTCATTCCTCAGGTTGTAAACATAAATCTATAACATATTCACCAAAGACTCTGCTTTGACTGGCTTGACATCATTTATTAAATAATATGTTATGTTAGTTGCTTTGCAACAGCTTACTGTAGTTTGCTGCTAAATATATTTATCTACCAAAACACACACTCAAAGGTTGATGGCCTTTTCATTAACAATAATCAGATTTCTGAATGTATGTATGGTTGTGGAGTTATATTGTGTATTTTTGTTTTTGTAAGGTGTTATTTTGTCATAAATTACCATGTGCCTGGATTGGGAATTTTGGATTGAGCAGCAATGATGATGATGGCCTTTGTTTTCGGTCACTCAAATGTTCAAACCAATTTCGTTGTCACACTTGTTTCTTCCTCTTCTGATTTTATGTCTTGCTGTCTTTCCTGCCATCTAGTTTTTTCTCTCTCTCTCTCTCCTCCTCTCTCACCTTTTAAATTGCATGCATTTTCTAGGCTTTTCCCCCGTCTCTATTGTTATTCACCGACTGTGATCTATGTGTGTGTGTGTGTGTGTGCGTGAGTGGTTCCGACACATACTCGTGTCTATGCATCATTCCAATGTGTGTGCCACTTTTCCCAGTGTGTTTGTGTGTATTATGCCTGCAGTGATGCGTGACTAATTTAAAAGCTGGTAGTACATCTCCCCTTTAACAGAGAGGCCAGGAAGCGGGGCAGAAAACACACACACACACACACACACACACACACACACACACACACACACACACACACACACACACACAAGGGGGGCATGTTAGTCCTGTCACACAGATACTGGAAACACACAAGGCTGGAAGATACATTCATACTCTTAGTGACATTTAGGGAACAGACAAACATCAATATACAACAGACACAACAGGACGCACTGTAATGAAATGCTGCTGAAGTAGATTAGTTGGCTTTACTGGCAGAAATGAACATTAATGGGTATCCACCATGTGTGTGTCCAAAACAGAGAGGGAGGGAGAAGGAAGGAGAACAAGTTAATGGTAGCATTCGCTGTCATCACCAAGACATTCAAGGTAGAGAGCAGTTTGTCGAATTATTTCACTCACAAACAAGAAGACAGTTGGACGCACCCACATATGCCCATGCAAGCAGTGTCAAACAATTGGTGAGCATTTTGCAATGCTGCATTTGTCAGGGTAATGAGTTGATGGCTGGAAGAGGAAAGCCGTGTAACTGTGTCACAATGTTTACCCCGGCTCTGACTGTGAGTGTACGTGGGAGAGACTGTGTTCAGCCTTGTCACTGGTGTAACAAGCCTGGAATGCAAATCAAAATTACTGCTGAGATATGTGAAAAAAAAACCAAAACATGCAGCAACATGCAGACATGCAGCGGCCATATTCAGCTGCGAAAATTTAAAGGTACACCCTGCCTTTTAGAAACCCCCACCTCCATGTCCGCAGTGGCAGATGTAATGATCAGTACAAGGTTGAAGAGCTACATCTGATCAGTGTTGTGAAACACTAAATATTTATTTACAATAAATATATATGATTAATGTCAGGTGTGCCTGGTTATCGCACTGATTTGCCCCCGCCCCCCCCCACTCCTTTCAGGTGACATTCCCCTTATTTACACTTTGTATTCTGCACTACCTGCCTCTCGCTGCTGGCTATCCCACTGTGATCCTTGCGAGTGATTCACCACTTTTCATTGAAAATGAATTGCTTATTTCTTTCTATGTGTTTACCTTTAATGGTATGTTTTTTTATTTGTTGTTTTTTCTGGCAGCCAGTTCACAGCACCCCTGTATGGTAACGCATCAATAACCGCAGTACTTGGTAATGACCAAACACTGGTTGGAAAGTATGGGCAGTATATATCTACATCACATTATGAATTAATGATGAAGAAACTTAGAATTCATACAACGTTGATAGAGGTTACCATACTTTTCCTTATATTTGAACTGCTTGCTTCTTTATGTGTTTATCTTTGTGCTAGCAGAACTAGCTAACCTTGCCAGTCTTCAGTAGTAGAAATGATGTGGAAAACACACAGAAAGACACAAACGCGCTGCAAATCAAGAAAACATCTTCATCAATTTGACAACACATGCACTGCAAATTCCCACAGCACAACAGAAGTGTTTCCAGGGGACACAAAAAAGTGATGAACTTAGCTAGGACTTTTTGTTAAATGCGCAGTTGTTACTTTTGAAGTGAAAAGCATTGAATGACAAGTGTGTGAAGTTATCTTTTGAATTAATTCCGATATCAAGGGTGAGGGACAGACAGGAGAGAGAGAGTGAGAGAGAGTGTGTGAGAGAAACAGAGAGAGAGAGAGAGACAGAGGATGATTTGGTGCAAAGGGCCACTGATTGGACTTTAACCCAGGCCACTGTGGTTAAGATTATGCCTTCATGGTACCCCAAACCCACAGCTTGTGTCCACTGGGAACACTTCTGTGGTGTTGCGTTTGTGTATTTGCATGTTTTGTAATTTTTGTGCAGCGCATGTGTTGTCAAATTGTTGAAGATGTTTTCTGAATTTGCAGCGCATTTGTGTCTTTGCATGTGTTTTCTTGAGTTGCAGTGTGTTGAGCTCTCAGGACCACCGTAGCATAACCACAAAACTAGTTTGTGATGGTGCAGCCATCACTGCAGTGCCTTTTTGAATAAGAACTACTTTCGATATATAGCTGTGGTGTCCTCAAGTCACTGATTCTGGTAACACTTTGGTATGGAGAGTGCATTTCTCCTGAGAGGCTTCAGGACTTTTTCTACAAGTAAATGAAAAAAAAAAAAAAGAAAAAGATTAAGTCTCTATCGTGATGCATACCACCTAGTTTTACTACAACAGTTGCAACTGTTTCATAATTGATTTTCTAATAGAGCTTCATTTACTTCATTTATTCTACTCGACTCCACTCACTGCTTCCTCTAAGCCACACCTCTTGGCTCCTGTCTATTCATATATTTCCCAAAGAACCTCTGTTATCTGTCTATCAGTTTAAAATCAGTTAAAAAAGAGGCAGTTCCTTCTTTGTTCACTGCATCCAGTCACGCCTCACCTGATGATGATGATGATGATGATGCCTTTATAGCAATCATGGGGCTCATGCCAATAATTGGCTGTTAGGGAGTTTGTCCTAAAGTTGTCTATGATGTTGCTTGTCTTAATATAAATCGGTGTATTGAATAAGGTTTTTAAAAAGGATTGAGAGTGACACATACTGTAATGAATGTGAAGCAGAGGAGAAGCAATGCAGACTAATGCAGAGTATGACTTTACTGAAAATTAAAGTCCAAGTGTTACCTGAGAGAGATTAACTCTGTGGAGTTGTCAAGGCAGAGTGCAGTGGTGGTTTGTTTTTAAGAATAATATACTGAGGCTATTTTCATCGCACCAGCACTTATTATTAGGTAGAGCACGTCTTGTAATAAGTGATACACATAGAAAATAGATGCTGCTGCTGTTGTTTGTTCCTGAGGCATAGGCTGAAGCTAATATTTGCCACACCTTGCCGATTATCTCAAACACACACTCTTCACTGAGCTTTGGGAGAAAACAAACTTGAGTTTTAGATCATGTTGACTTGTTGATGTGACGATCATGTAGTAATGGTGCTGCGGGTGTAATTACTGTAGACCCAGGCATTGATACACATATGATTCCATTATAGTGCCAGAGCGGTCAGTAGAAGACTGGTGTTTTTGTTCAGATGTGTGTGAATGTTGAATAGGGTGAGCTCAATTAACTCACACTGACACCGCAAAGACAGCTATTTAACATAATTATGATGAAATATGCAAACGTGGGTGTCAACCTCATACTGTCAAAATGTTCTTTGCTGAGCTCAAAAATTTCCATCCGTCAATCATGGAGAGAGCGCCAATCATCTGTTCACATCACTGTTCTTTGGACAGGTTGCACTAAAGCCTCATAGTTTTAGATAACTGATATTGGAGGAGCTGTACAAACGACTTCCTAGCAAGAATCTTCTAAGCAAATGAAATTTTTCTAAAGTAGAATTTATTTTGGTTTTTGTCAGCAGATGGGCTGGCAGCTGTAGGATCTAACGTGTAGTGGAGGAGGACACCTGTTATATTTCAATTTGTGGATTAATAGAGTATTAAATTAAATATCCCAAAAATCAAAATAAACAATAACTCATAAGCACTTGGGGGCTGGTTGACATGTTTTACAATTGCCTACTGGTAGCCATTAAATCTGCACCAATCAGTTTCATGTATATATTAACAATGGATTAAATGACGATGTGTAATTATGAGAGGGGTTCCTCTTGGGTACAGACCCAGAGGACTTGAACATCAGATTCGAAATGACTGTTTCCTAACATGTTTGCCATAACAACAGTTTGTTTCACTGCCCCCAATTGGCCAAAAAATCAATTAACACAACTTTAAAGAAGGTAACGAACATAAAATTATTCCTCCCACATGCTCATATTTGTGGTTTTACATTTTTTTGTCTCATAAAGCTGAAATCAGTACATTAAAAAAAAAAAAACTACACCAATGGTAACATTATATATGTATATACTGTATATAAAAAAACAGCATAGTTGCTCCCACCATCCATATCAAGATGCTGATTGCACAGCCTGATTAATGCTGAGGTGAGGGAGCGTGCAATTGACATGCTGAATTTCCACCAGAGCTGTTGCCCGTGAAATTAATGGTCATTTCACTACCATAGGGTGTCTCCGATGTCATTTCTGAGTATTTGGCAGTACATCCAACTGACCTCACAACCGCAGACCACATATAACCACGCCAGCCCAGGACCTCCACATCCGGCTTGTGAGCCTGTAAGATCGTCTGAGACCAGCCACCAGGACAGCTGATGCAACAGTTGATTTGCACAATCAAGGAATTTCTCCACAAACTGTCACAAACCGTCTCAGGAAAGCTTAGGTGCATGCTCGTCATCTTCACCAGGGTCTCGACCTGATTGCACTTTGTTTTCTTGGCCCACTTGAGTGGGTAAATGGTGGTGGTGGTGTTAGAGTATGGGCAGGTACAAGCTACAGGCAACAGACACAGGCGCATTTTATGGCAATCTGAATGCACAGAGATACCCTGATGAGATCCTGAGGCTCATTCTCCTGCCATTCCCCCACTGCCATCGCCTCATGCTCCAGCATGATAATACACGGCCCCATGTTGAAAGGATCTGTACCATTGAATCCACTGAACAAGAGTGGGCCAAAACTCCACAGGCCACAGTCAACAACCTGGAGTCTGTGCAAAGGAAATATGTCGCCGGCGTCAAACAAATGGTGTTCAGACCAGATACTGTCTCTTCTTCTGATTCTTGTCATTTGAAATCCATAGTTCAGTGCCTAATTAATGTATATTCTTCAAAATAAAATTGCAGCTTTTTAAGTGGCCTTTTATTGTGACAAGCCGAAGGCACACCTGTGCAATAATCATGGTGTGTAATCAGCATCTTGATATGCCACACCTGTCAGGTGGATGGATTATCTTGGCAAAGGAGAAGTGCTCACTAACATGGATTTGTGAATAACATTTGAGAGAAAGAAGACTTAAATCTTTCATTTCAGCTATTGAAAAATGGGAGCAAAAATAAGTGTTGCATTTACATTTTTGTTTGGTCTATTAAGCACACCACTTCCTGTGGATGTCCCCTGTGAACTCAGTATTATCTGAATATGTTGGCAAAATGCGTTTATATGAAAGGGTCACAGATTATTGCATGCTCAAGTTTTCCCAATTGATTTATACTGAAATACCTTGCAGTGAATATGATATGATACAGTGACATGAAGTCCCACTGTTTACAACTTCAACCCATTTCATTCTCTATTCCCCCAGCTCTCATTCCTCAACACTAATCTGAAAAAGCATCACTTTGATGATGAGCACTGGCTGTATGTGAGCATGTGCGCGCGTGTGTGTGTGCGCACGCTTGCGGTGGTGGCAGCCCCTGTGGAATAGCAATCAGCAGAACAAAAACGGGTGTTGGGGAAAAAAGAAAAGAAAAGATGAATAGCTGTTGAAATAACACAGAGAGAGGGAGAGGGGGGATGTTGACAGCTCTAATTAGAATCCCGCCCATTAGCTCAGTGTTAATTGGATGATTTATTCTCCCATGGGACTGTCTGACAATCAAATGATGCTGGTGGTATTAAAATGGATGTGAAAATGGGTATTATCATGCTTGTGATGTGATGATGGCTAAATGAAAATTGTTGTAGTTTTGATACCACTAATTCCCAAAACTCATCAACCAATCAGAATCACTTGATCGCAACAAGTGCTTGTGCTAACACAGATGCATTCGGTGGAACTGATACACAGAACGAGAATACATGGGACGATGACCAAATAGTTCATCATACACAGCATTGCAAAGAGAGGAGGAGTTGGTCTGAAAACTGTACACAGAGAAGGGAAACAGGAGGAAGTTAATAGCTTGCCTTTTCTAGCAGAACAGAAAATGCCAGAAGGTCTGTGGCGTGCAGGGTGGTTCTGGTCAGCAGGTCGGTTTTATAGCGGTAGGACCTATATTCCTGGCATACAGATCGACAAGTTATATTTCCAGAACCAGGGCAATAACTTTGGAATCCAGGACTATTCTTCCTTTTTGTAGTTTTTGAGTGTTTAGCAGCTCATTGTTACTCAGACAAGGCAGTATTGCAACTTACCATTGCTGCATTGGCAAGAAATACTGTTGCCAAGTTGTGATACAAGCCACCACTTCCCTTTGGAAGATGTTGGGGTCATTGTCCAATGATGATGTGATCAGAAAATCATTAATTGATTAAACATAATCACAACATTGGTAAAGTGGGCATTGTACCTTATACCAGACCTTTGTGAGGAAGAGGGAGCTGAGCTGGAAGCAAAACTCTTGGTTTACCGATTGATCATTGTTCTGACCCTCATCGGTGGTCATGAGCTTTGGGTACTGACCAAAAGGATGAAATTGCAGATACAAATGGGTGAAATTAGTTTCCTCTGCAGGGTGGCTGGGCTCAGCCTTAGAGATAGGGTAAGGAGAGGAGCCAGTTGAAGTATTTCGGGCATCTGATTAGGATGCCTCCCGGGGCGCTTTAGATTGGAGGTCTTCCAGGCACATCCAACTGGTAGGAGATCTCGGGTAAGACCCAGACGCCAGACACGCTGGAGAGATTATACATGTCATCTGGCCTTGGAATGCCTCAGAATCCCCAGGAAAGGAACTGGAAAATTTTGCTGGGGAGCAGGACGTCTGGACTAATTTGCTTGACCTGCTGTCACCGTGTCCCAACCTCGGATAAGTGGCAGTAGATGGATGGATGAATTATAAGAAATTGCTTGAGTCAAGATATTTGGTCACATAGTATTCTTGCTTTTTAGACTGCCAGACGGAGGTTTTTTCCAATCCAGTGTATCATTGCATCCTGTGACATCACTGCTGATTTTTATATTTTACAAAAACATACGTTTATATCTTAAAGAAGTAATCACTTACGTGGAGTTTAGCCTAGATTTCTTTGGTCATCCATGACAGAAAGCATTAACTTTTGTTAATTATTATTATTTTTCCATTACCATACAGTATAGAGTAACATCAGTGAAGGTATAAACTTGTTTGCTTGTGTGTTACATTGGGTGTGTATGTGTCAACTCTAGCTATACTAAGTTACCTACAAAGTACTAGAGGAATCCCATTTTGCTGTGTGACTCATGAGTTGCTGTAGAAATCACCACCCCCCCTACTGTGCTGAGTCAGTGCCCAAGGACTGACTTGTCACAGATCTACGATATCTCCATGCTGCTAGCTGCCACCAATTATATTATTATACATTGGATTACATTAGATTACATTGGATTAGAATGATCTTTATGATCCTTGACTGACTGAGTCATCAATGAATGAAAGAATAGGAGAACAGGACAAACCACAAAAAACAAACTCTTGCATCTATTTATGCTCAGCTGGTGTTGTGTAGATTAGCTACATAGGGAAAAAAATAATGCCGTTATAGCCAATTTTGAAACAATTACCATTTTTAATTAATATGACTGAGACTAAAGCCCAACTATGATTAAATAGAGGTCATTAACTCAACAATTTGCATTATTACCAGCATTAAAATTGCATTAGTGTTGGCTGGGTGGAGCAATCTCCTGCTTCGGCTACACATGGCTTAAAAAAAGACGGCCTCTTTCATGGCCCCCTGGTGTTTGCAAGCGTGTGTGTGTGTGTACATGGGTTTACTCCCCTAAACAATACTCCACATTCAAAGTGTGTGCTTTTCAGTGTGCTTACACATTTAGATACTAGGTGCATATGTGGGGAGAGGGTGCATGTTTATGCTTACATATCTAGCTGTGTGTGTGTGTGTGTGTGTGTGTGTGGACTTCTAAGATTGGCTGAGTTATTTAGATATCCCCCTAGTCCTTCAATAGAGGACTTCAAATTGATTTAGCTGAATTGCCTTTCAAAGCTACTTCAATTTCACCCCTATGCAAATTTACACTCCTCTCTCTCTTTCTCTCTCTCTCTCTCTCTCTCTCTCTCTCTCTTTCCTCTCTTCCTCCTTCTCTCTCTCTCTCTCTCTCTCTCTCTCTCTTTCCATCACTCTCTCTCTTTCTCCCTCTCTCGCTCTGACTTTCTTCACTGCATCTATCTGTCTTACTCAGCCCTACTGTCTAACCTTCCTCTTCGCCAGTGTTCCCTCTTCATATTTCCTTCTCCCCTTGCCCTCCATCCTCTCTCCTTTTTCCTACTGTCTCCTTCTTGTCTTTAATCCTCCTCCACCTCTTTCTGTTTTTAGGTCTTTGTCTCTTTTATGGTTCCCCCCTTACCTCCTCTCTCCTTGCCTGCATATTCACTACCAATAATAGTGTGCAGCAGCTAAGAGGCCATGTGTTAGTGTACCAGTCTCACAGCCAGTTAGTCAGCTTGTCAGCAGGGGGTGTGCGTGCGTGCGTGTGTGTGTGCGTGCGTGCGTGCGCGTGTGTGTGTGTGTGTGTGTGTGTGTGTGTGTGCATGTGCTTGAGTGTGTTAGGGTGTGACAGCACAGCAGTGAATCATTTAGTTAGCTCCTGTTGTCTTCGCTGCAGTCTGACTCTGGTTGTGTGTGTGTGTGTGTGTGTGTGTGTCAGGCAGACTAAGAGACCTTGACAACATCAACACAATTGCGAGTCCATAAAATGGCGGCAACATTTTAGCTTATGTACCTGGAAATGACTTCTGGCATAAACTGCTTGTCAGCTTACACACACTCTAACGTAAAAACACACACACACACACACACACACAGATATTGTCCTGGACACTCACACTCTGATACACAGATAGATGCATAGACCTGTCATGTTGACATTGAGGCTAACTAAGTGATTCACACGCAAACTTCCTCCCTGTTTCAGTCTTCAGTCTAGAGCGCACACACACACACACACACACACACACACACACACACACACACACACTCGCTCAGGTTGTCTGCTGCTGCCTTGCTGCATCTTTTACTGAGGAATCATTAAAATTTTTTGATGGATTCAGCAGTAGGGGGTCGGACTGAGATAGTGTCTATTGATTTTATATTTGGCAGACTGCGCTCTGGCCACTTAGTCTTGCAATATGCCTTACTCTCCTTCTCTTCTTTCTCTCCCTCCCTCTCTCTCTCTCTCTCTCTCTCACACACACACACACACCACACACACGCCCCCCCATATGCTTGTCTCACTCTTTATTTTATTCACTCTCCCTCCTCTCATTTGCTAAACCTTTACCTTTTCCCACCTTTTTCTCATTCACTTCTTTTTTTATATCTCATCCTCTTCTGTCCATCTTCACTCGTTTGCTGTCTTCATCTCATTTTCCCAAACATTTTTGTCTTGTTTCCATGTCAATTTCTCTGTCTATAGAATTCCCTCCTCCAGCCCCCGTCATTCCATTTCCCCCTTTAATCCTTTCTCTCCTCTTTTCTGCTTCTTCACCTGTTTTACACCCTATCCATCCAGCCCCCTCCCTCCCTCCCTCCCTCCCTGCCTGCCTCCTTCTGCTGCCTCATCTTTTTTATAACTTTTCCCTCCATCCTTCCATCCCTCTTCCTTCTCCTCCCCTCTGCACTAGTTCTCTCCTTCCCCGCTTCCTTTTGTTCTTTCCCTGCTGCTCTCCTTCTTCCTAAGACTTCCTTTTTATTCTTCCTCTCTATTTCCTTTTCCTCCTTCCACCTTTTGAACATTCCTCCTATTTCAGCCCCTATACATCCTTTTATTTCCCTCCCTCTCTCTTCCACATCTCTCCCTTCGCTTCTATTTTCTCGTTTCTAATTTTTCTCTTTTCTTATCTTCTTTCATCCTTTATCTTTGTTTTTTGTCAGTCTTGTCCTTTTTCCACCCTTTGTGAATACTCTACAAATATGACAACTTTGCTGTCCATCACTTTAATTGTCTTTCTTTCAAAGTCCTCTTCAGTCCTTCTAGAGCTTTTTTGTCCCTTTCATTCTCTTTCTTGTCTTTCTTACTGTCATGGCTTCCAGCACTTTTTTGTACAGCTGCTAGCATTTTCTGATATTATATATCATTGTCAAATTATTCATGAGAGTTTGGTATAATTACCATAAACTAATGAGTTGAGTTACTATGAATGCCAGTAGTAATCTTAAAAAATTGTAAGAGGATGTTAGTGGTTGCTCCTTGCCTCCACCTCCCTTCCTCTCCTTTGTGAAAGCCAATTTAAGTAGTTGTCTCACAATATTGTGATGACAAATGCAAATTTTAAGTGACATCTGACAGGATGGCACCACAGGCTGGAAAAATTCAGATATAGTGTGCGTAGTGTCATGGATTTTGAATGAGATTTGAAGCTTGGCGTCTAGATTTTCAATTGTTTTTCAAGCCAAAAAGATCTAATTTTCGCACAGTAGTGGAGGCAGGAGGCAGATGGCAACCAGTAGAAATTAAATGTGGGGAAAAAAAGTTGGATCATGTGAAAGTATGAGTTGTTTTGGAGCCAGCATGTCACAAAAGGAACTGCAGCTGAAAGCACCTCCAGCATTTAGCCACCCGCCCTTCCTTTCTCCACTCACTTTCTGCTGCTTATCTGGGTCATGGAGGTAAGGTAGCTCACACGCCGCTTCCCTCATCACCTCCTCCAGGTCTTTCTGGGAGGTCCCGAGGCATTCCCAGGACAGATGGGATATGTGATCCATCCAGTGTGTTCTCGATCTGCCCTGTGGTCTTCTCCCAGCTGGATGCGCCAGGAACAACTGTGCAGGGAGGCATTCATCCTATCTCTAAGGGTGAGGTCAGATTAAGAGCAGTTCCAAAACCCTTGTGGAGTAGTGGCTTTGAAAAAAAAGCTACCGACCCAGGATTAGGGAGACCAGTGCGTTCTCCCGAAGGCAGGGTTAGGCAGGCACCCTAGGGGTCCGTCAGGCCTGATGTGACGTCATAGGGCCGCCACCTGCAAGGCTGGGCACAAGGATAAAGGTGCATTACCAGTTAAGTGGCAGGCAAAGGCAGGGTTGTCAACATGCTGACCCCACGGCATTTAATCGAGGTATTTTTCATTTGTCTGCACACAACATGAAATGCAGGGCGGAGACAGCAGGTCAAAGACGGAGTTGTCATGGTTCCCAAACGACTCATTAAGAATCAGTCAAAGTCAAAGTTCTGCCTGACAAAATTATGTTTGCTTTCTTAAGTTTTCTTTAATCTTTGCTTTTTGTGGAAAGCTGTGTAGCTTAACCTCAAGCCTCAAGAAATTATTCACATGAAACGGTTCGCAGAAGAAAATATCTCTTCACCTAACTTTGATTAAACTGCTCCCAACTCACAGACATGCTCTCTTTGATGAGAGACTGCAATTAGACATTGCTTCAAGTTAAGAGAGGTCACAAACAAAAAAAGGTTGTGAACCACTGATTAACAGTTGTTGTAAAGTTTCAAACTAATTGTAATTGTGATTTATTGATGTTCAAATTCAGCCAGATGGCACTGATACCCACATTTTACCCCATTTTTATTCTTCCCTGGATCCTTTTCCTCCCTCCTTCTGGTTTTATTTTCTGTCTCTGTCCTCTGCTCCCGCCTCTTTTCTTCTGCACGTTTTAGTGTGTGTGTGTGTGTGTGTGTGTGTGTGTGTGTGTGTGTGTGTGTGTGTGTGCACATAAATCATTGTATGAGCAGAGAGCAGACCATATTCTCACTGGAACTGTGTCAATGCTTTAGTTTGCATATGTGCATATGTGTGACGGGGAGTGAACTCGAGGTGTGTGTGTGTGTGCTCAGTGCTAATATTTGCTTTGTCTGTCCTTACTGTAGTCAGTGTACCATGACACCTGTTTGAACTAATTAACTGAGTTGACTGAGGTGATTAGATCTATATTCTAATACCAATATAACTAATCCTGAAAAGTATTGGACTGTCACTTTGAGCCTCCAGCCCTTTTAATATGTTCACGAGACTCTGTTCTCCTTGTTTTGCCCCTCCCTCACTCTTCCCCCATCTTTTCGTGAATTTGTTTTTTTTTCTGCTTTTTTTTTTTGTTTAATGATGCGATAACTCTGGTATTCTAATAAATAGATTACTAATACACATTTTACTGAACCTAATGGGGAACCTGGGCTGTTGAATTTGATGGGAAAATCTACAAACCTTACCTGAATAATCAAATATTTATTGTTATATCATTTGTTTTTTTCACTCCATAGAATTTAATGGTCCCATATTGTATAAATTGAGGTTTCCATCCTTTTTTGATTATAAAGCAGGTCTAGATTCTATATTAATACTGTGAAAGAAACAAAGTGCTCAGTCCACAGAGAAATGCACACAGAGCGTTTTCAGAAATTGAGCCTTAAAACAAGCTGTCAGGACGTCTGTGACCATGTGATGTCACAACAGAGCAGTGACTTTCCTTGGCCATGCCCCATGCCCCGTCCAACTGGACCCACCACCCAGCGTAGTTTCTCAGTGTTTACCTGAAATCTGCTACATTTTTATTAGATCACTCAGAAAACAGTCAGCTGATCAGGAGAGAGGCTGAAAGCCTCCTCTCTTCTGATTGGCTCACTGGCTTGTTGTTACTACAGCTTCAGAGAGAAGCCTGAGAGAGGAGATGTAAAACTACACTGAGATGTTGTTTGAAAACCATAAATGTTTCTTCTTATGGCTATCAACCCTTCAAATAAAACACAGGAAAAGTGTAAAATATGGGACATCTAAAAAACAAAACAAAAAACACCATCATTTGCATGAGATTACTATTTCAGTTCTTAGGTGGCAGATACAAATTTAAAGTTACATTTTGCTGCTTTTCAGAGTGACACTTTTTCAGATTTATAGATTGTAAGATGTGGGAACGGGCGGGCTGTGTGAGAGCAATCAGAGCGATAGATAATTTTCACATGTCCAAACTGCACCTTACAGCCTCCCAGCAGGCTAAAGCTCAGGCTGAGACCAATAATCCTAAAGTCAAACGGCAAGTCACTCTCCGCCATCTGCCCCTGAATTCACTTTTCCACCTCAACAATCCTAAAGCAACAAAAGTCAGTCAGATATGTGCTTTCCGCTCATTTGATTTGGCCATTTGTTTTCCTTGTCTGGTTCTTAACCACATGCCATCAGGACCCAAGATGGTGTGTGGTCTCTCGGGCCCTGGTGAGCGGTTAAAATGGTTAAAATCACAATCCTACAACATGTGAGTTTTACTTTTTGTTCATGTGACCATAGAAAATGTTTTGATACTGCCTTGACATAAAGAGAAAAAGGGGGCATGTTTTACAGGGTCCCTTTGTCTTTTTAAATGGTAATTTAAAAGTAATGTAATCTTTATTTGCACAGTGAAATCTTGTGTTGGGCTTTGATACTACACGAAGAAATAGATACATGAAATATCAGAAAGCCTGCTTTACAAACTGCCGACATAAAGTTTGAAAGATCTTGCCATTTACCACGCAGTGAGTGTCTGATAATAGATAGTATTGAGTTGCATTGTGGGAGGTGTAGGATTTTTGGAGCTTGACTGTGACAAGGGACAAAAAGTCAAGATTGCTCATTGTCTGCTTTATCGATTTTGACCATCTTCCTTTAAATCTGTTTCTAACAAGCCTCCCAACTTTATGAAAATGCGACAATAAATCACCCTTCAAAACAGTATCCCAGGGTTAGGGACAAGAATGCCCCATTGGTACTGGCTACAGACAATAAAAAAGTAGGAATAATATTTTTTTACAGGCGTGCACCTAGCAGGACCAAGTGAAACTCACCCATGTTGCTTGCTGGTAAGAAATAGTTTTAAAATCTTTATTGTAAACCTGTTCTAATGTGTCACTTTGTACAATTTTATTGACCAAAAAAAGAACCCTTAGATTAAAATCCTTTTTCTGCATCATTTTCTCAATGTATTTGACCCTCCCTCACACCCCCCACTCCCCCTCTCTACATGCTCCGTCTCTCTGTGAGGCATGAGTGGAGGCATCTTGTTCCAGTCTGTTGGTTGTTCCTTATCATGCCTCAGACCAAATAAAGAAACACAGAGTCTGACAGAGCAATCAGGCCGCGACAACAAAACACAGCCAGAGTTTTTAGCCCTCTGTTTGTCTGCCTGAAACAAATGAAGCCGGCAGGGGCACTGGCTTACATCAGGGGACACCTTGTCGCAGATAATACTCTCATTTGGAGGGAAATTGACCCTGGGTGCTGAATCTGCAACAAGATAAGTTAGTCTAGCAAGAATGCATGTAGGGCTTTATTGGAACAAGAGAGCGAAGGAGTGGAAGATGGGGGGAAAAAAAGGAGAGGAATGGCAAAATCGTAAAATGTAGAAGAAGACAGAGACAGAGGAAAAAACAGCAACAAATAGCTTTTATATACAATATGGCTTCTGCTTAGAGAGTACACATTATTTCTAAAAAAAATTCTATTTTTGGTGCTTTTTGTAATATAATGTATTGTCTTTCATTCATTTTTACACTTGTAATATTATCATTTATGTTGGCATCAGCTTAATAGTTGTTCTTGCACCAGTAGTACCAACAGGCAGTAGTATTTTTCTCCAAATCAAAAGTGATGTATTTAATAATCAAAGCAGCTGCAGTGGCTGTTTGCTCTTAAGTATCACTGATTGCATTTCCATGCACACCAAATACACCGACTACTGGAAGTAATCAGCTTTAGGTGATTTTTCTTTTTTTTTCTACATTTGCATAGTCCCAAGTAACACAATCTCTCTCATTACCCAAGTAGCTGTGCTCAAACATTTGTTAATCTTGTCATAATAAGATTACAACTCACTCAGTCAATCTATTATCTCATTATTATAACAAAAACGACTCTCTGAAGATCATGGTGTAAGTAGATTATTTTTGAAATTTTTTACCTGGTTTAGATAAGTGTATGTCTTAGGCTGGGCCTCTCCATGTAACATGACTAATCTGCTATCATATACTGGTAGCAAAAGCATTATATGTTAACTCTTTGTCTTTGTCTAAACCCCATGTTCTGTGAATGTGCTCTGTACATTTTCCATGTCAGTGCTTTTCAGCTGTTCATTAATGTACATTAAGCATAAACAATGAATACAGTACACTTCATTTAGATGAGAGGGCAGCGTATTATTCTGAGACGCATTTGGAGGACAATGTTTTAATGGGAGTCACTTTGCAAAGTCAATAGAAAATAAAGTAGAAATAGAAAATAGACCTTGTGTTTTGCATCTGTAAAACTTTCCTTGGACTCAACCTCAGAGAAAGAGAGAGAAAAATTATCTTTTTCTTGAATGAGTGTGTGTTGGTTGTATTGAGCTGCCTTAAAATTGTATTATGTAAGATCTGGCCAGAATTTTAGTTCATTTTTTGAACATTTTAAACTAACACTATCAATAGTATGTGAAGGAGCCACAGTGATGATGTCATGACCAAGACGCCCATCTAATGTATTTGAGAGATATCTACTGAAATGAGCATGCTAACCATATTTTATAGGTAAATAAAAACATAGTGTTTGTATTACAAGTACTCATAATTTGTTTCAGTGCCATCAACAATTTTAACTATCAACAAAAAATGCACATATAAATAATAATTATAAGGAACATGGGGAAAACAACATGATTAACGGGACAGGGGCGAAGAGGTGGAGCAAGTAGCACGATCTTGCACATTACACCTTTAAACACCAGTCATTAATTTGCATGTCTACTTAAGCATATATAAACACTGACAACAGTCCACCTTTGCTTAAGGCAAAGCAAGGCAAGTTTATTTATACAGCACCATTCAGACACAAGGCAATTCAAATTGCTTTAACGAGGCATGGAAAAATATTAAGTAATAAAAGCTTAAGTTAAATACACGTTTGGTTATAAAGAATATTCTAAAGTACTTTTTGAAACGCAGTGTACTGTGTGGAAATGTGCTCAAACATATATTCTCTGAAGTAGCTCCTTAAAGCAGTACACATTCTTGTGTACTTCTCAGAAATCAAGTATAGGAAGAATACGCTGGATAAAATTTAACATTTTAAGATGGACTTAAGCTGAAAAGCAGTTTTGACCGACCTCTTCTGGAAAGTTCTGAGAGTTTCACCTCTGTTTCACCTGCAACTACATCGAATGATGATGTAACAGTGCAGTACACCCTGCGTATGTTTTCTACATCACTACAGAGAGGTCATCACTTTAACCACTGGAGGTCAGGAGGAGCAAAATTTTCAAGCAGTGTAAAACTTCTTTTAAAAAAGTCACTTCAAGTTAGACTTTAAAACCACTACAGGCTTAAACATTCAGTTTTCATTCAAATTATCCACCATATTATTTAGTGCAATATTTATCTGATAAATCTAATATTTATGACTGTCTAAAACTGTACGTTTACACATTGAATGAAAGTACGAAAATATATCGAGCAAGTACTGTGATATTTGTAGAAATATGTAATATGCTATTCTAAGACAATTATGTAACAAAACTGTCCTTTTATGCTGCACGTCTCCTTCTTCTTCCGTTTGTGACCCTGGGAGCTTTCAATACAGAATTCAATGCTCATTTTCCTCCTTCAGCTGCTGGAACATTGTTTTGACATTTCTTTTTTTCCTCCTTAGATTCAACAAGGTAATGACACTTTCATCTAGAGGGCGTTGGCGTGCTTCACCGAGAATGACTGTATGCATGCAAATACGCTCGCAAGTGAGTGGATGATATTTAACTAGTCTGTCTGAGTGTGTGTGTATGTGTGTGTTGTTTAAATGTGCTCACATGTAGATAAGTCAGCCAGCTAGTATGTCATATTTAACTAGCGGACAGGATGCGTTGGGGGTGTGTTTGGTTAAGCAGACAGAGCGTGCCTGCAGGCTCCTCCAGAGCCTGAACCTCTGTGATCCCATTATACCAGTGCCACCAGGACACTCCAGAATGTAAAACCTCCAGTGTACTGGTAAAACCTCATATATCCAGTATGAGGAAATGCAATCATCCATTTGCACACTTTGATTTTTACTCGTGAATTGTCAACAAGCAGCTCAATTTACGTACTAGTCCTGATAGATTCTTTCAGGGGATGATAATGTTGATTATTAAACTTGAAAAAAGGAGTTAAGGAGATAATACATTGGAGATATTAGGTATGCATTTGGACACCAGTGGAAAAATAGTCAATTTGTATTCAGACAAAGTGAAACCAGGCCAGACTGACACAAAATACTAAACACTCATGTCCCTTTAGCATGCTTATACTGGAGAGGGAAAATGTCACATGGAAGCACTAAACCAGAGCCTGTTTAATAAGTATAAATTTTTATGTACAGTACATCATTAATATTATATTTTCAAACATTTTTACTGTGTCCAGGTATACATTAAGTCATGTCTGAACTATACAGACAAATAAAAGATAAAATATATTATCACACTCTTCTCCCTATAACTATTAAAAATTACACACCCACTTTTCAACAAATTTTAAGATGAATTACAGCAACTATTATAGTACTTGTACTTCTCAGAATATAAGGGCTGTAAAGGAAGAAAAACAATTATATTTATCAGTGTAAGATTTTCATTTTTTAACATTTTTCACATTGTCATTCATATGTGATTAGTATAATAATGTAATAGTATAATCATCCACTCTTGGATGCTCAGCAGCTCTACTTAAGAAGCTCATAGTGTTTGAGAAAGGATAGAGATCTTGTGTCATTTTATTACTCCTCAAGAGGCACAGAGTAGCTAATCTGGAGGCATGGGAAGAATACTGGTGGGTCGGGTTGGTTGTTGAGCCACAATGGCCAGTGACAGGGTCGGTAAATGCAATCATTTTATGAATAGATCATGTATGCTGTCATGTTAGGTTCTTTAAATGAACTCTGACGGCTACTGCAAGACTTTGATTATTTATTACAACTCACTGCTTCACATGACAGCGTTTAATAGTAAGCTATTGGACTGGTGGCTCAAAGTAAAAATAATAAATGAATAAGATAAAGAGAGAGGGAGGGCATTGATAATGCTGTGTTGTGGTGATCAGCCCGATGGAGCAGGCTGCGCAGCCCACTGTGGTCCTGTGTGGCCTTCCCCTCCCTCACATGTGCTTCCCCAGTGAACTATGTTAGGTTCAGTCCCACAGCTCTGCCCATTCGCTTGCTGTTTATGTGTTTGTTACTCTGCAGACAACAGACGGGGGGAGAGCAGCAGAGTGAATAAATGGTAGGCTGAGGACAACAGTCTAGTCTGAGCATATTTAGCGGGATAATGTTGTATAGCTTTGTTTTCTATTTTTTCATCAGAAACTCTAATGCTAATTAAAGTACTCAAAGTCAGTGCGATCAGCTCAGATCTACAGAACTGTATCACAGAAACATCCAATTAAGGAGAAAAAATACTTAAATTAAAATATGTCAGGTGCTGTATTTACTACTGTATTGTCCTGTCTGAATCCTAATCTCACTGTCTCTATAGCTACTGACTTACACAGAGGAAAGTGGAAAGGAACTGCAGTTTAATGTGCCAGTTATTCCACAAATCATCATAGTTAATTTATCCTCTGTTTACTGCATGATTCTTGTAAAGTGTGACACAGGCCCTAAATGATGGTGTGACTCCAGATGAGGTTTGGTGGGTCATTCAAATTCAAAAGTCGTGGGCCAGTTTCTATTCCCACTCCATTCCTGTCCACAAGATTTTTGTACTTATTGAAAGAGTTGCTTAGGGAACTTTCTAGTTACCAGGCAGCCTCTTTAAGTTCCAGACTGCCAGCCGGATTAAGAACAAGATGAATTCATTTGCTTTTACATTCCATGGTCGGCATAATTTCAGAAATTTTCTGGCGGAATAGAAGTTGTCAGTGAGCTCTTTATGCTTGCTTAAAATGAGTGGTTATTGCTGAAAGTACACATGGATGCTCTTAAGTCTTCTGCTGGAAGTATGTAGCAAAGATGGAAGACAGAGAGGAAAATGAAACTAACAGCAAAAAAAAAAAGAAAGATGAAATGCAATGGAAGAAAAGAGCTATGGTGATTGAGATACATTTCCATTTAGATGGGAGGGCAAAGAATATTTTTCTGAGGAGAGGGACAGCGTTTTGATGTGAATCACTTTGCAAAGTCATCACGGTAAAATAGAGCTTGTATTTTGCATCTGCATGAGTTTGAATCCAAACTTTCAAGGAGTACATCATAAAAACTTTCCCAAACCCTTGGACTCAACCTCCCGGGTAGACATCAAAAAGAAGCCATAATGTAATCTTGTTCTGAGAGAAAGAGATGTGAAATTGAAGCGATTATTTCATCTTTGTGTCTTGAACGAATGTGTGTGTGCGCGATTGTATTGAGCTGCCTTCAGGCTTTGAGGTTAACCAGCAATTTCAACATTTCTGGGATTGTGATCATTAGCTTTCTTCGTGTTCTCACACTAGGATGAAACTCAAAGTTTCCTGTTTTGTAAGAAGTTTAAAGTTTTAGCTCATTTGCACATAAAGATGACACAATGGAAAAACACCAAATTTTTTGTTACTTTTTGCAAATATTTGCAAAGTGCAAATAGATTCAAGGGTAAAAAAACAAACTAAACATTGAAAATTTAGCAAACCAAGTGACAAAACTTGGTACAAGGAGCTATTTGTAAGTTTTGCCATTGCTACATAGCTAACGTTAGCATTAAAAGTTGATTACTTTCCAGTCTAGAAGAAACATTTTGAGTTCAGCATCAAACTTCATCCCTCTACTCACCAAGAATCGTCTCCAGTGGTGAAAAGCAATGCCAGTGTTAACTCTGTCTCTATCAGGGTCTTTTCTTCGACTGAAGTTAGCATGCTAACCAGCTAGCCCCGGGCTCCCTCATCAGTTTCTGATAGCGGCTAACTGTAGCCTTCAATTTGCCCTGAAGACGTAGCACTGGCCAGAGGGTGCATTATAAACCTCTTGTATTAAAAAGACAACAATGACCGAAGCTCTTGTCACCACCACCCTCTCCTGGCACGAAACCATGTTCGGCGGCAGAGAAAACTTACAAATGGCCCCTTTAATATTAGCAAAAGGTCTGAGAAGTTTCTCAGTCATCCAGGTCATGGTATCTCTTAGAGCTTTATGAAGGCAACTGGACTTGCTTGAGGTTCATCTCTCATCCAAAAGTCTTCCTCAGTTCTAACTGACTGGTAAGGAGGCCCAGGAATTGAACCTCTTGTGGGGTTGTTAACACCTTGAGAATTTGCTGACGTCACATATGAGTCATTTACCCAGCCAGCCATCATGTGAATCATTGGGATCACATGAGTCCTGGGGTGAATGGGTGTCAAGACTGCATTGTAATTGGCTGATAAGTGATTTTGTAGGCCACCTCCTCTTTTTGTGATGATCATTGTAGTCTTAATAGATGGTTTCTTTTTAAAGGTGCAATGTGTAAGATCTGGCCAGAATTTTAGTTTAAAAAGTTCGAAAAATGAACTAACGTGTGTGTGTGTGTGTGTGTGTGTGTGTGTGTGTGAGTGTGAAAGAGCCACAGTGATGATGTCATGACCAAGACCTCCATCTAATGTATTTGAGAGATAGCTACTGAAATGAACATGCTAACCAACTAGTTGCGTCCAGCACCGTGTTGTAATACCACTTCATGACACTAGATGCTGTGTGAGTCGGTGTAGCGTCTACACCTTTAAACCATCGGCCCTCTCTGGCCAAAATGTGTCACTGAGTCCTGACCTGAGGAGTTGGCTCTCCTGTGTTGTGTCATGCGCTTGTGAAACGGTTGTTTAATTTCCACAATGCACAAGTCTGTATTCCACGCTGCATTGAATTAGTACACTACATTGCTCTTCTTGTGCTTTGGTGTTTTGTCCTTTAAAGTGGGCAAGCTGTTTCCTTTTAGTACATGCATTATGTGGTTGCACTTCCAACATGCAGACTCATTACTCCATCAGCAGTTCTGGGGACCTTTAGGTGACAAAGGTTCGTCTCAGTGGCATTGTCGTCACCTTATTGATGCACCAATCAATGGTCCTGTATCATCCATCACTATGGAAATGCAGTGGCCCAATGTACAAATTTGATGCAAACTTTGTTGTAAGTCACATACTTTACAGATCTTAAATGTTTGTACTGCTTTGTGCAACATGAAAATATAAATAAAATAAAGAATTGAATTGTGTGGTGCAACATGTTTGAATAAAAAAGCTCAGGAAAGGATGTGTAATTATGCACTTAAGTAGGGTGGATAATCAATATGGAATATATCATAATAGGGAATGAAAAACAAATCTGAACCAAGTCCTGCTTGAAATTGTTTATGTGAAGTGATTTGCTCTGTGACTGCAAATGCACAACCTGAACTGTTCACACAGCAGCACACTGACTCTCATTTCTTTGAAAAGAAGTGTTAAGAAATCAAGGTTTGAGCCCTTTTCAGCCACCGGATGTTTCAGTGAATGGGTGAGTCAGCTGAAGAGGCTGTCTGAATAGCTACTTCCTTTTTTGTGAGATTAACATATTGTCGCTGTCGATTGGAAACCACAGTTATCAACATTTCTTGATTCAGAGTTTTGAAAGGGGCATTGCCACAAAGCTGAAAACAGGGTTGTTTGTCTCAGCTCAGGAAATAATGACCTTTTGGAGGATTGATTAACTTTATTAATTACCTCTCTATTAAGTGATTGTGTTTAATTTGTTACTGTAATTGAGGGACTTATTAAGATCAAGAGTCTTAATAATAAAAGCCTGTTTCGTGAGTTTAATTGAAACTAAGTTGAGTTGACAAGCAACATTGATGTTTTGTAACAAATTAACTGTGTATTTCCCTGAAAATGATTTCAAAAGCATGAATCATCGTCATCTAATGAGATTTTAGCATTTGCACCTTATGGAAAACAAGTAACAGTGGTGATACAAGTATAATTAAGTGGAAGTGCATTTTTCTTACACTATTAGCTCTTTCTTTCTAACAACCCATAATTTACCATCCAATTGTAATTTGTTTTCATCTAATTATACCATAATTACAGAAGTAATGAAGCAGTAATTTACAGAGTTGCCATGGAGTGAGTATAATTAAGGAGTTTGATATGCATCTGTCAAGTTTCAAGGTGGTTCTGTCATTACCTGCCCACTGCCTTTGAACCTTTTAAAAGCTAATATCTATTCTGTTAAATCTCCCACCACCCTCCTTGCTGAGATAAAACTACAAAGTGATGTCTTTCGGAAAGCAGCTTGCAATCTTCATGTCTTCTTATTGTACCTCCATTTAAAGTTAGGTGGCTTTGAATGCATCATTTCAAATTCTCTCTATGATTGTATAAAGTATAAGCTGTCTTTGTCTTTCTTATTTCTTACTTCGACTACAGAGAGACGGAAAAGTGATTCCTTTTCCCCTTATGTTTGAAGGAGGGACACGCAGCCGCGTGGAGAGAGATTAATGCATCAAATGATAACAATCTCCATACAGCAAAAGGCTCTTTTGTTGCCGTTAATCATTGTGTGTGTGTGTGGGCTACAGTATGTGTCTGTATGTGTGTGGCCCTCTGAATAATGATGATGCCATCATTTTCTCTTTATCCGTGTTGGAAAATAGAAAAGAGGTAGAGGAGGGGGAAGTTGGGAGAAAACATAAAGGAAAGTGGAACAAAGTGGAGTAGCAGAAGTGTAGGCCAGGGGAAAGGAAAGATGAAGTCCACTGCCTTCTATCTTTATAAATAGTTTTTTTCAATTTATGCGGCAGTTTGTCACAGTGGTGATTCTGTTTAAAGTCAGTTCAAGAGAAATGAAAGATCCACTGATTTTAACATCAGAGCTGCTCGGAGCATGTGGCATCAGGCCGGTGTCCATGTCACAGATGCAGATAAAAAGTATAAATCAAGGTGCATTAATATTTGATTTGATGATCAGCTGTTTAGTTTTTGTTGTTAGATGATTTTGAGATGAGACTCGGTTTGAGTCAGAGAGAGTTTTCAGCCTGCCCTGCTGTTTACTCTTTGCATGCGCAGCTCAACAAAATGAGGTTCGACTAAAGCATTCTCGTCTGATGAGTTCAGGGTGCTGCCCTAATGTTTACTTGCTTGCAGTGTTCTCATTTCCTGCCTTTTCCTGGCGCATCGCTGCACTTCATGCCACATTACCGCCACCTGTAGATCACTGGAGAGTTTCAGTCATTGGCTGGAAGGTCTGTTGTGTCATCCACATGCCTTTGCCTGTGCATGCTTGTGTGTGAATGAGATGAGAAGATGGAAAGTTGAGAAGACATTTCCGCACCGAGTTTGGAAACCAACTTTCGAAAATTTGCCCTAATCAGATAAACTGTCGAAGATATGTAAAAGAAGCAATGAGATTATGATTGGAGAGCAGGGAGGAGGAGAAGGCAGAGAGAGAGGGGTTGGACATATGGATCCGCTACGATGGGGGCTTCAGAGACACCTGCTGCTGCAGTAGCGATCATTTTTTATTTTTTTTTTTTTTACTGCAGAGATAACTTTACACACGCCCTGTTTGTCAACCTTCAGAGGAATGCATCTACTGACTGGGGGAGCGTGGGGTGCGAAATGAGGAGGAGGAGAGAGAGATAGCATGAGAAGGATTCACTGGATGCCTCTTCCCTTCTCTTTGTAGCACCCTGAGGCGTTCTTATCACACCTCTTAGAAGTATAGCTGCACTCGGTGCCACCTGTCTCGCTAATTCAATCTTCATTCCTTATTTTGCTTTGTGTCTTTCTCACTTAAAAATGAAGATGTTCTAGTGATGGCATATACACCTAGTCACCCGCACTGCCCCATTCTCTGTATGTCTTTGAAACTGATATCATGTCAGTGTTTGCATACACACTTTATCTTTCAGTTCAGTAAAAACTTAGTGACATTTTCTTTTCATTTCTGTTTCCGTATCTTTTTCACTCTCTTCTCCGCCCACTATCTGCTTAAAAAACTAAAGATTAAGTGATGGTTTTACAACTTTCTAATAGGGCCTTTGTATAAAAGGTTTAGAAATCCAAAAAGAATTCATCTTTTTGTTTTATTAAGTCATTTCCCCATGCTGTATAAACTTTTGGTTTGACAGCTGATCCTCGGCATGACACTTTGAGCTCTTTGGTTGATAGGGAAGGGGATTCTAATGGACCGTTTGACCTCTGACCTCCTGGAAAAGTGCCGAAAAGCATCTGGACCAAGATCCCTTTATTAACAATTTATAAGCATTTACAACTGCAGAACTGATGGATTATTTATTAATGACAGTTGTCGTTGGCCTATTAGAAGGCGAGAAACCTGTGATCCCTAATTAATTACTTTATAAATCTTTGTAACTGAACAAGTGGCTGATTATTATAAAGTTGGGCTTAGTAAGCTTTAATAGTGACTTTCTAACACCAATAAACTTTGATAAGCATAAAGTTTTTTTTGTTTTTTTTTTTCATTTTTTTGTATCACTTCTTTCAACAACCTTAGCTTCTAATAAAAACCTTGATTCTGTGGTTATCTTCCTGTTGAACAACTGTGGCTGGAAACACAAAGCAAGTCTCTTTTTGGAGTAAAACTTCAGCCAAAATAGTTTTTAAAAACCTGGAAACCCTAAATTTTTTTCCTGTTAATAGCATTTAGGTGTTGTGCACCTCTGGAGTGAGATTTTGGCCAAGCGTTAATTTTCTCAGTTTAGTTTAGGATACAGACATGGGTTATAGATCAAGTTTAGATCACAGTTAGGTTTGGTAAACATTGAGTTAAAGAAAAGCTTCACTGGAAATCTGTTTTGAGGATGAAATATTCAGAGCCTGTCGGATTCAACTGGAGTCAACTTAGATTCACAGCATTTACAATGTTGCCCAACAAAGAAAGAAAAAAAGAAATCGATATTCAACCTCTCTACCACTCATAATAGATTCTCTTTAACATGCTTACTCCATATTGCACTGTCATCTCCTCATAGCTCTGAAACTATGCTATAGGTTGTGTATTTACCAATGCATTGGTGATTTCTGTGGAATATTCCTTCAAGCTTATTGAGAATAATGTTAATGCTTTAAGACAAATTGTTACAAATGGAAAAAAAAAAAATGGAGACCTCCAGAAAGACAACTTAGACAGACAAGACATCTCCAAAGCCCTCTACAGACGGGCTTAGGTGATGAATGGAAGTCAGATTGATTTTGGCATGACCACACAATGTCCTCTGTGTATTGTGGTACTGAAAAGATATGCCACACCCTGACACCTTTGATTCCTGTAGATCCGCCCTTGGCTCCGAAGCCGCCCTTACAATCAGAAGGGTAGGGTAAGAATTTGGCAGGCAGCTGGGAGGGAGGAGTGGAGGAGGACAGAGAGAGGGGGAAACAGATGAGGAGAGAAGGAGGGATGAAACAGAGGATGCAGCCGGAGGAGGCTGTTGAGGTGATGAGGCAGGAAAAAATAGGAAACATCAAGAGCAGGTGAGGAGATGGAAAAAGGATCCGTTGAAGAGAGATGGAGGCCAGAGCAAGAGGAGGGAGTGCAGAATTGTTTTCACACATAAGTGGAAAATCTAAATCTGTCAAGGCAATTTAGTGTGTAAGACACTTTAACACCAGAACCTAAGTTCCATGGCAACATATCAGGTGTTTCAATTCAGAGGCTGCATCCTTCAGAGGACGCGATGTATGAAGCTGTGGCCTCCGATGATCGCATAGGCTGAACCTAAATGAGACGCTCTGGTCAACAAAGAATTTTGTATTTATCCACGGCCACTGTTTTTCTCTGTCCTCCTCTTTTTGAAAAGTTATTCATCACTGGCGCACAATAAATCTTGGGATACAGTATGTTGGGCCGTGAAAAAAAATCCACCTGTTGGAACCTTCACTGCCCGGGAAATGAAGGATGCATTTCCCAGCCGCATTTGAGGGAGCCTTTGAAATGCGACACCCGTGGTCGCACACCGCTGTGACGTAATTGGTCTTCAAGTCTTCAGTTGCAGCCTTTGAGGGATTTGGTCCCTGAGTTGAGACACGTTTTTGTGTGAAGAACTACAGAACATTATTAAAGATTAAAGCAGGTCTTACTGTACAGCTTTCTTATCGTCAACAAAGAAACCAAGTATTTTAAAATGTTGTCTGTGCAGCCAAAGTCTGATCTAGCTTATTCCTCTGCGCCATGGAGCTCAAAATACTAAATCACACTGTTGCATCGGGAGACATTTTTCTTCAGTATGATTACCATATGCAGTGTAGTTTATTGCAAGTCAGTGCCACGTACGCTGTGCTGAGGTGCCGTAAATACTCACTAGTGGACCACATGTGTGTGTTAATCTGCATCTGAAAATATTCCCCTTCTAATTAAAAATTTACTTTTGTTTGACTAACATTTGCTTTAAAAAAAAAAAAAATACAAAAAAAAAAAAAAAAAGTTAAAGCTCCCATCTGTTTCAGGAAATTACTAAGACTTGGAAAAAAATGTAAATAAATCATTGTGATCAGTTTTTTGAGTCTAAATGAAGGAGCTCGGGGCTGAGAGCAGCAGACAGTGCAGGGAAGGTGGAAACTATTTAGTGATTGGCTAACACACAGCACAGCAGTGTTGTCTTTTCATGGGATTCATCGACGATAAGAAAAATTCAGATTTATTAGGTCTACTTTATCCTCTGAGGCTTTGCTTCTTGGGGCAACATAAGCTACAGCATTTCCCACAACAGTTTTGGAAATGTGTTGAATTTGTGTGAAAGAGCAGAGGGGGGAAAAGTGCCATCATTACCTGTGGAGAGGAGATGTAAAGGTGGAAGAATACAGGGTGGAACTATACTGTGGTCATCTCGTCAGTGAACTGAATTAGACTTGATGCTGAAGATTTTTGACACGACTGTACTGCTCCTTCTCTCAAACTACCACAGGCAAGCTTGAATTGTTGATTTTCCCAGACCAAAGAAATTTAAACCAGGTCAGCAGGAGGAAACAGTTTTGTCACATGCTGTCACATTAAAATGACTCTGTACAGCCAAGTAATGTAGAGTAATGTGATTGAACCTACATATCATTATGCAAAGCTTTTAGATTTTCAGTCCTATACACTTAGTGTGGGATAAGCCTTTCTCAGGGAGATATGAGGAAACAGCCCTGTCTTAAGTGCCTTATCAAAGATCATGGCACTTAACAGTAAACTGCTGTCATTTCACTGGCCAGCATTACGCTGCATTATTCTCTCACATCTATTACTGATGTCTTTGGCCTCCTGCCTTGACAGCTCTTAGAGCCTTTTATCCCTTCTTGGCACATGGGCCACCTCAAACTCACCAGGGTCAAACTAGGAGGTCTGCTCCCTCAGTCATCTCTCAGAATGTTTTTGAGATACAGTGAGGTGGGAGATTCAGAGCAGGTGTTGCAGGAGAGACCTGAGGGCGCATGATTGCACCAGTTAAATCTGAGATTAAAAAAAAAAGACATGTTAGCTTCTTAATGTGTTTCCTTCCTGCATGTTGTAGGTCAGGTGGTCACAAGATAGAGCTAAGGGGCGTAAAACAATTAACAAGCAAAGTAGAAAATATAGTCATGCTACATAAAATGTTACCCCCCTCAGGCCTTTCAAATTATTTAAAGAAGTTAAGCATTTTGGAATATGTGTTGGTTGCCTAGCAACATCACAGTGAGAACACAACTCCAGGAAGTCACTTGCCCAGCCACTGTTTTTACATTTTTCTGTGTAGCGGTTAAACAAACAACATACAGCACGTTAATTAGTGAGCTGCAGAGGTGCTGGGAGCTGTATGTTTAATTTTGTAGAGCTCCAGGCGAGCCCTTGCTTCTAGGCATTATGGTAAGGTAAGCTAATCACTTTCTGGCTCCTTGCTCCATACTGAAAGTTGCCCCGATCAATATTTTATGTTAACAATGGACAAAATTGATTGTGTGTATGTATATGTATAATGCAAAAGCTCTAAAATGCATTGTACCAGCACCAGCAGACAGCTGTTTTTAGTGAAAACAATAAATGATAACGCCTCTGTACACTTCCTGCCCAACACAAAAACGACAAAGTTAGCGACCAGCTGGTACGTCTTATAAAACAAGTCATGTTTTTCAAAGGTTGATTTCCGAAAACGAATTTTGCATCAGCGCTTCATGGTTGCACCAGGATTTCCATTTTAAGAAATGGACAACATCATATCTTTAATGAAGTTAGATTGTCAATTACCTTTACAGCTGCAGATTTCACATCACCTTTGTCAGCACGTGTGCTACATGTCACTACACCCTCCTCTTTCTTTTAGCCGGACAGAAAACGTGTCTTCTTCTTGTCATCCTCACTATATTGACAGCGTGACTGCCACAGAAAGTTCCACAAAAGGACCATTGATACCAATGTACCATTGATTTCTTTCCATCCCCCTGTGGATTGCTTCCGAACCCCATGGGCCTGGGCTCATGTTTAGTTTGGGCTTTGAAAAATAAATGAAGTCAGTCTGATCTCAGTCTCATTTCATGGGAAAACAAAACAACGATGCACAGTGTACAATATAATAAAATTTGATCTTGTTAGTATTTAAAGAAATGACACAAAGGTTGACAGTGTAACAATTCAAAATCAATTTTTATTAAAACATGGTTCCTTGTTAAGACTAAAACCTACAGTGATATTTTAAGCAGTGTATATATCATATTTTTATAACACTCAGCAATAAAGAAGAATGGATATTGTTTGTCCTGTTTCTCTTGGATTTAAAGTGCCAATATGCAGCATCTAAAGTATTAGTCGGATAGTTAATCGGCTTCGGAAACCCCTACCCATACACTTTTCTGATGGATGAATTTGGATGGCTCTGTCCTACAATTTTTGGAACTTTCTTTCTGGCACAGCCGACATTCACATCTAATTCAAGCCATAATTTTAACATCTTTTTACTGCAGGTGAGGTGGAGCGCCTCCACTGTGGGAAATCCCACAGCATTTTTCCTCTTTAGGAAGAAGTTAAGGACCAAAAAACCTGGTTTTAACAGTGAAGCATTTAATTAACCTTCCTTTGCTGAAGTGGGACACAGCACCCCATACCGACTATCTCAAGGTGAATATAGCAAATAATCAGATAATATATATTATGTGCGCTATAATGTACACGTGTTAGACTGGTTTTCTTTGAATATATAAATTGGAGATTAGAAAACTGGATCCTAAAAGTGTTTTGAAGGTATTTACTGTAAAAATTTTGTTCAGCAGTTGTTAATGTTGTTCAAATTCCTGGTACATGACCACTGAATCTTGGTAATAACTTGAACTCCCAGAAGCTTTTGGCATAAGAGACACTGATTTTCATCAGGGCCACCCTTTCTAAAAATAAAAGCACTCAATGTGGTACTTCAAGTCATTTTGGATGAAAGTGTCTGCTAAATACCATTTAGTATATTGTATTGCTCCCATTAATGCGATATGGACTTCACAATCTCACTGCCCATTGACTTCATCCATTCCCAGTGGGCCATCTATCTGTCCATTGACTGCCATTTAGTGTCAACGGGGCCATAACTCGTTAGCTGAATGACGTTTAGACACTCAGCAGCTCGTTACAAAGGTCTAGGGTTAGATGGCTCTTGAGGGGACACTTCACTTTTTCTCTTTCCGCTCCCCGTCGGTTTGTCCACGCCGCGCTTTCACGCGCTCACGGTTTCTTTACAGCTGTTTCTCTCAGTCCTTTGCTCTATACGTCGCCTCACTCACCCTCTGCACCCTTTCATTTTACTTTACAACTCTGACTTTATCAGAGTTGTAACTTTTCTCTCTGTGAGGATTTGTATATAGATGTGAGCATGGTTATTAATGAGCATAAAGACTACAAAAGGCCCACTTCAATGTAATAACTTAAGAAATCCATTAAAGACCACTGGGCTTTTGCTGTTGCCAGACTTTTATAGGTTTGGAGAGCTACCTTGGTTCCCTGACCAGTGGTGTGTCTCATTGTGTTTTCACAATTCACCATTAACCAGATTAGATATAATTAGCATCCACAATCAGCAAATATACACTTCACTGTACAGCTTATATACTTATTTAACTACAATTTGAATTCTGCAAATACACCGAAAAACAAACTCATGGTTGTACACAAAAAATTCAACACAAAGCAAATCAACCATGTACAAATTACCTCAGGGCAACAGGGACACAACAGAGGTGCTCCTCCCTGTCCTGAGGCACCTATACCAGGAAGTATCTTTGCACAAGGTATACATCTTTGTTTTTAGCTTGCGCAGCTTCTTTTTTTGCTGTTTGTGTGTGTTTGTTTATGTTGGTTTATTTTGGTCACAATTATATTTTTACAGTTGCTTCTTTAATTTGTTCTTTTGTCCACTCATAGTGCTGTAAGGATTATAATTTTTACTACACAGCCTCAATTCCAGCACGGACCATGATGAAAATAAAGATAGAAATGAGAGGAGGGAGAAACGAGGAGGGTGGGGGTTGGTGTGTTTAAAAAAAAAAAAAAAAGAAAAAAAAGAGGAATATATGAGAAAGAGAGAGAGAGGGAGAATATGTGTGAACGTGAAGATATGTTTTAGACACAGACAGATGGAGAGAGGGAGAGGGGATGAATTTTTACCATGACTAGCCAAGCGAGACCATTGATTCCACTCCTCACTTGCTGAAACAGAGAAGACAGAATGTCAATCAATCGGGCTCTCTTTTTCCCTCTTCATGCCTCTTTCCTTTCCCTTTCCTCCAACATCACTCACCATGTCCCCTCTCTTTCCGGGACAGAATTTTCTCCTTTCATTATTCTGGTAAAAATCAAAAGTCACATTCACTTTTAGCCATGTTACTTTTTTGTGTGTGTGAAAGAGGGTTTTGAAAGGTCATGGCAAGGGCAAAATGCTCACTCTGATTTTTTTTTTTTTGGGAGGAGGGAGTGAGTGAAATTGTGTGTATGTAATGATTTATTATTACAATGTCTTGGTGTTCACCTCGAACCAACTTCTTATCAGTCTGCTTTCTATTTGCCCCTTTTCCTTCCCTTGTCTCTTTTTTACTGGAACACACACACACACACACACACACACACATGAATATAATGTTCTCAAAGGTAAAGGTTTTTTTTATGTTTGTTTGTCGAGAAAACATGTAATATGTAGAAAACTGTAAGTTGTTGACAAAAACCACCCTTTCCAAACATGACAGTTGATGCCTTCAAGGGTGTGAGTGTTCACAGTGTTAGTACCCTGCTTAACGGTAAACAGTGCACTTATCTAATCATGTTTTGTCTTGCACTGTCTCGAGTTATTCTTACATTTAAGGGAAGCAATCTCACATTCATAATCATTGTTT
This sequence comes from Seriola dumerili, assembly GCF_002260705.1. Taxonomy (NCBI): domain Eukaryota; kingdom Metazoa; phylum Chordata; class Actinopteri; order Carangiformes; family Carangidae; genus Seriola; species Seriola dumerili. The sequence continues at coordinate 2,087,724 of NW_019174923.1, forward strand.
GGTGACTGAGTATTACTGCTGCCTTCACCTTATTACTTATCATCATAGTTATCTCTCAAACTTCCATCTCAAACAAAAGAGGATGAGTCACGTTCAGAAAGTTGAAGATAGTTGATCAACTCTTTGTTTGGCTTTGGTTCATAACTGATGTCATGATTTCACTGGTAAATTAAGGTTTTGTGCTGTTTGGCCTCTGGATATTTATCTGACCTTTAACCTCTGTATAAACATGCAATGCCTGAACTCCTAAGGCAGGTGAGTTGTGATTGTTGTTTCTCAACTACTTTGTAACTTTGTGTTGATCATAATGATAACCTACTAAAAGAGAATGAACCGAGGATGCTAGCGTTTAGTGTGTCCTGATAAAAACAACCCAGTCTACTCCCACTATACAGCTGTTCATCAGTGAAGTACCACCACTTTACCTGCATAAACATTAACAGCATTTCTCATGCCACTGGTTTATTAAGTTTGGTTGAAGTGCCCATTTATGAAAGACCGAGTTTTTCTTGTTCTTCATTAAAATGAGTGATGACACACACATGTTGAATCATGCAAATGTGCGCATACGCACACAGTGATGTACCAAACAGTCACCTGTTTGAAGCCCCTCCCTCCATCTCTCTAGCTGTATAAAACCACCAAGCTTGTCTGACATGTCAACCAGGAGCATCTTTGTCTCTCTCGGGGTGAAGAAAAGACTGAAGATGAAGCTTGCTGTGTTTGTTTCCCTGCTGGTGGTTGTAACAGCCCAGGCTGTATCTGCTTCATGCATTGGTAAAACCGTGGACGTGTGGGTGGCAAACGGCCATGGTCTCACAGGGGATGGACTTCAAGACCCAGATCCCTATGTTCTGGTGAGTTGTTGGCTCTCTGTCTCAAATTATAACCAGAGATAAAATGGTGCATCTCGGTCGTGTTTTTGATGCAGTGCTCTACTTTTCTGTAGTAAACCTACATGTTGTCAGGTGTATATGGCCGTTATATGGACTAAAATAAAAAGGATATATTACTTGTGTTAGTGAGTGCATAGTTTTTCTCCATCTGATTATTTTAAATAAAACAATTAACATTTCCCTAATTTGATCTAACAGGTGTCAATCGGCGACGAGACCCAAAAAACCAGAGTGATTCATTCAAATGCCAACCCAGGCTGGTGGCAGAAGTTCCAGTTTTACAGTGTCACCAGTGACCTGATGAAAATCGACGTTTGGGAGGCTGACTATGGACTTCGCGGGGATGACGACCACCTGGGAACTTGCATGGAGCCACTGAGATCTGATGGTCGCAAATATCATGCTGTACAGTGCGTTGTGAAGGACGGTGGCTTTGTCAAAGTCTTTTACAAGTGTCACTAAGTGTAACCTGCTCTTGACAATAAAAGAGGGCAATGTGAAGTGAAGAAAAGACACTTTGTCTTTGAAATGTTTGGTGGCAGAAACACACAACTTAGCATAGGAGTGTACAAAACAGCCAATATCATCTGCCGTTGACTTTTTTTGTTGTTAAACAGGTGAAAAATTAACACACAAATGTTGGTGATGGATTAGTAAGTGAAAATTGTGCCATTATTCTCTGTACTGTTGGTGTGTTACAAACTGCAGCTGTTCAGTATTTTGTTTCTGCACAATTATATCTTCACTGAAAGATAAAATTCTGTTTTAGATGAGTAAGTGATTAATAAAATCAAAAGAAAAAAAGTTTTGTGGTGGTTTGAATTCTTGTTTGTTAGATCACTTATAACAGGAATGAAAAGCTTCACAGAAAACAAAGGGAATACTTGGCTTTAGTTTCCTGAGTTTAGCAATGGAGCTTGGCAAGAAGGGGAGATGAGAGGTTTCTGGTTGAAGAGGGTCATACAGGTACTACAGTAATGTGGGGTCAACATAGTGGTAACTCGTGTAAACCCCCACCATGAGATGAACAATTTCACAAGTCAGCTCAAGTGAAAGCAACACTTCTAACTGCTAACAAACAAAACACTCAAATATGTTGGAAGCATATTTGGTCATCCAGGGTCATGGGTGACATTGTTGGTATAAAATACTCGACTTGCGCAAACGTGATGGAAGATCCAGTGATTAAAGCACCGCCTCTGTTGGTCAGGAAGGATGAAATAGAACTACATAACATTTTCCCTCTGTTCATGGGGTCCATGTCAGTACTGAAAACAACTACTGTATTCTCTTGTGCACATGAAGGTTTTGATGGTGTCCAGTTTGAGGTTTCACATGGGAGGGCTTTGTTTTTAGCTCTTTGATTTTCAAACATGCTAAACTTAGCAGCATGGAAGTGTCATATTTGTACTGAACTATCCGCCAAGTTAATGTTTGTATGTTATTTAAGGGAATTGCAGAAGTGTGACACCATAAAACATGTAGGAAAACAAATGGAAGTAACAGGAGAGGCATCTGAATCATGGCTGACATATGAGGTTAAAGCTGCACTAACCAATATCTCATCTTAACAATGGATGAAATGACTGTCTAATGTGAACAGTGGAGCTTGTGGGGATGAACCCACAGAAAGTTATGACCCAACTCTGCGGCTCTATAGAGCATTTTAACTCTCAGCTCTTATTAACCCTGTTTCTAGTATCAGCAGGCAGCTGCTATGAAGCAAAGCACCCTGATAATCCACTCTGCACTTCCTGTGCAGCACCAGATGGTAGAGAGACAACGGTAGAGACTAGCTGGTGAACATAAGCATTTGCCAGGCAAAAGAGACAGATTTTCACCACAACCTCTCATCTCTCCTTCTATCTAAGGGTCTATTACTACTATTATTAATATGGTGCAGCTCATGGTCACCATAACTACAAAAAATAGTGCAGCTGTGTCAGGTAGTTGACCTTGCCTAGCTCCATTGCTCAACTCAGGAAACTAGAGCCAAGTTTATTGATATTCCCTTTTATTTTCTGTAAAGCATTTAATTCCTGTTATAAGTGATCTAACAAACATGAATTCAAAACATTTTTTTTTCTTTTGATTTTATTAATCACTTACTCATTTAAAACAGAATTTTATCTTTCAGTGAAGTTACAATTGTGCAGAACAAAATAATGAACAGCTGCAGTTTGTAAAACTAACAGTACAGAGAAAAATAGCACAATTTTTCAGTTACACAAATTATGGTGATGGATTAGTGTTAATTATTCACCTGTTTAATGACAAAAAGTCACAGGCAGATGGTATTAATTCTTTTGTAAACTGTGGTTTTAAAACAGCATACATTTATTTTCAAAGAAAGAAAAAAAAAAAACACAATGTTGGGGAAAAAGAACTCTTATGCACCTGAGAAGTTGTGTGTTTCTGCCACCGAACATTTCAAAGACAAAGTGTCTTTTCTTCACTTCACATCATACTCTTATATTCTCATTAGCAGGTTACACTTAGTGACACTTGTAAAAGACTTTGACAAAGCCACCGTCCTTCACAACGCACTGTACAGTGTGATAACCAACACCATCAGATCTCAGTGGCTCCATGCAAGTTCCCAGGTGGTCGTCATCCCCGCGAAGTCCAGAGTCAGCCTCCCAAACATCGACTTTCATCAGGTCACCGGAGGCACTGTAAAACTGGAACTTCTGCCACCAGCCTGGGTTGGCATTTGAATGAATCACTCTGGTTTTTTGGGTCTCGTCGCCGATTGACACCTGTTAGATCAAATTAGGGAAATGTTAATTGTTTTATTTAAAATAATCAGATGGAGAAAAACTATGCACTCACTAACACAAGTAATATATCCTTTTTATTTTAGTGAAATTGCTAGATGAAATTTAGGCGTCATTGAATTCATTAAAATGTGAGCGGCTGCTGCACCTGTTGAATCATCCCTATGCAAGATTCACCATATAACGTCCATATACACCTGACAACATGTACGTTTACTACGCCTACAATAAAGAAAAGTAGAGCACTGCATCACAAGCACAACCGACATGCACCATTTTATCTCTGGTTATAATTTGAGACAGAGAGCCAACAACTCACCAGAACATAGGGATCTGGGTCTTGAAGTCCATCCCCTGTGAGACCATGGCCGTTTGCCACCCACACGTCCACGGTTTTACCAATGCATGAAGCAGATACAGCCTGGGCTGTTACAACCACCAGCAGGGAAACAAACACAGCAAGCTTCATCTTCAGTCTTTTCTTCACCCCGAGAGAGACAAAGATGCTCCTGGTTGACATGTCAGACAAGCTTGGTGGTTTTATACAGCTAGAGAGATGGAGGGAGGGGCTTCAAACAGGTGACTGTTTGGTACATCACTGTGTGCGTATGCGCACATTTGCATGATTCAACATGTGTGTGTCATCACTCATTTTATGCAGAACAAGAAAAACTCGGTCTTTCATAAATGGACACTTCAACCAAACTTAATAAACCAGTGGTCTGAGAAATGCTGTTAATGTTTATGCAGGTAAAGTGGTGGTACTTCACTGATGAACAGCTGTATAGTGGGAGTAGACTGGGTTGTTTTTATCAGGACACACTAAACGCTAGCATCCTCGGTTCATTCTCTTTTATTAGGCTGTTATTATGATTACTCTCATGTGGCAGAGCCATATTGCATTGCTCAAATTACCAACTGTAACAGCTGTCAAAACAAACATTACATAGTCGAGAAACAACAATCACCACTCTCCTGCCATAGGACGTCAGGCTTTGCATGTTTGTACAGAGGTTAAAGGTCAGATAAATATCCAGAGGCCAAACAGCACAAAACCTTAATTAATTAATTTACCAGTATAATCCTGACGTCATCTATGCTGAAAAAGCCCAGTATGTGAATGTTTGGTTGATTGATGGTGGTTTTAACACCTCTGACTTTGAAGCTGGTGACCAGCACCAGTCCTGTCTCACATCATTTTTAATTGATGATAATAATTCTTGGTTTTAATTATTAGATCAAACAAGGAGTGTGTTTCCATGCTAGCTGCTATGAGACTGCACAGGGTGCTTTTAGCTAAATGCTAATGTCAGTAGATGAATATGTAAATACATGCTCCCAACAAAATAATTAAAGCATAATGAGATTATAAAAATCTATCAAAAAATTCAAATGATGTTCTAAGACATAGAGAGAGGTCTCTCCTTCTCTTTTTTGAGTGAACATGAAACATGTAGAAAATTGTAAGTTACTGACCTAAGCCACTCTTTGCAAACACGACTGTTGATGCCTTCATGGGTTGAGTGTTCACAGTGTGAAATATTCTGCTGAACAAGCAAAACTTACACCGTTTAACATTATTCTTACATTTAAGGGAAACAATCTCACATTCATAACTTATTAATATTTGGTGAAAGAGAGATGATTATTAATGCCTTCTCCTAATCACACCATATGTTATCTCTTTACATGGCTAACAAGAGAAAGGATGCGTCAGTATGTTCAGAAAGTTGCAGAAACTGAAAACAGAGAGACCACACCCATTTGATCAACTCTTTGTTGGTTTTAGTTCATAGCTGATGTTGTTTAAGGTTCTGTGCTGTTTGGCCTCTGGATATTTATCTGACCTTTAACCTATTTAAACATACAAAGCCTGAGGTCCTAAGGCAGGAGAGTTGTGATTGTTGTTTCTCAACTACATTGTAACTTTATTTTGACACCTGTTACAGTGAAGTACGACCATTTTATCTGCATAACATTAACAGCATTTCTCAGACCACTGGTTTATTAAGTTAGACTTAACTGTCCATTCATGGAAGACCTGGTTTTTCTCAATCTGCATTAAAAATGAGTGATGACACACACATGTTGAATCATGCAAATGTGCGCATATGCACACAGTGATGGACACAACAGTCACCTGTTTGAAGCCCCTCCCTCCATCTCTCTAGCTGTATAAAACCACCAAGCTTGTCTGACATGTCAACCAGGAGCATCTTTGTCTCTCTCGGGGTGAAGAAAAGACTGAAGATGAAGCTTGCTGTGTTTGTTTCCCTGCTGGTGGTTGTAACAGCCCAGGCTGTATCTGCTTCATGCATTGGTAAAACCGTGGACGTGTGGGTGGCAAACGGCCATGGTCTCACAGGGGATGGACTTCAAGACCCAGATCCCTATGTTCTGGTGAGTTGTTGGCTCTCTGTCTCAAATTATAACCAGAGATAAAATTGTGCATCTCGGTCGTGTTTTTGATGCAGTGCTCTACTTTTCTGTAGTAAACCTACATGTTGTCAGGTGTATATGGACGTTATATGGTGAATCTTGCATAGGGATGATTCAACAGGTGCAGCAGCCGCTCACATTTTAATGAATTCAATTTCATCTAGCAATTTCACAAAAATAAAAAGGATATATTACTTGTGTTAGTGAGTGCATAGTTTTTCTCCATCTGATTATTTTAAATAAAACAATTAACATTTCCCTAATTTGATCTAACAGGTGTCAATCGGCGACGAGACCCAAAAAACCAGAGTGATTCATTCAAATGCCAACCCAGGCTGGTGGCAGAAGTTCCAGTTTTACAGTGTCACCAGTGACCTGATGAAAATCGACGTCTGGGAGGCTGACTCTGGACTTCGCGGGGATGATGATAACTTGGGAACCTGCATGGAGCAATTAAGTTCTGATGGCCAAGGCTATCAAGCTGTACAGTGTGATGTGAAGGATGGCGGTTTTGTCAAAGTCTTTTATAAGTGTCACTAAGTGTAACCTGCTAATGAGAATGGAAGAGTATGATGTGAAGTGAAGAAAAGACACTTTGTCTTTGAAATATTTGGAAAAAATAAAAAAAATCGTGCACGCTGACTAACATTCATTTACCAATTTATTTTCAACATTTCGCTGGTAGACATTCATTGGGAAAATGGTTTTCAACAATGAGGAGTCATCTTAAATAGGAGTGGCTGTAAGCCTGCTACCAATCATATCACGCTGTGTGCAATAGAAAGTAACAATTAACAAACATCAATTCACTATATAACACTTTGCGATATCATACAAAGGGGTAGAAGATTAGAATCTAACAAATAAATGTACCCTTAAATTTTTCCACATCAAATAGGTAAATAACTATAAAATCAATGCTTTAGGTGCATAAGCTACATACTTAAATAATATATTCTTTCAAAGATCCCCTCCCAAATGTTACAGGTTATATGTGTAGGAATGAAAAACAGCATCAATATGTTAGTAATCATAATAAACAAATACATAATTGAGATCTTTTGAAATTTGGCAAAAATACTTTAGTCACTAATCCAATATCCCTCTGCTGTATCATGTCTGCGAGTAGGTCCTTTTAAGAGGATCCTCCAGGCCCCAGAAAGATAACTTCAAACCAAAAAAAAAAGCACATCTTTTTCAGGTTACATTTGTAGTTGAACCTAAGATGGCATACAGAAAAAAACATAGATTGTGATTGTACTTTGGCCAGTACTCCAGAATACAAGATAAAACAGGCCTCAGGGTTGCAAAGATTCATGCAGCATCAATGCGTACATATCCATATAAGTGGACACAGTCAGGTCACATTAGAAGAAGAGCCAGAAGATATGTTTATATATACATATCCATACATATCCAGAACTGTCTGGAGCTGGATAAGAAACCCTCGGATTAAGGGGGTTATATTATAATACCAAAAATTACAGAAACATGTTAAGAGAAAAATTCATCATTTAGTCCCTTAGGAACCAATGTGTGAATAGTATAGGTCCAGTTAACCTCACGTTGTTTGATTAGTTTGTCATAGTCACTTCCCCTCAATAGTGAGGATGGGAGAAATGCTCAGTTTTCATTGCATTCTTGGACTGTTCACAACTGAGGAAGCAGTAGTCAAGTCCTAAGGAAGGAGAGTTGTTATATCTGAACTACTTTGTAACTCTGTGTTGATCATAATGATAGCCTAATAAAAGAGAATAAACAGAGGTTGTTAAGGTTTAGTGTGTTCTGATAAAAACAACCCAGTCTACTCCCATTATACATCTGTTCTTCAGTGAAGTACCACCATTTTACTTATATAAACATTAATAGAATTTTTCGGACCACTGGCACATTAAGTTAGGCTGAACTGTCCAATCATGAAAGACCAATTTTTTCTCGTTCTGTGCTAAAATGAGTGTTGACACAGACATGTTGAGGCATGCATATGTAAGCACAAGTCCACAAATAACCATGAGGCAAACAATAAACACAATGTTTGCTACACTTCCCTGTATACATTGTTTTTAAATGTGTGCTAGCTTATCACAGATCTTCTGTCATTAACCTGTGTTTACACTGACTTTGTCAGACGATGCCTATACCTGCAGATCTTATCAGCAACCAGTTTGCAATCCGCCCTCTGTCCTCATCTGACTTTATCTGCTGCAGGTAGTGTGTGTAACATAACTGATCTTGATGCCCGCAGAGTGTTTTTATGCACCGTGGTTCCCGGGCTGCTTTCATGTGTTGCTTTGTATGTCTATGCGTAATTATTGTGTGTGGATCTGGTGATGGGTGCTTTACAATGGCAGATTCTGGAGTTCACCTCTTTTCAGAGCTTTCAGTTCAACAGCCACTGTCATCATTTTTGTGGTGCATTAAAACTACAGGCTACATACATACATAGTTTCCAACATTCACTTGAATGGGAAAGTGGTCTCAGACTTTTTGACCACATTGTACAGTTTTTTTTTAACTTCATTTCTAGTGTAGGCTACAGGTTGCTGAGAGTCACTTCCTTGAAATATATACAAAATATATATACTTCAAAATAAAATGATTAAAGTGCTTTGTTGCTGAGTTTCTGCCTGTTCCGTGGGGCCTGGGCCTCCCGCTGCCTGTGATGGTCGCACTGATGAGCCATTTAGAAGAACAATGGAAAGCAGATTTTAAATATTATGGGACAACTTCTGCTGCTTTGTCCACATAAAGCAGTTTCATCTACATAAAAGGCCACTTACCATATGTGTCAAAACAACATTTTCAGTTTGTTCTTGTGAAGACCTTTAATCTAACCACCCCCACACACTTCCCTGCAGCAGGTAACATTGCAAAGAGCCTACTGGTGTGAATGCCCTTCTCCTTTCGTCTGATTGTGCTGGCACGTACTGGCGCTTTTTCAGCATGAATAAACAATGTCAAATATTTCCCTGACTTTTAAATCAGATTATGGGTCGCCAAGTATAACATATATTTAGGACACTTGAAACTAAGCGGTTTAGTCACAGTCTGGCCTTGCGCTAATCTGATAACACAGTTAAAAAACGGTCAAATTGGTGAAATGTTCAATGACAGTGTTTATGTTTCCCACTTAAATATCTGATTTTGCAGTACATTACAATATCCACTTACAGTGACGAGTTTAGCTACCGACTTATACCTCAGCCACCTCCTGCATCTTGCATCATTCATTTAAAAAACCATGTTGCCTCTGAACATACTCCACCCTCCGATTACTTTTGTCATCGTAATGTAATTGGTAAAACTATTTAGTATTATATAATCATCATATCTAGGTGAATATTTATTTAGGCTGTCTCTCCCTCCACTCATTGGATGAAAGTATGGCCTATGGTACACTACTATATCAGAACATGGTATGAATATGAATGCAATATTTGACATGCGGTACATGAGAGGGGAGCGGTGGCAGAGCTGGAGAACAATAGTGAGATGGACAATTAAAGGTTCTTAACAACAAGCTGAATCAGTGATGGATGACGACCTTGTGAGCATTAGGGGAAGCTTGCCCCCCGCTCAGTAGATCAGTAGATGACCTAATACATTTTCTCATCAGTGTACTTATTAACTAGAGTTTTGCTGCGTATTGTGTACAGTCAGACAGCATCCGAGCACTGTTAAAAATCACAAGAGTGTAGGTTATCACACACACACACTCGCTCACTAACTGTGTCTTAGGCATTTTGTTGGGAACTGGACACTGTAAGCAGTTGGCATCAAAGTTAAAGTCTTAAAGATTTCTGTCCTGGTTCATTTGGGGACATCTGTGGTTACTGGTGGTAACCTTTGAGCAGCTATCGTTTCAGAAATACAACAGAAGAGCAACCTGCATATTTGGTAACCCTGTTAATGATTTAACAACAACTGTGTGACAAGATAAGCAGTGATGGAGGCTGGACTCAGCAAACCAGTGCATTCAGATGAAACTGCCTGAACAAGCCTGTGGGGCCAGCCACAGTGGTTTAGCCTCAGCAGATACAATGTAGATATGAGGCTGGGGCAAGCTGCAAAGTATCTGCTCCTTGGTTGAGAGCAGAACTTTTAAGGCAAGTTGCAGGCATGGTAGGTCAGGGCTAGAGAATGGTATCATCTGTCAGACTTCTTAGTAGATTTATGACAGCAAAGCCTGATGCCCACTGTGGAGACTAATGACAGGTCAAAGATTCATATAAGATGAGTAATGGGCTTCCAGAGAAATGCTCACCCACATCTTGGCACAGTTGACTCTGTATGTTTCCAGTGTTAACAAGATGAAGAAGATGTGCATTTAATATTTCCGCATATGTGTAATCTTTGACCTTTACGTTAATATGACAGGATTCAGTGCAGACTTGAGCTGTGTCGGAAATGTTACAGAAATGTTCAAACATGAGATCAACATTTATAATTACCAATAAGTTCTCCACATTAAACAAGGTACATTATTTGTACTTGCCTGCCTGAACAAACAACCCTGTCTCCTGAAAATGACATTTATTTACATTTGCAAGAGCAAATATCTTCAGGAGGAAACATAATGCCACCTGGATTACCTTCTCTCTAAACATAATGAGGAATTTTTCATTAACATATCTGGCAAGCTACAAAATGTTGATACTGAGCGTATAAATAAAATGTTCACTGACAGCGTATGACATTGCTTTCCACCAAAATATCAGATCTTGCGCTAATGGCAACTTTGCTAGTAGCAACAGTAGCAACTACAGCATTGTTAAACATTTTTATGGTTCTGTTTAGGCATTCAGCGCTTGGTTAAGGTTAGGGAAAGATCATGGTCTTGGTTTAATACAGAAAAAGTCTACAGCACATGACACACAAGCTATTAGTCAACATTTAACTGAAACCACAAGCACTAACCACCCGCAAATGTGAACCCTGGAATCTGATGTCAAGATCCTGTGCCTTATACACCCCCCCACCGACACGACCACCTGCAGATGGCATGCGTGCAGTACATAATTTGAGAGTTCGGAACAACGACCTGTCAGTCGCTTATCAGCGCCTTCCACAGCCGTTTAAAATCACCTATGCCAAAATAAAAGCATTTTCATGATGATGGTGCTGCTGTTAAGATTTGGTTATATTAGCCACATAAAAGATTTGTTATTAAAAATAACAATCATGGTTAGAAAAAGCCAACACTGATTGTTGGAAGAAAACAGGGTGCAATGATTGTTGACCCATCCATCCACCCCAACCTCCTCCACCCCCCCAAAAACAATCTGTTTCAACCTTTACTCCAGAGAGCAAGAGTCTTAATCCCTGTGGCCACTTTTCTGGCATTTTCCAAAACGACTCATGCAGTGTGAGGCAAAATTGGCGGCATATTTACATAATGAAGTGCATGTCTGAAAGGGACCTTCCTTTCCCCTTCTTCTGTCCTCTTTCATCCTTACAGTCACTCCTTCTCCTTTACTCCCTACCAGTTGTTTCTCTTCTCTCCTTGCCTTCACCCTGCATTTAACCTGCTTCTTCTTCTTCTCTCCCTCTCTCCCCTCTGAGCTCCACGCTAATCATGGACTAGACAGTTCCACGGGCCCCCAATTCCACTTCAAAGGACACCCATTTCCTCCTTGTCTGTGAGAGAACCTGTCAGCCCAGCTTGCCTACCTACCGCAAAGAGAGAGTGGGAAAGACAGAAAGAGGGAGCGAGAGGAAATGGGAGATGGAAAGAAAGGATGTTTTTAAAAAGAAAAAAAATAAGCCGTAGAGGGAGAGAAGCAGAAAAGTTGAGAGCAGGGTCCTCGAGGAGAACCAAAGAGGGTAGCGTCTGTGCTGTGGGTGGCACTTCACCAGATGAATCGCGTCAGCACAGAGGTGTGATTTTTGTTAAGTGTGTGTTAAAAGTGTAACGGTAGTGTGCTCGCGCATGTTAGGAAGAGCACACGTCAGCACTCTGAGAGTTGGTGAAGAAAAATAATAAGAAAAAAAAACAGAAAAGGTACTCAGGACCATTTTCAGCTTGAGAAAAAAAAAAAAACCTTTACCTTGTGATTTCTATTTGAACCGTTCTCCCGCTTTGCCTACCTCTCTTTCTCACTTCTCCTCCCTCCTCCTCCTCGCTCGCTTTTCCACCCTGCAGGAGGAACAAGCGAGAGGGGAGAGCGAGCGGCACGGTGTCCTGTTCCTCCCCGTCTCGTTTTTCGGAGCATGAATTAAAGTTGCATTCCGTGCCGCCATTGTTAGGGTAATAAGAAAAAGTTATCTTCAAAGGGTTCGGGTGGCGAGAGAGGAGAGAGCCAGGGGGATGGGAGACGAAGCGTGTGTGTGTGTGCGTGTGTGTGTGTGTATAGAGGGATGTGGGTTTGGGTAGAGCAGAGATTTTTTTTTCTTGAGTTCTTATAATGCGTGAAATTACACCTGCCACCTTGCTGTCTGTGTACTGCGAGTATGCGTGTGTGTTTGCGTGCTCATAATCGTACACTTTAATATTTGTGTATGTGCTTATCCACACACACACACACACACACACACGTGCACTGATGTCGTGCATACCGAACAAAACTCCAGCTAAACGCGCACACACATGCTTACCACCACACATTTACCATCGTAGTGTGTGCTGTCTAAAGCTATATTTCTGCTAACACGGTGCGCAACACTATATTCCTATTAACAGTTCCAGTTCCTATTAACAGTCAGTCCCAGATAGCAAGTTAATTAACTCTCTGCCCTCCCTCTCCCCTGGCTATCAGCGCACAGGTAGCCTTTCATGTTGCCACCGAGAGATAGAGGGAGGGAGGTAGAGAGGTGAGGAGTGAGATGGAGGAAAGACGTACGCGAGAGGTGGAAATTGGGGAAGAGGAGAAGAGAAGGAGCGAGGGAAGGGGAGAGGAAGCAATGGCAGAAGAAAAGGAGAAGGAAAAAGAGAAAGATGAGGGGTAAAGGACATACGATGGCTGGGGGGGTGGGGGGGGGGGGAGGACGGAATCATGAGCTAAATTGGATTTGGATGAGAAACCGCTGAGAGGGTTGTAAAGTGGCAGAGACAGTGGGTAGAGTGTAAGGAAGGTTTTTTTTTTCTCTTTTTAGAATTTCTTCATCTTTTCTTTTTTTTCATGTTCAGCATTTCAACACCTGCTCAGAGCGCAGCAGGAGATGAAACAAATGGAGAGGGAGAAGGGTGTGTGTGTGTGGGGGGGGGCTGGGGAGGAAAGCGCTCTGAATAAAAGTGGTTCTGTTTTGATCTGGCGTGTACTTTAAGCAGCATGACATACAGATCATTGTGTTTTACAGTGGAGGCTAAGGGCCCTGCTGAGCAGCGAGGGCACCACATCAGTTTACCAGAGGGCTAATGCCTGACACTTCTAATTATTAAGATGTTACAGCTCTTGTAAGGCGTCCAAAGTACATCCAGGATGCATTAGCAATGGTCTGCTGTCGGAATAGTGGATGGATGTGAAGTGACGCATGCGAACTGATGACACATGATTTGTGTGTCTGGGCTGTGCTTATAGCCACAAAATTGATCCATTCTGTCAAAACAACCATCGCTTTGGCACCGGAGAATGATTTCTTTCACATGGTAGAGCAGCAAGTAAGGGACATTAAGTATTTCCTAAAAATTCATCCAGTCAAGATGTAGTTTACAAATTTTTTTTTTTCGTGTTTCCTCTAATATGCTTCTGTCAAAGAGATAAACAACTTCCTGCCCGCTCTTGAGACTGTCGTCCCGAGAAGAGCATAGCATCAGTTATTTAAGCAAGTACGCCAAAATAACATGTTTACATTAAAGTGACAAAGTCTTCCAACAAACAGTATGGTAAAAAATGATTAATGTTTCAGTGATTTTACAGAGTCTGCTGTTTGTTTCCAGTTTTGATGAAAATGTTTTTTTGTTAAACCAGACCAATGTTAACCACAGGTGTAGTACTGTAACCATGACGACAAGGGCCCTCAAACCTTACCAAAGTAGTCATTTTAACCCAACATAATTTGTTTCCTTATTGTGCCAAAATCAAATCAAACCTTAACCATTGTCACATCATAAAACAGATTTTTTTTCAACAGTTTGTGATGGTTTTGGAGAGCAATGACAGATGATGTCGTCCTGTTGATAGGGCGTCAAAGCAGTTTCATTTTGCTTCCAGAGACTTTTCTGAAATCTTCATAGTACAATCAACGTACCTCTTACTTTTGTTTCTCGAGAGATTGAGACAGACACTGTTTTCCGAACATTTTCCACATTTCTCACTATCAGTGGTTTTGAGTTTAGTTAGATTTGAGCTCTCACAAATGCTCTTCCATCAGTTTTTTTGTATGACGAGGTGTTTTGGGGCAGTTAGCTGCTGTTTTTCTGTTTTTGTTTTTTTTTTGTCACAAAAACACACAAAACACATTTTGTGTTCTACATATTTTCGTATCTTTCAATTTGTCATTGACTTTGAACGTGCATTGATGTAAAACTTCCTGCTTGCGCACATACAATGTGGTGCCTTAGTTTTGAAATCCACATGACATACTCCGTATAGATAAATCTGGACCCTGTTGTGTTTGTGCATGTGTGTATGCATGTTTCCTGTACGAGAAACCATGATTTTTTTTCATAAACACCTCAAACGTGAATATCTTTACACACACACACGCACGCACGCACGCACACGCGCACACAATATGTTACATTTCACGGACAGTTTTATTTCTGTGCTGTCAGCCGCTAGACTCATTAAAGATATGACTTTGTAATTCTCTCAAGGTGCTAGTTTGGATGTATGTAGATCCATGTCCTTTGTTGCTGAACAGTTTAATGCAGTTCAATGAGTTTGGTGAGTTTCTCTCGTCGCATTTTTATCATCATTTTATTCTTTTCTGTATTTATTTCAAATTCTGGTGAGGATCTTCAGTGGTACATTTTACTATTAGTAAAGCTGAGTGTTTTCTTTTTCCATTGGGAGTTTGGCATTACACTGCACACACTCTACCTCCCATTTATAGCTACAATACACAACTTTTACCTCAAGGCAGAACCTCCATTGTTGGTTCTACGAGCCTCCTGTTTGTCACTTAAGTTTTTATCCCAACACTGTCAGTTTGACAGCAGCACACAGCCCAAGGCCAAGTAACCATCACATGAACAAACACACATTAAGAGAAATACCTTTTAAGGTTGAATGGGTCTTGTCTTTGACACGTTTAGTGTTTGATTTCTTTTGCATCTCACTGCTTACAGCTTCTTTTGTCTCTTACTGCTCAAGCACTGTTGCTGTTGACTTTTTATGCTCGATAGCCAAACTGCCCTCCCTGGTGTCACACTGATAAACACCATCCATTAATTTTATATACCTGCTCATTCCTACGAAATGTCACAGGGTGCTACAGCCAATCCCAGAGGCCAGTGAAATGGCAGTTTATGGCAAGGCGAAAAATATCCTAAATTGTATATTGAACAAAGCCTGAAGTACAGCCTGACTGATACTGATTTTGCTATTTGAGAGTTTGAAAAACTTCCTGCTGTAAGCTCTTGATTCTACAAGGGAGCTGAATTTGACACCTTCCAAACTCCTGCCTCTTTGTGTAAGTGTGCTGCAGGGAGTGATGAGGTCATTACCTCAGTGTTAAATACCAACATGCTCTCTGTTCAGCAACTGTCAATGTGAGTTGTTGTTTATGTACGGCCACAACATACTTCCAAGCAAATGGCATGTAACATAGAAGACTAAGTTGATCAATTCTTATCATTGATTGATCACAAAATCTATAGGCAGATTAATCGATCACGCATTTGGTCTACAGTAGACCTTAAAATAGTCAAACATGACAATCAAAAAATGTTGCAGAGCCCAAGGTGTTATGATAAATTGTTTGTATTCAAACCATCAGTCTAAAGACCAAAAGTATATTTATTATATTATTATATATTATTATATTTATTATATTATTATTATAATATTATTTATTATTATATTTAATATGTAACAGTAGTATGACAAAAAAATATTAAGAAATTATGTATAATTCTGTATATTTACTAGTTTTCTCTACTATATATTATTGTAATCATTCCATGGTAGTTTTTTTTGTTGAATAAGTGCAAAAGTAAAAATGTGTTTTTTCAACACTAAGAGTCTGATTATATAATACAACATGTGAGGAACTCTCTTCACAAGGATAGCAGTGGCTTTTTCAGTGGCATTCTGGGATTATATATTTAACCGTGGCTGAGTTAAGTGCTCTGCTAGTGAAACCATCACTGCCGTCATTGTAGCTTAACCATATTAACAGTCTTTTTTTTATTTGCTCTTGTACATAATTAAGATTTTAAGTTCTGGCAGTTGGTGACATGGCAAAATAGGAAGTGTGTGCCTACATTGATCTGCCACAACATTAAAACCAGTAACTGTTTTTAATGTTGTTGCTGATTGGTGTGTGCAGGATCCCTGTAGCAGCCTCAGAAAAGGATTCACTAGGGCATGGCCCAAGGGTTCAGTCAGTGCACCCATGTTTATTTCTTTCTAAAAAACACCCCTACAGGGAACATTGTGTGAGTACTCATCTCAAGTAGCAAATAGCATGTAGCTTTAGAGGTTACCTCAGACATGATTGCGGGAATTTCAGAGAAATACACCACCTCAAGCTACAGAAATGAGAGCAGGCGATACTTAGTGATTGGATGGGTACAGACACACTCACATTAGAGACAGGAATCTACACTGATGTTCAACATTGTAGATTCCTGTGAGTTAACATTTGATCTCAGTGGAATGCTTGTTCTGCTCGCACTTTGTGGTATGGTGGTGTGTGTGTGTGTGTCTGTGTGTGTGTGTTTGTTTGTGTGAATGGGTGTCTGTGTGTGTGTCCGTGTGTTGGCCTGCTTGTATATCTGAGTGTATCCCTCAGGCTTTTTTTCCAGATCAAGGCTTTCATGGTCTCAGCTCAATGAAGAGGTCGTGACAGCCAATTAGCCCACACTAAATTGATCCAACCATCTGTTTGTGTGTGTGTGTGTGTGTGTGTGTGTGTGTGAGAGTGAGAGCGTGCATGTCTGTGTGTGTGTGTGTGTGTGTGTGTGTTCCCCAATCAATGCTTATGTTTTATTGGCGAAGCCATTACTCTTTTCATTGAGTGATTGGTGCATACAAAAAGACTCAAAATAGGGAGATGTGTAATTTATAGTGAAGTGAAATCTATCAGATTCTTTGATGTGTGTAAACACTTTAAATTCATACTTAGAAAAGCGAAGTCTTGTCTTTTCACATATTTATTAAGGTTAAAATGTAAATTTCAATGCCAGCTATATCAAGTTGCTCCAGGCGTAGCTGGCGGAGATTCGGGAATATGACTATGTGACTATCTGAGTTTGCAAATGACAGTGGTTTTCAGCTACCTTTAGGTCTATAAAGTACATCTGTTAAAGAAGAGTCTAATGGAAAATGTTGTTTCTAAGTTTATACACATACTGTTAGCATGACATGACAGACAATTAGATATGGCATGGCAGATTATTAATGAAGTTAATTGTGGCAGAATTCTCTATAGGTAAACCAATTCAACAGCCCTACACCTGTGCTTTTCTGGGCTAAGAGGGGTCAAAATATCTCTTTGTTTGTCTAGTCTGTCTAGTTTTGGCAAGCCACATCAATTATGACATTCCTGTTTCAGTGGCAGCACCAATCTCACATGGTTGTTTTTTTTCTGCAGCTCTTTATTTGAACAATAAATCGTGACATTAGGATGCTTTCTAGAGTTGACCTTTTATTTCAGTTTGTTTCAGCATTTCTCTTCAAGTGCAATTACATGTACTTCACAATGTACTTCTATTCCTGTGCAGACTTCTAGGCATGTAAACATTCACACATTCACTTTTCCAAAAAGGGACAGGCCCCCGTGGTTCAATGCCAAAAGACTTGGCTTTTAAAGAAAATTTACTAGTACATGATGTGTAGACTGTGAGGAAGCTGGTTTCAACAAATCACTTGAGCAGTAGAAGCTTTGGTATGTCACCAGTATGTTCAATTTGTTTGATTAATAAAGTTTTAAAGTAGCTTTAAGTGTGTGTAGATGGAAATGGTCAAGAAATATCGCAGGGAAGAAAACTGTCTGAGGGAAGAGTTTGGTCCTGATAGTGCCCAGGGCAACTTCCCGGTCTTTTTTATTTTTCATCTGTAACTGCAAGCATGTATGTTAATCTGCCAAGCTCAGGCCTGAATACCAGATTAGAGGAGTTTCTGTTGATATGGGAAATACACTTCAAGATGCAGCTGTAAAGCTTGGGCTTAATCCAGAGGGGCAGGAAGGGAAAGCTTCCCTGAAAGCGAAGTCTTATTGAAGCAGAGCAAATTCGTGCTACCGCCCAGTTGCCCAGTGATGAAAATATAGTGCAAAGCTAGCAACATTAGCTCAAATTTAAATTGGTGAATTAAATAGTGAATTGGTGGTAATATATACTGGAAATAATAGGGACCAAACATACACGAAAAGGATCAATTCACAGTGGGTTAGAACCAAATCACAATACTGAGATGGTGAGAAAAAAAAGCTTTCAGCTGCGTTGTACACATGCTACATGCACCCCTCGTTAGATTTCTCTTCAGTTGACGACAGTAATGATGGACATTCACTAATATATTTTAAATTGTGTACTAGTCGAATTACCCATCACCTTTTGTGGAAGATTTGAGTCTGAAGCTTTTCAGTGATTGAGTGTTGAACTTTCCATGTTGTCTCATTCATGTCAGTGATGCTGTTTTAATACAGTCAGTATGATCATCAGTTAAAATCTAAACTCCCTCCTAAATATGTGTCGATGTCAGATGTACACTCTTTACCCCAAGGCCGAATTGGTTTTTGTGCTCCTGTGATTTATGGTTTATCTATATCATATTGGTAAAACAGAGGGTCAGTGACAAACTGTCTCCCCTCCTTCATCATGTAGTAGATCTGCTGATTAAAGCCTTTAACCTGAGCAGAGAAGACTGAAATTATCATTCTGCACAAGTGTAAAAGTAATGGTCCCTTTATGTTGGCTGGACACTACTCACTGATGTGAATCTTTGGTGATCACACACAGTTTTTAATCATGGGGGTAAGCAGATAAGGAAAAAAGTTTTGTTTCGGGCCGCTCCTTTTAAGAGGGCAAGAAATAAGGTGACAAGGAACATATGCACAGAGGTGGGTTAAGTTATTTAGTTCAAACATTTCCTGAGGAGGTTGTACGAGGTAATCTCCGGAGGGCATTAAGTTTAGAGCAAACACCTGGTGAAATGTTTGCTAAGAATCTGAGAGAGACCATGGCACACTTTTTCGTTCACTGTCCCAGTTTTTTGGTTGTTTTGTGAGGAGTTTCACAGTCTGAGTTGGTGTTCATCCTTTAATTTGTTTATCTATAAAATGCACTTCCTTTATGTGTCTTTGGGGGATTGAAATGACAAGATGTTGTGCAGCACTACAAGACGATGGAAGCTTGGCACTTGGTTGTTACGCTGCTGTATGCGCATGAATGTGTATGCATGTGTTATTTAGAAAATGAGAATGAACAGAAGTAATAACGTGTGTGTGGTTTCATTTGTTTCTATCTTATTGGTGAGATTTTTCAACTTTTTCCCTACCTGCTTTCCTCTTTCTTCTTT
Organism: Seriola dumerili; assembly: GCF_002260705.1. Classification (NCBI taxonomy): domain Eukaryota; kingdom Metazoa; phylum Chordata; class Actinopteri; order Carangiformes; family Carangidae; genus Seriola; species Seriola dumerili. Next base: position 2,107,461 of record NW_019174923.1, read on the forward strand.
GTCTCTACCTGTCCATGTTGCTCTCACCACCTCCCTCCATTTTACTCTTTCTACTTTTTGCTCTCTTTTTCCATCTCTCCTTACCTCTCACACACACACACACACACACACACACACACACACACACACACACAAACACCTCCCTGTCAGTGTTTGATCAAACTCCGCCATTCAGTTGATGATTCTTTCAGCTGAAAGCACTGCAGTAAATAAAGATAAAATGAAACAAGGGATGAATAAAATATGAGCATGATAATGAATAAATAAAGGTGTGACTGTATTAATAAGAACGACTCAGAGGTATCAGACGAATAGAAACCAACACACGCCACCATCGCCTACGCACACAGCACTGATGAAAGGCTAAGGTGTGTGGGTTAGCAGACAGTCCCTCTACCCTTAACTCTGTTTTTGCTGTGTCTGTTTCTCTAGCTCTCATTCTGGTTCACTTTCTCCATAACTTTATTGGCTTATTTGCTTACGCCATTAAGAACACTGCTATTTTACAAGGTGTAGGTTGCGAAAGACAACCAAGTAGTCTTAACAGTACGCCATAATACATTTTTAGTTTGAAAACATGCGTGACATAACATTTAAGAACTACCGGTATCTATGAAAAAGCTACAACTCTCTTTGATCATTGTGTTCAACTTCCTCATCCCAGTGTCTTGATCTGTCTGTCATCCTGCCTCTTCTATACCTGTCACTTATAGGGCACAATAAGTCACAATACATACATGCTGAAATGGTGGTGGCTACGATTAAAGTCTTTATATCTCGTGTGACAATAGGCTGTATGATACTTGAGAACTTGATTCTGTTGCACAGCAACAGCTGCTTGAGCAAAGTGGATAGTTGCGTATAGCGCACGTATGTAGCAAGTGCAGAAAAAGTCTGAGTAAATGCAGCTAAAAAACGAGTGCAAGAAAAAAAAGTGCAAGACACTAAAGAAGCACTGAAATCAGTAAGGAAAAAATATTTGAAAAATAACATTTAAAATGCCTTTTCTAAGACAGTTTAATTTCATATATATTTTAGTATTTTTTGGTTTTATCATTTCTAAAAGTTTGTTTACTTTTGACCTTTTTTACCTTCATTCAGTGAATGGAGCCGACTCAGGTGTCAGCGCATGGCCATTCTCAAAATAATTTCATCTATACAAAGAAAAGGGGTTGAACCTAAACCAATCCTCTCTTACTTGTGAAATGTCAATATTTTTTTTAACCAATTTATTGAAAAGTGAGGGATCAATTTGAGATGAAAAAAGTTATTTTTAAATTTGAGGGATCATTTTTGTCTGTTTGTAAGGAAGATGGGTCAAAGAAGACCTGGTCCAAACTGGGGAGAGTATATATATATATATATATATGTGTATATATAGATGAAGCTAGATAAAATGACTCATAAGCAATGTAACCTCTCAAAAGACTAAACACAGCAAACCAGCTAGTTCCCAGGTTATACCTCGGTCAATTTAGCTTCACATTTTAGCTCAAATTTGAAATAAAAAAAAAATCTAACCCCTTTTCAAACTGGCTGAGTTCACACAGCCATCTGAATTCCAAAACAGGCTGATCACCGTGGCAACAGGACAGAGCAGTGGTGACTGGCCACGGTCGTTATCATTCCTGTCAGGACAGGTGTGAGCGCAGTTAAACTAGCTCTTGATTGGTTCAAACTGCCGGGAGGCCACCAAATCCCTAATCAGACTGTTAACATATGAAAAAGAGACGCGAGATGCAGCGAGCAGGAGGGAGGGAGCAAGAGAGAAAGAGGGAGAGAAACTGAGAGGATGAGAGAGAGAATGACAGAAGAGAGAGAGAGAGAAAAAAAAATTGGAAATGAGAATGATATTAAAATATTTGCAATTAGAATGATTGGGAGTTCACTCACATCAGCATGCACAAGCACCGCTGCACACATACACAAACACACACATTTTAAAAACAGTGATGCAAACCTTTACACTTGTATTTATACACACACATGTACACGCACAGAGGTGCTGCCTCTCCACACAGATGGGCCAATGTGTATGTGCATCTGTGTGTGTGTTTGCTTGTCTGTTGGGACAAAGGCAGGTGGCGCGATTAACACTCTATGGCACCTTTCCATGCACATGTTGACATAGCACGAAAAGGATGTGTCGCTTCTCCTTTTGGCAGCGTTGATTAGCTTACAACTAGCTGAACTTGCTGTCTTTGTGTAGCTGTTGATGAAAATTGAAAAAGAAAGAGGTCTGATACTGTATCAGCTTATTAAGTTGTTAACATGATTTGCATTAATTTGCATTCTTCTCGAAGCCTTATAATCGTGAATCTGACTGACAGACTGACTGACTGATCATATTTCCACAATTGGTCAGCTGAATACTACATGACTGAGTTGGAGTTTCCGTTGCTGTTTCAAAATGATTGTTCTATTCAGTGTTGCCAACTTAGTGACTTAACTTTGTCGCCAGATTTAACAACTTTTCAGACCCCTTCTTTCAAAATGGCACCTACTTTTGGGACTTGTGGGACTTTTTGGAAAGTAAGTATAAAGTTTGTCAAAAAAGTAGCTAGATTAGTCGCTAGGCACTATCTTGAAAAAAATTCGTTAAAGGGATCTGAAAAGTTGCTAAAATTAACAACAAAGTTGCTAAGTTGGCAACACTGCTCATTTAGTGTTGCCAATTATTATTTCTCTGATAATGTATTAAAACATTAAGATGACCAGCTGTTCCTGGTGCTGTGCGGGAGAAGTCTCTCATTTTCTTTCCAGCTCTGGTAGTCTTTCCTGCTGTACCGTATGTTATAAAACTGGTGTATATAGGTGCAAAGTGATCACAGGCAGCAGATGCCAATGCACAGAATGTGACACATTCCTACAAAGAGCACTTGCTTGTTGCTGAAACACAAACCATCAAGGAATTTGGATTAAAAGATCTTGGAGACAGCAAAGTAGCTTCATTCCATCATAATTGTTTCCCCCTATGTGACAATGTTTCCTCAGATTTTCCCTGTTCAATACACAAATAAGTAACTTCTGTTTCTGGCTTAGCTGCAGGTGCAGCATTCATGTATATATATAAATATATATATGTGTGAATATCTCAGAAATAGGGCATGCATATCAGTGCATATATAAACAGAAATAACATGTACACACTCTTGTATACATTAACCATAAACAATCCTACACCAATCACAAACCACCTCAGATAGACACACATACATACATACATACATACATGAGGAAGCATTCTAATACACACACGAGCAGAAAGCACAAACAATGAACATACACACAAACACACAACACACTGCTTCTTTCAGGGGACAAAGTGAGAATGAAATATAGTTCTAGTCATCAGATACCTTCTCGCATGGATGTCACCAGTTAATGCTTTTGTCTCTATTTCTTCTCCTTCTCTTTCCCCTCTTTCTCCCTCTGTGTCTCTACCTCCGGCTTTCAGGCTTCCTGTGCTGGCACCCAGAGTAATATCAAGAAAAACTATTTTCACTTTGATGTACGTGTGCGCTACCTGTTGTGCGTGGAGTGTTTCTGCGTGGGTGCATGAAAGGTGTGAGGTGTATCTATGGATGTACGTGCGTGTCTGCGTGCACACCACACGTGAGTGTAAGCCACTTATGTCGTGTAACCACTGTACATCAATATGCAATACGTTGTATGTTGTATGCACGTTTACATGTACATATGTGCTGTATGTGTGTATTAAGTTATAATATGAGACGGAGAGTGGGAACCCTCAGAAAAACCTTTTATCTGCGTCCTGCAGATGCTCGATCATCCAAAGGCCTTCTGAGAATCTCAATTCCAGACTGACACCCTTAAAGAGACAGTCCAACCTCACAGACCCCAAAACCTGAGGTAGACAGAGAGAGAAATAAGGAAAATAAAAGAAAGGAGAGGAAGCATGGAAACCAAAACAAGGGAATTGATAGCAAAGGGATAGAAACAAATGCAAGCTGAAATAAGCAGCAGAAATATATAGAAGTCTCAGAAACAGCTGTGAGAGAGATAGAAAACATGTTTATCTGACTGGCATACACGTGTAGGTACACACGTGTGTATGTGCGCATAGCATGGTTTGCGTAATTCCTCACTACAAAGCTTGAAGAAATTGCAGACAGACGACATGCTGAAGTGTACCTGACAATGTGTGTGCGTGGAGGGCTGTAAGGTAAAATTCTCCGCGTGTCAGTGTATGGGTGTGCGTGGATGACAAACTGTGTGTGTCAGCTGTGTGTTTGTGTGTGTCAGAGTGAGCACAGTGTGTGTGAGCAGCAACATCCATCCATCACACTTAGCAGGTGGCCCTCTGTATGTCAGGGTCTTTTTCTTTCACAAATGTACACCTACACACCTACACACCTACACCTACACACACACACACACGCACACACACACACACACACACACAGTTTTGGGGCCATTGCACTGACATCCATCTATTCCCTGGGTGCATGTCCAACTGCCTAAAAGACTAACTCTATTTTAGTGTCCCTGTTAATCAACATGAGTTTCAAAAATCTACAGATTGTAGCACACTGAGATTAATTTGTCAAATAGGTAGAGCTAGAGCCTCAGTGACGTCTGGGGCTATTCATCAGGGATAGTTGGTAAACTATTGTAGCTGGCAAACTGTACATGCTAGCAAGCCACAAAGTCAGTCACAATAGAATAGCTCCCCAAGGTTATTTCTATTTTGTCTGTGCCGTGCTGGCGTTTGGATTGTACATCATTTTGTTCAATGAAGGTTAGAAATGAAGAGAAAGGAAGCTCTCAGAACTAGCGAGTTTCCTAACTCACTTTTACTCTTCAGTGTGGAAAATTCATTCCACTGTGAGTGAATCCACTTGTTGTGGTGATTGCATTGAAAACAGAGACATTGTGCCATTGTAAATGCTGGTGTAACTGGGCCTCAATAAGTGGGGAAGAACTGATCAGTCAAATCACCAGTTGAAGTGATTGGTTGGGATTAAAACCTGCATACGGTTGGCTCGCCATGACACATGAGTGGTAACTCCTGTTCGAAAGCTTCTGAGAAAACAGCCTATGCATAACTTGCAAAATGTTTTGCTTCCTTTTTATATAAGCATCTGACTTTGACGTTGGAAACTGGGGTTCACTTCCTGTCTTCCAACTGATGTTAGGTTTACAGCTTCATGATTAAATTTTGTAAAAAGTCAGTGCATCCCGTCTTGTGCTTCAGGTCGACAGTGACTTTTCCGGTACTGAACCAAGACCACAATCTTATCCAAGTCTTAAAGCCTCATTTAGAAAAAACAAAACAAACCAAAAAAATGCAGCCTTTGCTTAGAGGATTAGACATTATTATTACCTTTCACATCAGGAAATGATGAAACATGGCCACCTATAACAAACACGTCTATTTACTGCAAGTTAACATTTTCTGTCTCCCATCCCCAGCACTTGCGGAGTTATTAGAGAGAGACCAATAACTGTGGAGCTGGTGAAAATGAGATGGAGACAACTCCTGACAGAGGGAAGTCAGAAATTGGGAATGAAAGACAGAGAGATGGATGGATAAACAGATCACTCTGTAGAAGCTGTCACAGCTGATCAAATCTGTAATTGATGGGATCAATTTAACTGAGCTAATCAATCTCATTTAATATGGTGATGATTCCCCTTATTAATCTCAGCTGTTTCAAACTAAGGTATTAACTCTGATGTGATTATAAATGAAGATCTTTATTCCCAAATGGCCAATACATACTTTTGTAAAGAAGAAACTACATTAAATTTTGACTTCTAGGAAAAGCTCAAACACTAAGAGAGAAGTAATTTCTAATAAGTAAATCAATGCAAACAAAGTCAATATTTAAGATATATGGTCAGCATGATTCTTCTCTTTACCATGACACATGTTATTGTTAATCTGGTCTTGCACTTTGACCTTTTCTTTAAGAGAAAATGCCTCTTACAGTTGTAACAAGTTTACAAATTTTAAAATGTCAAAACGGCACGGGTGTCATTAATTTTTAACTTTTGGTCTAATTTCCTGTGAGGTAGACAGTTTGCAGACATGAGCCTTTAGGTAGACACCAACAATACTGTTTGAAAATATTGAAATTATTATAAATGACCCCATGAGATAAGCTCAGTAGTTTAATAATTTGTGGCGGTGTAATCATAGATATGTTAATAATGTAAATGTAAATTTGGGGCAACCCAAGTTAGCAAGTGCATGAAAAGAGTAGTTTAATTGAAGTGACCTTGTGTCATTTGTATTCATTTTTCAGCTTTTTCTTTTCACCCAGCTGCCCGGTGGTCTCTCTGTCAGCTTAGTAAGACTGAGTAATCTTTTAAAGGAATAGTTGTGTTATTTTGGAAAATATGCTTACTTGCTTTCTTGCCAGGAGCTGAGATAATGTGATCGATACCACTCTCATTTCTGTATGTCAAGTACGGAGCTGAAGCCAGGACGTTGTTAGCCTAGCTTAGCATAAAAACTGCAGTAAGGGAAAACCACTACCCTGCCTCTATGCCTACCACCACCTCTAAAACTCACTAATTGAAAAAACTCACATTGTATGTTTCATTTAATCAGTACACAACCACAGATATGAAAACAGCAATTTGTGGGTTAAGGAGCCATTACATACTCCACATTTCTCTGTATGTACATTATGTGTATGTACATGTAATTGTCTTTGCACCTTTGTATGTGAAACAGAATGGATCAGTGGCGTGCCATCAGGACAAGCAAGGCAAGCAGTGCTAGACCAATTAAAGCAATAAAAAATAAATCAATCAGAGAGATTCCAAAATGGAAGCGATATATCTCCTTACATCTCAGAACAGTGTTTTGCCTCATAAAGGATCTGATATAACCTGTTTGCATGATCTTATAATTTGCTGCCCTCTTGTGGCTGCAGTAGGCTGTTGTTGCTAGCTTGACTACCAGCCATAGCATCAGTCATTTCTAAAGGTTTTGTTATTCTGCATTTTTGCGACAGGAAAGTTAGAGATAGAGGGGATGACATGCAGCAAAGGGCCCAGGCTAGATTCAAACCCTGGCCCCTGCGGGAAGGATTCAGTGTTAATGGTATGCGCTCTTCCAGGTGAGCTACCAGGGCGCCCCACATCAATTATTTCTGTCATGTTTGTGGGCGCGGTTGTATTCCATTGACAAATGCTGGGGCTTGTCAAGAAGAGGGGGAAGAACATTTTTGGACATTTGCACTTGCGCCTTGTGGATAATCCAGGAATCGTTGACGGGTGACTAGCTATAGCTAGCTACAGAGAAGTGTGCCTGTCACGCTACCTTCGACTCTTCCACTGTTCTGAGATCAGTTATGATATTAAACACATTATTATACACACACAAAGATGCTTGTGGAAACTGCACTTGCACATTAGAAAATTACTTCAACAGAATTTCCTTCCGAAGCAAGCAAATGAGAAAATTACACTGTGATTTATCATCTCAAATTGGTATAACAGATTACCATGGAAGTGCTTTGGATATTCGATATGGAATAATGTAATAATAATAATAATGTAATGAAAAGATAGTTGGGCGTGTAGTAGGTACTTGTCTATCTGTAAAAATCACCACACACCACTTGAATGCATTTACAGTTACAGTGCAGGTGTGGACCTGGTATGTGTATGCGCATACTTTTACACTCATCCGTGTGTGTGTGTATGTGTGTGTTTGTGTGTGCGTGTTTGTGCGTGCATACGCATATGTGTGAGACACTCACTGGGCAGCAAAGGAAGGTTCATGCTGTGAGTCTCTAGCTTGCTCTGTCACAGTGAAGGTGTTTCATTATCATTGGTTATCGCACACAGCAGGTGAGATGGAGGTTGAGAGAGGGAGGCAGAGAGAGACAGAAATGAATGAGATGACACAGCTAAAAAATCTTGAAGGATAAAACCAGTGTCATTTCATTTTAATCGTCTTGGCTGCTCCACCACTTCACTTTTTTTTTCCTGGTGGTGTCTGGACACAGTCAGCAGAGTCACAGATGGGTTTTCCCCATTCAGACAGAAGTCATTCATGTCCAGTATGATAAGAAACCAAGCACGTTTTATGGCTATGAACATTTATTTTCATATCTGTGTGTGTGTAATGTTATACCCTGCTTACTGAAGGAAAAAAACAGAAGTCTCCCAGAGAAAATAATCACTCTGTATTCTACTGGGATGGTCTGTGTAGGGACAGCCATTAATTTCGTGAATTGTTTGCCACTGCCAGGTTTGTCTGAAAAAAATTAAGTAAATGTAAAAATATCTAAAAACAGACTGTATGCAGTGGAGAGTGTCTGAGGGATTGTAAACTAGTCATGGATGGCTGGTAGTAAACGCCATGGGCAATAAATTTAAATGACAATGGTATTCCTCTTTAACCAACACTGTTTTAACATTCCACATTAAATATTACATCAGTATTCAAAATTGCAGATGGACTGCCCGAGGCACTCTGTTTTAAAAACAACCCAACCCCCCCCCAGAAAATAGGTTGGATTTTAAGGCACTTTTTTTTCACATAGCAAGCCACATTTGCAAAGTATTGAAACCAACTAATGGTTTAGTGGAAAGTTGTACAAGCTGGCCAAATAAATGTCAATTTAAAAAGGATCTTTGGATTTGACATCAAAGGCAATTAGCTGATCCTGATCTTATTCAGAGAGAGAGGCTCTGAGAAAGAAACCGAGAGAAATAAGAGCTGTGAGAGATGCAGAGGAGTTTTCTTTCTTATATCGATGGTCTGGTGAATAGGTTCTATGGATGCTCTGACTGCATGTCACTTCAGATAAAAGCTTCAGTGTAATGCCTTAAATGATCATTTTAATATGGCTGGGCCTTTGTAAAATAGGTAAAAGTGTGGTTCTTTTGAAATTAGATTGTTCTATTAGATCTACTTTTACTACTTTATAAATACTTATTTATACTTTATAAATTATTGTCGCTTGACGATAGCATTGGTCATCGTTGCGTTTACAATAGAAGAGGTTATTATACACTCTCTGAGCAGCGCTTCTTCTTCAGGGCAGATTGGAGGCTGCGGTGAGTCGCTATATCGGAAAAGTGGGCCGTGGCTAGCTGGTTAGCATGCTAACTCCAGTAGAAGAAAAGACGTGGTAGAAATAAAAGTTAACATTGGCGTTGCTTTCCATCACTGGAGACAGCTCTTGGTGAGCAAAGGAATAAAGTTTGATGCTGAACTCACAATGTTTCTTCTAAGTAAACAGCTGTTAATGCCAATGCTGAGAAAGAGATAGTGTGTTTCACAACTACTTTCAACTATCACACAGCTATTCCTTACAGGGAGACCATGCATCTGCTCTCTTAGCCTTTGAATGTTTGGAGTAGTTTTCTTCTGCCTATTACATCATCTAATTCAGTTGGCATTTTAAAAAAACTCACTTATATATTCTCACTTATATTGGACAGATGTATTTGCTATCTTATTCATGATATTCCTGGATTCATTCTGTTCTTTTTTCTTTGTATTCCACATTTATGTGTCTTACTCTCCTGACTCTTTGATTTGCCTAATGGTTTTAGTTGTGAAGCACTTTGTAACTTTCCCCACCCATGGGGGGGGGTCCATCATTACACCTGCTCCTAAAATACCTTGCCGCGAGACAAATAGTGATTAGCACTCTGTCGCATTAACATCAGTCATTATGAAATGTTTTCAAAGGATTATGGTGTCCTTTCTTAAAGCAGAGTTTAAATTCTTGATCTTTCCCCTTTGAATATACACTAGGTGTAATGGCCTGGCACAGAAGTCACGACGTCATACCTGGGCCTGTTCATGTTTTGTTCTTTGCAGTCTGGCATATTGATTCAGAAACGGAAGCAGATGCATGTTGCCTCACAGGCCTGTATTAATCCTGTTTACAAATAGCACAAATTGAATAGTTTATAATGTCCTGTCAGAGCCCAGGACTAGTATGTGTGACCAATCCTATCACCAGACCATAACAATGTTAATATTGGATAACCCTGCAAAACCCCCAATTATGTTCATTGACAATGTTTTACTATATCTCCACACTTGTACATTGCAAATACACTGTGGTTTAAGTATGGTTCAGGTAAGACACTATTGTTAAGTCCTTTTCTTATTTTTCCTAAATGAAAAGATTTTTGCGCCGGTGTGAGGTAAACCATCCTATGCAGTATGTGAAGAAGACAGAGGAGATGGCTTTTGTCATGTGACAGTGTTGATGATTTCTTGTTTGCGACCATCTACCATCAGTCTATTGAGCAGTTCAGGTTGCACAAAATCAGAAGTATTTCGTACACAAACTCTGGCTCTGTGGTTGATTTTATACTATGCAGTGCTAGAGTGGGATTACTGCATGGTACAGCAGCTTGTCTTTAAAGCTGAAAGCAGACCACTATGAAAATACTGTATTTTAAAAATCACTTTAGTTAATTTAGTTAGTTTAATCGCTTTCGCTCTTCGGGGAGTCTCTTAGCAGAGAGGCCCTCAAAATCAGGTTGGACTCAACTTATGTTCTTTACACAGTCTCAGCTTTTACCCTCTGGCACAGGCTACAAGTATTGCAAGTATACAATTCTGCCTACATATATGAGAACTTTAAACTGCTGCAAGTGAAGTCATTGCTTAGGGAATCAGCATGCATAGATTGTTTGAATGATTGCAGTAGAGAGTAAGGGATGATGGATCTCTTGCATGTTGATAAAGCTTAAGTATGTCTCTTTTTTGCTGTAAAACTGCAGTGCAGACCAAATTTCCTCAAGGGGTCAAATAACATACAGGATATCTTATCTTAATCTTATCCTATCTTCTCTGCTGAAGTGTGCTCAGTTGCCAAGGACAGCCACAGCACTGCTATCTTTGCATTAGGATGTTTACTGCATTTTAGGCTATCATTATGTCAAATGTCACAGAAGATTGTTGTTGAAGGCAAGTAAAAAAAAAAAAAAAAAGACAGGATTGTATGAGAGAACTCAGTCACATGTCCAAGCCAAAAAATCCTTCCTGTAAAGTCTAATAACTAAGAGAAGAGTTTCCAACCAGTTTCTGAAAATGGAAGAGTCACCCAGTGGTGTACGTCCACATATTTTACTGTCAAGTGTATTTATATATTTGTATAGGTGTCCTCAAGGTTACGGACTTTGCCCTTTGTATGAAAATGGCCTTGCAGCATGGCAGACAGCAGAGTACATAATGCCAGTGAATTAGGAGATACAATACTGACGCATAAACAAAACAGTATTAATTAAAACCATAAAAGAGCAGCAGATTGACTGTCCTGGACAGTCTAGAGTCAGTAAGTTATAGTATGTGCGCGCGCGTGTGCGTGTGTGTGTGCGGGCACCCATCTGCTGTGTGGCTCCCAGTATCCATGGAGACCTGAGAAACACAGAGGAACCACTGTACAATGTCCTGTTGGCTGCACAGCTAACACCCAATCGTGTGTGTGTGTGTGTGTGTGTGTGTGTGTGTGTGTGTGTGTGTGTGTGTGTGTGTGTGTGTGTGTGTGCAAATCTTGGCATCCACCTGTGACTGGCAGTAAGCATGCTTTTGTGGCTTTGGATGAGCATCCGTGTGTGCGTGCACACTCCATATTTGTGTATGTTTGTGCGTGCACACACACCATGCAAATTCACTGCCAAATTCATTAAATTTGCATTACTCAGCCCGATTAGAAAATGCGCCCTTCCTCCTGTGGAGAGATGAAAAGATGAACGGAGTACCACAAAACACCAGTGAGAGAGAGAGGGGTGAGGATGGAGGATGAAGAGATGGAGACAGCAGTTACGTGAAGGTTAGACAAGCAGGCTTGTGACCAGATGGCTGATGAATTGAACCCCACACAGACACCTGACAGTCATGGCAAGAAGTGAAATCCTCTCTTCGAAATATCCGTTGCTTTGCAAACTTTGTTGGATTGAGAGCAGTTCATTTCTAAATAAGTTTGACAACACCGTGTCTGCGCTTGAGATAACAGGAAGTTTGTGGAATAAAAAAAAAAAATTAAAAAATCAGTTAAATTATCAGAAATGTTTGGAAATGATTAATGTAAAAACAACTTATAGGGGAAAGACGAGCAAAACAACACTGGCATTCTTTTATATAGTACTCCTCATTGACAGTCCACACATGGTAAAACTGTATGATTTATTCCACTAACTTCAAATCTTATACTAAACAAAACTGTTGACACATTTTCAAAGCTTAGTTTAAGTAATCAATTTTCATTAGTAAACTAATTGATTCTGATTTGGATCAGGGAAGTTTGGTCAAATATGACTGTGTCTGGATCGAGTAAGATGCATTTCTTAGTAAAACAGCCTGTAAGTAAAATAGCAGCAGAGAGCAGAGAAAATAGGACACTCACCTACAATGACCACTTTCTTGGACAAATTCTTTTTTTAGTCTTTTTGTGCTTGTCTCACCAAAGTCATTTTCCACTTATCTTACAAAATATACAAAATTGTATTCTTAGTGAACTTGAGAGTCGCTGCTTATCCAGGTCACTCAGCAGAAGAAGTAATAGAGGTATGAAAAAGAACAGCAATAAAACAGAAAAGACAAGAATCAAGACAAGTGAAAAAAAAAAAAAGTTAAAGCAAATGAGGAAGTGAGTACAGAAAATATATGACAGCGAAGATGAAAAGAGAAAGAAAAAGCAGGAAAAGCAGAGCGAATGAAAGAAGAATACACAGGAAAAACTGACAGAAAATCAAAGTGGGATATGTGAAGAAGACGGGCGAGGAGAAGAGGAGAGAGAGAGAGAGAGGGGGGAGAAGAAGAAGAGAGAGGGTAGAGAAACAGGAGGCTCCAGATGGAAGGTTTGCGTTGCTGGGGCGGGTTGCCGAGGAAGTCATTAAGCAGCCATTTCATCTGCGTCTGCTTGGCTAGCGAGGAATCTAATTGCATCTGAGGAGAGGAGAGGAGAAATGCCAAAGTACATTTAGATCAAAGATAGAAGACACCAGAGAGCCTGTAGTCACCAGATACCCCCCCCCCATCTCATCCTCTCACACTTTGGCTCGCTTTCTTACTTTCCTCCCCTATACCCTCCCCCCTTTTCCCCTCCTCCCTCCCACTCTATCCCCAATCTCTTCCCATTTTCCAATTTTCCTTTTCATTCTTTATGCTTTTACTTCTCCACTTTATTTCCACTACTTTTCTGATTTCCCCTCTTTCGCCCTTTCTCTCTCTCTCTCTCTGTCGATTCCCTCGCCCTCCTTGGCTCTCATAGCAGCAGTGGACAGTGTTTGGGTGGTGCATTGTGGGAATTTTTTTTCTGGCTCATATTCCCCCCCTAATGGCTTTAAATACTGTCACACATCACAGTCATTAGGAATACAAGTGATCCTTTTATTTTACACACTCCAAAGAGCTAAGAAGCCGTATCACTCCCCCTTACCCTCCCTCCCCCCTTCTTTCTCTTTCTCTTCTCCCCTCCCGTCCCTTGATTTCAGTCTCCCGCAGCATCTTTTTCTTTTCAGTTGCCATGCCACTGTTAACTGTCTTTATTTGGATGCTGCTGATTATGCGCCGTGAAAAAAAAAAAGATGCTCTGAGTGTATTTTGTGTTTGTTCAGGCTACTGGTGTGATAGTTTGCTGGCAAGGTTTGTTGTTTTGATGATGATGATGGTGTGTGTGTGTGTGTGTGCGTGTGTGTGCATGTGCGTGTGTGGTGAGTGTGTGGGTTGATGTGAGACATGGTGTGTTGTTAGGGTCTCTTGACTTATCTTTCCCGCTTTGTTGCAACACGTCTCTAAGAAAATGTTGATTACTCGAGAAGTTTCTGAGCAGGAAAGGCAATTAGAGGCAGCTTGGTGTTAATGTAGGAAGGCTTGAGCACAGTGAGTATGTGTGTGTGTGTGTGGTTTTTTTTTATCAACACTTACATGTGTATGGCATTCTGTGTATAATTTTTGCCTTGCTTGCTTGTGTGTGTGTGTGTGTATGTGTGTGTATATGTGTGTGAACAAGAATTTGCAGTAATTGCTTTGTGCGGGATTGGCTTTCCACTTTCACCCTAAAAAGAGAAATTGCTTCTTGCTTTTAACCACTAGAGAGGGGAGGAGGTAGATGGGAATGTTCAAAATGATTTCAGCCTCTCCTTAGGAACCATTAGAACTATTTATTCATTGGATTGACCAAGTCAGAGTGCAGTCGTATTTTAGAAAAAATGCAACAAGTGGGGCTTCTGCAGTGGTATCTAGCTCAGCACCAACAAAGCTGTGCAGAAGCGCTTTGATCTAAACACAAGTACCACTTTATGAAGCTAAGCTATCCCTGCTACTACACAGAAAGCAATACAATCAACAAGTCATAACCAAGTCTGCATGTTTTCCATTGAGCCGAGTGACACGGGGAAACTCATCTATTGTCAAGACTCCTCAGTTGAGGAAAAATTGGTCTCAGCTGCAGGTTTCATGGTTATCATCCAAGAACAGCTGGATTTCACATCAGATATTATCCCCTTCCTTATTTACCTGGCAATGACGCAGCAACACTTTCACCTCACAAGAAGAAATGAAAGAAATATTTTCAAAACGATTTCAATTCTCATCACAATAAAAAAGTAGGGGGAAAAAAACCTCATCGGGGAAGTGAATCTAATTCCTCATGTTGAAAACTCGTTTACTCAAAGCCACAAATGCAATCAGGGCCCATAATGAGGGTCACAGAGGATTTGTGTAAGAAAACAAAATGTGTCTATAACTTGGAAAAATTACACAGAATGATTAAAAAAAATGCAGGTTGGGATACTGTTTTGTATTTCAATGTGCTACTTAGATTCTCCGGGCTATATTCATATTCAACCCTTTCGCCAGGTGTGAGTGTTGATATTGGAAGAAAACACAAAAACCATGGATTATGTTCAGTGTGAACATATTTTTTCCACAACATCAGTACATGGATACTGTGGTATAGGTAAAGTAAGCAGAAGATGAATTCAAATTGAATACATGTTTTTCACAGCAGACGTGTTGACTTATCAAACACAGGTGTACAGTAACTGATACCATTATTAATTGCTGCTTTGCACTGCTGTAATTGCTGGAATTGATTCATGCTACTTCGTGTTCTCACTTCCACCTGTTTTTTTTTAGCCAGAATGCTGTGATAAAAAAAAAAAAAAGGTTTATATATCTGATTCATTTGGGAACAATAATGAAGCAAATCACTCTGGCACCAGCATGGCATCAAGACTCAGATGAGAATGTGATGACAGTGAGTAACAAGATTTTTCACGAGAAAGAAAAAACAAAACCAAAACTGCGGGACTGACAATTCAATACAGTAAATCTTATTCACATGTTGTATAAATATATTTATGTCATGTATGTCACTATATCAATTTAGCATGCTTTCTATTAACTTTGAATCATTAGCCGAATCGGTGTTGCTCAACTATTGAATTCCTTTTTAAGAAAAAATATATAATCCAAATATACCCATACTACACAAATGTAATGAATATATGTACAAAAAAAATAAAAAGATGAAGTAGGAGACCACTTTCCCAGAATGGGAAAATAGACACGTTTAAGATTAATGAGAAAAAAAGAAAAACATATATTAGCATATATAATTTTTATGTGTATGTTGTTTTAATAAACTTACACATATAAATGAAATATACATGTTTGCATATATATGCTCGCAACATGTTATACTATATAGAAATTAATCATAGATATTTGAAATATATGCACATTTACAAGTTTTACTATGAGCATTTAATGTATGTTATAAACTTAGCTTTATCTTCATACTGTATATTCAGAGGATGTATCTATGTGATAATAATATATCCCCTTATATGTGACATATGGCAACAACACTCTTGATATAGCGCAATGTATATCATAAATTACATTTCAGTATGAGGTATTAACGCTGTTGAATATATTTGTTGTATTCATTTATTTTTCTAATATCTGAGCACTGATTTTCCTTTAAGAACACCCCTGCACGAAAGGCCAGCAGTGTAAAATTAAATATAAAGAATAGAGGGCTCATCACAGGAACCAATGCAAGTATTTAATAATGAAGTCAGGTTTGGGGTCATAAGACAATCCTCAGGGCAGATATTTGAGAAAAGAGAACGTCTAATAGAGCTCATTTGTGTGTTACCATGCAAGAACACAAATGACTTTTCTGAAATAAACTGGCTTAAACTCATTCTAATAGCAAGATTTTTTTTTGTTTTTTTTCTCTTTTTTTCCAAAGTCAAGACACAGAACAGAGGTGATGATGAAGTCTCTTTGTCTTGGTGCCTGCTGACTGTGACTGAACTGAGGTGGATATTCAGGAACTAATGTGTCAGAGGAGAGAACAAAGGCGTGAGCGTGTGACTGCAAATAAGAAAGAGAGAGAGTGAGAGAGACAGTCTTGCAGTGTCTGTGTGAGTGCACATCTGTGCAACTGTGCAAGTGACAAAGCTTGAAAATGGCTAAAAAACCCGAGAGAGGTGTTATCTTCCCCTGTAAAAAATCAGGTTAACACATTGTGCTGCAGGGGGGCAATGCTCAACCCTCCCAGCATTGCAGAATTCAAACAACAACTACTTGTTAACAAACTCAACGCAACACGTTGTTCACTGTGATTAAAAGGCACGGTGCAGGCGGAGAGTTGTATTACTGGAGGGAGGGGTGGCTCAAATGAAGCAGAGAGGAGGGGAATGCAGAAAAGGGTAAGAAAGTGTGCAGGTGTGGATAAGAGAGAGAGAGAGAGAGAGAGAGAGGTGGCTGGAGAGGGAAAATGGGGTGGGTGAATAAAAGAAAGCGTGTACAAGTGTATATGCGAGAGGAAAAAATGAAACAACGGGCGTAGGGGTGAGGAGGGAGAGGAAGCGAACACATGTGATAACCAGACTCTTCCACCTGTGAAATAATAAAAGATATGCTGGCTTATCATTTTCCCTCTCCTTTTTCCCTCCTCTTCGTCTCTTTTGTTCCCTTCTTCCTACAGAGTGTTGCCGGGAGGCAGAGGAGCGGTGCTTTAATGTGGCTCCTATCAGTTAGTGCTATGATGTCTTTGTCCTTTTTACCTTCTATTCTATCTCCCTGTCCCACTTTGTCACAACGAATATTAACTTCTGAAAAAAAGTTCATCCAACTTATTGAGAAAGTTAAGGGGAAAAACAAGGACTAAAACTCAAATTTAGTATGAAAAAGTATTTTTTTTGCAGGTAGCTCAAGATAAAAGAATCCTGAAAAAACAACTGGTTAATGTCAGTGTTGCAGAAGAGCAAAGCTGGGAGTAAAACACATGTAATTGCCCTTTTACTGTGACTATAAAAGAATTAAAAATCCCTAGAATAAAATTATGTATTTAAAAAAAAAAAATTGTGTGTTTTCTGTTTGTGGAGGAGTTTGTGAAAGTAAACACCAGAAATGATAAAAAAGGTTTTTACCCTTGGCTGATGTAATGGAAACAGAAAAAAATAAATATAAAGATGTACACTACATCACTGGTGAAACTTTACCTGGCATTAGAACAATATAACTAATTTGGCAGCTTGTCTATACTTTTCTAAATCCAGTTTCCTTGTTACTATATTCATTTATTTTTACATTACCTTTGGTCTGACTTTAGTCTGTGGTTCTTCATTTTTTTCTGATTTCTAATCAATATGCTTTTCACAGTTACTCCCAATAACAACTCTTCAGGCCTGTCTGGGAGCAGGCGACTCCAAGCAATTAGTTTAACAGTTACCTGAAATTAGTTCTCACCAAATTTTTTTGATCATTTACAACTTACATCAATGTTGTGCAATATGCTCTTCTAAGATAAATGTCTTCTCATCTTAGAAGATACCATAGTTCCATGCACATTTAAATTGCCCCATAATCCAAACAGTTGTGTGACACTATGACCCTGTTCAGACCTAGTATTAACATCCATCTCAGGTGATCTGATCACAAGTGGTCAGCTCTAAGTTCAGGTGTGAACGCACCTGAAATACCTTGAGGATGCATTTAAGATCCGATCACTCGGACCATATTCAGAAGTGTTCTGGGCCAGATGTGGCCACATTCTTTTAGCAGTGTGAACGGAAACGTGGAAGAGAGATTCGATCACAAGTGATCACTTGAGACGCATGTGGAGACGTATTTTAGAGCTGGTTGTGAACTGACGTACTTAGAGCTGACCACTTGTGATCGGATCACTGAAGACACATGTTAATGCCAGGTCTGAACAGGACCTATGACCGTAACAAAGTTCAGTGTTAGGCTTCATGTTCTTCTCACTTTCGTCAAATATGTAGTAAAATATCACACAAAGTGTCACCAAACAGAGATATTCAGCGAGACTTAAATAGATGCTAACTACAGCCATAAGGAACGGACAGGGAACACGACTGCCACAGAAGATAGCTGCCATGAAACATGGCAAGGACTAAATACCATCTGTTAACAAAACTGTCCTGAGAACAGAGGACCAGGAGAATTACATTGACATTTCACTTGGAAAATATTATTTCTTCACTCCACAGTAAAAGCACTGAATAAAAACCAGCTGACTGTTTTCTCCACAGCATAGATCCCTGCATAGTTTTGGCCATAGTATTGTTGTTAACTGTATAAGTTTATAATTTATTTATTTATTTTCATCAACATTAGATGTTGTATGATCTTTTTCAAGATAGATAATGTTATAATTTTCAAATGTCATCGGTACAGGCTCTGAGAGAAGCTGTGTATGCTTAATGGGCTGTAGATGTTCCCACGTGGTCGATACACACACGCTTTACTTTTGCTCCTTTCCCAAGATTATGTGTTAAGAAAATGCAATTTACTTCCTCATCTCAGCCTTTAAAAGATCCAAGTAATAGCTTGGAAACAGCTTCAGAGTTTTAAACTAATTTCCACTTTGTAATATTAGAGAGAAAACCACTGTACCATACATAACCATACAGTTCCACTTCTACACAGTGTAAAACTTTTTTTTAGGAGATTGGTAGTGTATGGCTTTATGACCAAAACATGACATGGTGGTGTAGCGCTTCTTTTAATACATGTGACAACCTTTTCTTTTATGTATACGACTTCCTCGGTGTAGTGGTTCTTTTTCTTCCCTCTCTTGATAGCACTGCCATCGCTTCTGTGACACACACTGTATATTTTAATACTAATCCCCGTATACCATCAAAGAGAGAAGGAGGTGTGATTGTTACAGTAATCCCCCGGGATCCTTAATGGGCAAAAGTGAATGAGAGCGGAGGATTAGGGGGCTGTGACGGCAATATATTCCGTAATTAGCCAGTTAACAGCCTCAGCGATGGCAGGATTACCCGGGTCTTAGCTGAAAACCTGACAGAGGCTACACATGACTGACAGATTGCACAGTGCTGCTGGAGAGGGAGCCGGTCGAATGCAAGGGGGAAAAGAAAAAAAAAAAAGAAGTGGAGGGAAAGAGAAGGGCAATGGAGTGAGAAATTGGAGAAAGAATGAACATTTTCTGTAGTTAAACTTGTCATTTAGCCAGGACATTTGAGATTTCAGCCATTTAGCTGACGAGTCCCTCAATTCTGACTCTTAACCGAGAGGCCTACATCTATGTGATAGTGTTTGCAGTTGTAAACTTTTTAAGAAAGGCATATCTTATGTTTTCTTTCTGTCCTGGTATTGTCTGTTTCAAGATTATACTATTTTAATCACTAAACTGAATTGTGATTTGCCACTATTAAGCAGTATCAACCCCCGTGATACGATGAAAATGTTGGCCAATATCCTGAACCTGAGCATATCAGTAAAATGGTCATTCATTTCCGCCAGTCTTGCCGCACAATATCCAATTGTGTCTACAGCATCATTAAACTTTTTATGGTTATGTTTAGTCCCTGAGAAGAAAACAGAGCCCAGATTCACTGCAGACTGATGAGAACTGATGCCAGGTTCACTTTCATTCTTAAAACCAACATTACATAACAGCCTGTAAACACTCCTCATCAATGCTGTCGAGTGGAACAGTGAAGTCAGCCCCCTAGTAATCCACCTATGCATGATGCAAGTTGTGAAAGAAAAGTCAATTTCCGTTGACTTTGTTGGAAATGAGGAAAAGGTGTTGCAATGGACAGTGTTAAAACAAACTGATATTGAGACAAATATAGTGTAGAATTGCAGTAAGACTGTACAGATGTACCTAATAAAGTCGCCACTGCGTGTACTGTATATGCTTTGTATTGTGTGTGTGTTTGGTCGAAAATCGCGGGTCTGCTTCAAAGTTTACGATCAGCTCAACATCCCCCACTCTGTTCAGGAAACCCTTAGTTTATGAGAGGATAAGGAGGAGGAAACAGTCTCACCAAAAACAGGGGAAAAAAATGGATAAATGTGAACATCCTCATTATGTTTTCAAGCATTCAGCACCACCATTTAACCTTCACTCCTTTTGCAGTGTTTGTTGGCCCGCCCTTTTGTGATCATCCAACAATCACCCGAGCATAATTACAACTGAGACAGAATAACCCTCTGAAATCTGTTGTTGTGCATGTGATGAGGTAAAGGTTTAATACCACTTAGGATTTAAAGTCTTCCAGCAAGTCCCCGTCTGAGACAGCAGTCATTGAAACATGTTGCGGTTCCCTCATTAGAGGTGATTTCCTACAATCTTTTGCTTCATTCTCTCGTAGTTATCACAGATCACAACAAATGGTGGGATCAAAGGCTTGATCCACCTTCCTCCCTGTGGACCTCTGCTATAATATGCACTTGCGGTGATAATAAGCTTATATAGATTGAAAGCTCCAGTCATTTATCTTTCAAACAAACAACCAACAAATCCACCACAGTTCTCTCTCTCACCCCCATGGGGCATCCATCAGCCTGAGACGCAATTTATAGCCATGCAATGTTCAATTATCAATGGAACAATGTATCTGAATGCTTTTTTTTGTATTTTATTTTTTTAAAGTTCAGTCGAGCATGCGCCTGAGAAACAGAGGACTTACAAGAGAGAATTTGTCGGTCTTTGTGGCACATCATGTTTCTTTCACAGGAGAAATCACAAATAAATTGTACTGATGCATGGATGAAGCGTAGCAGCACTGTCTCATTGAGAACACAGTTTGATTTTGGATAATTGAGCGCTGTATTCAAAAACTGTGACATCTGTTTTTATTTTTTTTATTTTGATGAGACTGATGTTTATTTGGGTAGCATACATATTTTACCAGGGAACATATTGTCACAGATGCACTGTTGGCTCGGCTTCACTTGACCATGTTGCCTTTAACAAGCATGCCAATTTTATACTTCAGACAAAAACATGACTGTAGAAAAAATCAGTCTTTCATCATGTACACAGGACAATAAGCTTTTGTGCTTATTTGCATGCAAAAAAAAAACAACTTTTGTAGCAAACTTGTTTTTCTCTTAGCTCTTGTCAAAACTGACACAAACAAATGCAGATAATCTGTATTTTGCACATTTTCTATTCTTCTATTTGCACACATTTGGTTCGTTTTTACCAAAATGATCACTTCATCTAAATGATGCATTGGAGACAGAAAGGAAAAGTCCTGGATTTAGGGACAGACAGGACCTGCTGGAATTGTGGTATATGGAATAATGGGGTTAAACTTTCGTCACATTTTTCTTGCAGGCAGGCCAACTCTGGGTTGCTATACATTTCCCAATGTTGCTGTGAGTTTTTGATGTGTAGCCTATTTCTTTTTTCTTTCTTTTTTTTTTTGCATGAATGATAATACATATAGTTCAATACTACCCCACTGAGAGGTACTACATCTGGTGATGTGATCTTATTAATGTATTTGCAATGTCAATACTTGAGGTCAGTGGTGTAAAAAGTCTCACCTGTGGCTCCTCGCTGGGGCAGCCCGGGTTGGTGTCTGCCCTGCGATCCTTTGCTGCATGTTGTCTCTATCACTGGCTTTCCTGTTTCTCTCTCACTTTGGCTGTAATACAGGCAAAAAGCCGGAAAAAAACTCACCTGAAGGCTGTTTGCCAGATATAGTCAGGCGTCTGGATGGGGTTTCTAAACATTATGTGGATTTGAACTATGAGTGACTTGAGCAGCAGTTATACAATGCCACATATAGTATAATGTGTGCGGACGAGACTAATATCATGGGTTCAATCAAAACATCTCAAACAAGAAAACTGTCAAAAAGTAAGATGAATGTTTAGGGACAAAAACTTACTAAACAAGTCGATACCAAGTGAAGGAAGGAGTGTGATTACTGTATAATTGATTTCCATTTGAAACTTTCCCAGCCCTGCCTGCACTCTCTATGATGAAGAAAGCTATGACAGAATTAAACAACATCATTTGGCATATTTTCTGGGGACCCTCAGAGTCGTCTCAAGGCCCACTGGGAGGCCTTGGACCTCCGATTGAGAGCTCGTACCCTGCCAGTGCCAGCACCTGCTGTTTTCTAATCAGTGCTCCTCCAAAGACTGTTCCCTTGAACAGGCCACTATCCTCTGTGGACCAATTATAAGTCTCCCTGTCTGTTGTTTCCTGGTTCCTCTAAAGTTCTGACCAATGACAGATGGCCAAATGTAAAAACAACAGCAGACAACAACAAGTACACTGGATTAAAAAGTAAAAAATAAAAAGCAGCATTGGCACGCAGTGATTTACAGAAAGCTAGAGGAGGCAAAAGACAGAAAACCAACAATATTCTCAAAGAAGACTTGAGCAGAGTGCAGCAGAGAAAGTGACAAATTACCTTGTTATATATTACTTCACAATTATCTTTATGCCTCATGCTGAATAGCATTGTGTGTCTGATTTGACACATGCTGTCAGTGTAATTAAGACACATTTCAACCATGTTTTCCATGCTGAGTAAAGCTATGATCATTATCCATCAGAGATGACAGCTAAAAATTCAGAACAAGATTTGGATTTTCTTCATCCTGCAAGAGGGAATATCTTCTGCTCAAGAAACACATCTTTGATTCCAGAAGGTCAAATTTTTATTTAACTGAAAAAAAAACAAAAAAACAGAGAAGGGATTATCTCCAATTAGCCACGCTGAGGGCAAGGAGTAGGCCTGTCAATCGAGTACAGATAGTATCTCAGAGGTATTTGAACGGATATCAGATTCCATGTTTGCCCCAGTTAAACTACCCCTACAGCACTCAAAGACGCAATCTGTAATCTAACATTTCCCCTCTCTCTTACATCTGTTTACCTGTTTTATGTCGGTCTGCCTGGATAACTTGTGGATCAGAAATTACTAATGGGAATATAGTAGTCCACTGGATGTTATACACGACAGCAAACTACACTTCCCACTCGTTAGTTAGCCAGTGTCAGCACGGTGACATTTCTGTTGAAGTCTCTTTAGGTGGTTTTCTTTTCTTTGTCTCTTCACCTTTCATACTTGTGCTGCTCAGATAATTATCCACTTCTTCTTCTGCACAAACCTTAAAACTTTTTCCACTGTATCAAAACAGTCTCCCTAGTTAAAGACTTTAAAAATGAAATTACAATTAAGTTTTCCTTTCCTTTAGAGGTGTCAAGTCTTTAATGAAAAATACATTTGTTTGATGATGTGCAATAGTTAGACTTTGCTTAGGCACAAAAATAACTTGGTTACTTTTATGGAAAGATCGTGGTCATGGCTTTAAAAACTACATAATTGACTGCTGGTCTGAAAAGGGAAGTGAACAGTGGTGTCCTCCTCCCTACTCAGGCTTTGTCACTCAACAACACCTGTCACCTGACTCCCTCCTTTGCTCCCCTCATAATTACTAGAGCTGCTTTGTCACTTCAACGTAAACACATGTCATTTTGAGGCACTTGCTGAAACGACTGATGCTGTCATTCTTCTTGGGAGAATAGTATTCAATCCTGAACCTGGGGGAAAGTACAGAAATTCATCCAATCAAATGTGACTTTTGGGTGACTTGCAAACCTAGCTCATCATATAAAACCACCACTCACCATAACCACATTGAACCCTATGTCCTAGAAGTTTCTATACAACTAAACTACAACAGCAAATATGTTTGCGACAGTATTATATTTTCTGGTAAAAGAATGAGAATATGTTGTTTATTTGCATATTTGGCAGATTGCAAATATGTTGATACTGAACATATCAGTACAATGTTCAGAGACAACGAATTTGTTTTCTGCAAAAATATCCCATCTTGCAGCACAGTATGCACTTGTAGTTAGTACAGCATTATTAAAGTTCCTCTCAAGACATGTTTTTAACTATGTAAAAATACTCTGCTATAATTAATATTTTGCTTAACATGGTTTTCCCACATAAAAACTGAAAAAAATGGAAAACTGTGGCTGGAAGCACATCTACCTTTACTCCTCATCGAGGAAGGCCACCACTGCTGCTTGTGCTAGGTGCGCAGGTGAAAGAGCAGTGCAGTGAGAAGTTTTCTGTGCACCAAAATCATCAGTGTCTAGAAGACGTATCAGAACAGTGAGTGTAGTCATTTGTTTATGTTTTTTGTTAGCTTGTAAGTGTTGTTAGTGGCTGTGCTAATGCAAACTCTTGCTCTCTATACAGACAAGGTTTCGGTGACCAGCGAAAGAGCAGTGTGTATCAGGTGGTTAGCATTGGAGGAAACATCCTCATGTTTGGGCCTCAGTCAGACCCACACTAAGATGAGGAGTCTGTTGTGTCCAAAATCGGAAACTAGCAGACATATCAGAGCAGTTAGCATCTGTATGTTGTTGTCTATATGTTGTTTGTTAGCTTGCAACTGGCAGTGGCAGTGAGTGAGCCAATGAAATCTGATTTGAGTTAAAGTCCACTTGTAACAATCACCTTCCTACACACTCGGAAATACGTCACATTACAGAGACTAAAGTTGCGATTTCACTGTGACTACAGCACAGTTTTAAAAAGAAAAAAAGAAGGGTTTTCATGCACCTAACTAGCCAATGTTTCCTTTTGTTTTATTGCAGTTGACAAAAGGGAGTTGCAACCGGGACATTTGTTAATATCACATATTTTCACTTCAATATTTATTCTCCTGTTTAGTCTCTGTATGTCTTCCCTGCTCCAGAGGTGAGGTTGTGTCTTGTTTCTGACTTCCCAGACAGTCGCCACCGCTGTGCCTTAGAGGAGCTGCAATCATCTAATCTGTTGTTTGACAAATATTTCAGTTGAGTGTGTTCCACTCTCAGCCAGGTGTGTGCTGCCTCTTTCTCTCTGTATGCAACAGAGGGACTGCTCTCCAGAAGTCACCTTGAATATGAGCAGACACCATGATGAGCAGTATTGAGATTGAGATAGAAAGAAAAAGAGAGAGAGAGAGATGGTAGACTGAAAAGAGGTGGCAAGAGAGAAATTGAGAGGCGGATGAAAGATGTGAAAGATGCATTGAGAGGGAAAGAGAGAGAGAGAATATGTTTGTGTGAGAGAGAAAGAGAAGATTATTGGGGGGGCAAGATGAGCATGACCAATTTGTGTGAGCACAGGTCTGTTGCAGCTAAAATCAATGTCACTCATGACATTGCTGACAGGTCACACACACACACACACACACACACACACACACACACACACACACACACATACACACACACACGGTGTTAAACAGAGCCAACTGACAAGATGTCAAGACATACATTTGTGTCACAAGAATTAGAAAAGAAGAGGAGCAAACAGCCTTTTGTTGACTAAATGAAAAGGTCGTGTCACTTTCCTTCTAATACATATACCAAGAGATAGAAAAAGATTAATACAATAAACTCATCAATCACACTGACAATCCTGTACAAATGACTGCATTGTCCTAAAAAGACATCCAAAAGTAAAGTCATCTTTTGGCCTTTTTGACACTGTTCACACTCAATTGACACAATACAAAAACATTTTAGAGAGAGACAAACACACACTGACTTATGAAACACAATAGACCACTGTGTTCAGCGTACAATGCCATTCCTGTGTCTGTGGGAAAAAGGGGAATAAAGTACAAGGAAGGGAAATGAAAGAGGCAGGGGAAGGCAAACAAAATTACACAATTTTCAAAGTAAACATCTTTTCAACATGTAAAGTGGCTTTCATTGGTTTTTGAGGTTGTATATTTTTGTGCAGCCATAGCAGCTGACCTAGGAAGATGATGAAAAAAGGAATGTATGAAGGATAAACTAGGGAAAGTAAAGGGAGGGAGGGAGTACAGGAAGAAAGGGTAGAAGAGCAAGGAGGCAGAGAGACAGAAGAGGAGAAAGACGAGGGACTCTCAACAAGGGAGAGTGAGGGAAAAGCCTGTGATAACAACTGTAATACAGAAACTGGAGCTTATATTAAAGGGATGCTTAAAGGTACAATACATAAGAATGTGAAGCAATTTACATGTATTAATCGCTTTTTTTATTGCCAATGTGTGAACAGATTGTAACATGACTTAAAGGTCCCATATTTGAAACTTTTCCTGTGTTTCGCCCTGTTTCCATAAGAAGATATATTTGTGGTTTTAAGTAGCAAATACCATCTCAATGTAGTTTTACATCTCCTCTCTCAGGCTTCTCTCTGGAGCTCTAGTAACAACATGTCGGTGAGCCAATCGGATTGGCCTGTGGACTTATTTCTATGTAAATGACTCAGGACAAATTTTCATGCGTTTTTTTGCCCTTTCCCATAGAGATTTGTCATTCTTTAAACATATTTATTTATTAAAAGAACTGTTGTGTTATTGGCTTCTTCTTGCATTATCTTTTTGTAAGTAGCCTACACAAGCTAGCAATGCTACAGTAAAATAGCATTCTGCCGTCTCCATTTTATCATGCGACCCTCTCATTGCGCGCAGCAGTTTCTTGAGATTCCCGCTGCTCAACAAGCTTCTTGGCAGAAATAAGTTGAATAAGGCTGTTTTCAATCACAGAAAACGCATCGCAACAGGCAACATATCACCTGATGAAATTTGCCAAACATGGGAGAAGTTGAGAAAAATGCAACACAACCTAGTCAAGTAGGAAGTAGCACCCACTTTCCTCACAGGTGTTCACACTATTCTGTTATTCCGTTATATTGCGATCTTTCTGTCCTTCTCTTCGTCTTTCTACCATCATATTCTTTCTAAACTTGTCCCTCAGTCCGTTTCCTCCTCTTTTTTATTTATCCTTCCTCGTCGCCCCCCATCTTTCCCTCTCTTTCATAAATCATCACTAAAATGGCAGCTCTCCCAGCTTTCTGCTCTTCACATCACCACTGTAAATCAGATAGACTGAAGGACGGCACACAGAGTACACAACCACACACACATGCGTACACAACGGCAAATAAACAAATATGCGCGGTACCAGATGGAAGGAACACACGCATAGCTGATGCGTGTTTATAGGGAACACAGACACACATAAACACACATCCTAACAAATATGCCTGTGCACATAATTTTACACACTCTCATATGCACACATGTACACCCTGCAATTGACGTCGAAGATAAGAGCAGACACTTATTACCTCACCACTTTAGTTTAAAATAGAGCCTGGATTGTGGCTGTCATGAATACTTCCCAATCATGTTGCACATTGCTGTAAATGATATGCCATATCCTTTTCAAAAACCTATTTCGATATCATTTCTGATGTTCTACATAAAAGACAGACAGGATAGATGGGAAATATAGGTGCGAGAGAGCAGAGTTAACACAGAGGATATTTTTCAACCTATTAAATGATATTACAGTGGCAGCCATCACAAAAGTCCACACTCACGTATTCATCCCAACTTCTATTCTTCACTTACTGAAAATAATTTCAACGTCACTCAGCAGATGCAAATTGGTCTGGTGCAAGACAAGGTGTAATCAGACGTGTATTTAAGTACGCCTTGGAACTTGTGACAGCTGAAAAGAGAGCAAATCAGGATTTTTTCAGGCAGCAGGTTGTGGCAGCAAATCTAGCATAGTATCGTACAGAGGAATCACTATATTGTTAACAGTATATGATTATGAACAACTATATGTCCATTAATTGAAGCATTAAATCTCACTTCCACTCTCCACATATACAGGGTGGAAGTCATGGAGACAAATGAGCAGTCATCACATGCCTACCACAAACATTATAGAGCAATTTTCACCATAATATGCATTTAAGTCAAACTGAAATTGAAATTCACTTTACTTTTTGTCTGATAAACTATAATGATACTACTGTGCATATTTCACCATTTTTCAAACAAGGTAAAAAACATTATTGGACATGTCTGTGACTAAGCCCCCGGGACTCTGACGG
Organism: Seriola dumerili; assembly: GCF_002260705.1. Taxonomy (NCBI): domain Eukaryota; kingdom Metazoa; phylum Chordata; class Actinopteri; order Carangiformes; family Carangidae; genus Seriola; species Seriola dumerili. The sequence continues at coordinate 2,135,643 of NW_019174923.1, forward strand.
ATGTTTAATGGCCACGTTTGACTGACATCTGAGACACGGCCCACATAGCTGCCCATCGCACTCGCAATTATCTATTTCACACGGAAAGTGGAAGCTAATCAGCCTAGCTTGCTAACTTTCCCACAGAGGCACAATGTTGTGTTCATCCTGCATTATAAAACAAGGGGCATCTATATATTATTTCCTGTCTTTCTTTCCAAAAAACCCTAACCCTTGGGAAAAGGTGAACAAACTGCATAGTCAGTGACTATTCATCTTTAAACTGAACTGAACAAAAATGATTCAAAAGAGTAAAGTGATTCATAGTTCAGACATCTATGTCTTTCTCTCTGGATCCAGGAGACTGTACTCTAATGTTTGTGCAAGCAGCTTATAATGACCCATAATCGTATGTGTGTGAGGCGGCATCAGTCGTTACAAAGAATGCCCCAAAGCGACAATGTTGCAGTCAAGTGTCAGGTCTGTAATCGCTGTAGTAATTATGATAAAATCAAGGCAAAAAAGTCAGGTGACATTACAGAGCAACAGAGTCCAGTGGAGGAGGTCTGGGTGGGTGTTTGTTTCCCATTTCCAACCGACAGTCAATGCTCTTTCTTTTAATCAGGACCACCACCTTGTACTTTAGCCACCTATTATTGTAACCATGATGACAAAGGTCCTGTAACCTTAACAAAAGTGCTCATTTTAACCCAACCATGATCATAACTTGGTTAAGAAACTTGGTTCCTGAACATAACCAAGTTCTTTTTGAGCCTAAAACAAAACATTAAAGGGCTCGTTCTGTACTTTCCATCAGTGACTTTTCCCAGTGGCATATCTCCTGCCACCACAGGGGCACTACTCAGGAAATATCATAGGGTAGGAGGACATGTTGGGATCCAGATGTGGTGATGGCAAGTGACCAGACTGTCAAAGCCCACAAAAACAGATACACCTGAGCAATGGCCTATTGCGTCGGGCCCCCAGCTGGTTAACTGCTTGTTGAACTGTTGGAACAGAAGTAAACTATTTTAGTGGCTGCCCACACTGGTGCCGCATCGATCACATTACAGTACAAACACTGCCTCTACCAAAAAATATATGCCCCCCCTGAGAAACACCAGGGGGTGTGAATTTGTCACTGCATTCAGCATGACCAAACTGTCTTTGGATTGACACCATCATGTGCATTTTTGGGAGAAAACACTTTTACAAAAATCTTCCTACTTTGCCAATGGAGCCTAGATGGTACAGCTATTAAATATTGTATGTGGTCTGATACTCTGAGCTCCCATTGGTTTCATTTACATCCATTATATGTACAGTAGAATTTACTCATAGAATAATCAAGAATGTCAATATCAAGATATGTGGAAATGTAACAGACAGAAAATTAAACAGAGCACCACTGTGTAAGTAATTCATCCTATCTTACAGAGAGTACCTATAGGACAAGTACTGTCAGTGAATACATACAGTTATTGCAGTACAGCAGGATAGATGTTGGACACGCATTATGGGGTGGACATCTACCACTGAAGACTAAATACACAGTTGCTGCTTCATGAGCTAATTCCTCATAGTGTTTTTTTTCTAGAGAACATCAGGAGGACATTAAAGCTGCACTGATACCGGGGCAGGTTATAAAGTTATAAATTATATTGCACAGCTTTTATGCATAAAGTAAAATGGCACATTATCACAGGGTCTGCACTGAGCTAAGCAGTCCCTTAGGAAACATACACTGGCTATAGGAGGTACAGCTGTCTCTTCAATGTGTGTGTGAGTGTGCGTGCATGCGTGTGCACGTGCATGTGTCATACAGTCCATTAGCTGCCTCACTACAACTGCCTCAGCAGATTCCCATTCCATTAAACACTACATTCTGTCAAATACAATGATCAATAATAATGTGTAAAACTGGGGCCAGTGAAGGTGTGTGTGTATATCTATGTACCGTGTGTGTGTGTGTTTGTGTAGGCAAGTGTGCAGGTGTGAATGGTGCATGTGGTCAATTATTTGTGTATCTTTATGCCTATAGGGCTGCATAACTGTCTTTATGAGGTTATGGTGGAAGTTTGTAGGTGTGCATGTGTGTGGATTTCTTGCTGTGGATGATTAACACTAACGAGAAGAAGCCATTCTTATACTGACACACTTACTTTTTATAAACAGTTAGTTTCTGAATTCATTTCTGCAACACACACACACACACACACACAGAATACATAGAACACCTTGTAGCTGGCATCATATAGTAATGTTCAAATTCAAAGAAGAACTTTTAAGTAAGTAATTTAAACAGCTTTGCAGGTTAGTGACAGTCGACAAAGTAAGAGTAAGAGTTGACTGGCTGGGCAATATGACTTCAAATCAATGTCATGATTACTTCAAACTTTTACCTCGATTACAATTAATGAACGTATCGGTGTAGACGTAGCCTGGGGCTCAGTGTTTGCGCTTGTGTCATCCATATCTCCAGGTTTGCTTTGAGTGAACGCAGACTAACGTTAGCTGGACAGAGCCGAGCCACGTGACTGAACACGAGGTTGTATTTTTTAAAAGGGACCGTTCATCATGAACACATGCATTGGTAGTATTAAATTAATTAATCGACATAAGCAAGATTAAGTTGGTGAAAGGTTCTAAATGTCGGTTTTGATACTTTTCCGGTTGCTCAGCCCTAATCTTTCCCTATTCTTATCCAAGTGCTGTGAGTTGCTGAAACATGACCATAAAAACATTCATCATATAGCTGCCAAGAGCTGACAGTACATTTGGCAGTGAACCAAAGTGTTTACAGATTTGTGTGAACATTTTATGTTGACAATGAACAGCTCATACAAACATGTTTGATATGAAAGTTTTTCCCTGGTGACAAATAACTTAATCTTAAGCATATCTTTTGTACACATCATATTTACTAATGCAAATGAATGTACAATTGTACACGAACAAAACCTTGAGGAGACAGGGTTGTGTTTACATAAAACCCTGCCTGCAGCCTGAGGGCAGTCTCACGCGCATGTCGTCCTTTATCACGATCCCTTTGCATCACTTTTTAACACACTGGGTAACCCTTTACCATCATTTTTCACTGTGCAGTGTTCTCTGCTGCATTGAAATTTGATGCATGTGTGTCGAGCTTATTGTCTGTTGACGTATGTGCAGCGAGACACATGGTTTTGAAGTCACAGTGAACTTAGTCTGTGTTAAACCACGCCACAATCTTTCCCTAACCTTAAACAAGTGCTGTGAGTGCCAAAACCTGACCACAGACAGGACTCCGGATGTTAACCCTGGTCTCTGGTGTGACAGTTGTGCGGTTTGTACACCCGGCCATCCACTCCAACCACCTCCTGGTGACTCCTGCTGTTAATAAACGTAGAGCTTCACTAATTCAAATAATAGATTGCCTCTGCGCATTGAAAAATTGCGTTCAGGTTCTATACTCATGACCGCTAAAATTAGTATTTTTCACATCTTGATTAGTTAACAAACTTTCATTTTCATGTCCATCTCCATTTTCACTGGGGGACAGATTACAAGAAACACATCTTAAAGGGAATCAGACGTCAGTTTGACGTCAGTAGAATAGATTCATGTCAGAATCAACATTTCTATCTCAACATAACACTGTAATTCTCACAGCCACTGAAGCTATTGCAGATTTATCATATTAGATTGCATCAGATTGTACTACATGAGCTGATAACTGTGTGTTGTCATACAATATGTGCGCTTTTTGTCTTTTTGTCAGTTGCGGTATTTAAATCTAAATTCCAGACAGTCGTTCACATTTTGTAAAGAAGTTGATAGCGGCAATTAAAGTTATCAGAATTATTCCTGCTTTAATATGAGACTGCACAGCCACATAAAGTGGATTTCTCTCAAGCAACAAAAGTGTTTATCAGACCATCTCTCATGACCACTGAATGGAGAAAAGAAAGGAAATTGCCCATGTATCTCATTGGATGTTAAAGTACTCCCAATGAATGTTTCCTTTCTTACAAAAATAGAGTTTAGACAGTGATGTGGCCTTGTCAGTTTGGAGTGAAGCTAGATAGTGAAAGTGTAAGGAGAGAGCAGCTCAGTAAATACCAGGGCACTGTTTGTGTGACTTGCAGTTTTAATGTAGGCTAAAACAAAGAGTAAATGACACTGTATGAGCATGGTGTCATTATTCAGCTCATTTTGCCTCATGGTGTGGATGAGTCAACACCAAAAAAAAAAAAAAGAAACTTAACTTAAACTCACTGTCCCAGTTCTTGTGTTATTGACCCTCTCCGTTCAGCCTTTGTGAAAATGGATAGCAGGTTTTTACCCTAAGCCGTTGAATTCTTGTCTGTAATGATGACATAGCTCTTCCCTAATGGAGCTTCAGCCTTGACTTACTGTATGGTGCCTGATTTACTAATCAATTCATTGATCAGTGGGTTGATTTAAACCCATACTGCCCTCCGGCTTTCTATTCTGAGCTCTGTGGAAGCTCTCAGCAATGCTCACTCATGCTCTGTTCATCTTTCTGTGTTTCTCTCTCTCTCTTCCCTTTTTCCACTCTCTCTTCATTCTTCCCTGTCCAAAACTCCGGTGTCAGGGTTTTTTTTTTTTTTTTTCTTCTTCCTTGAAGGGAATGGAGCAGCCTATCTCGTTGTATCCCTGACACAATAAAATATTACACTACAGGGATCGAAAGCTCTCGCTCCGTCAAGCACCAACACGTAAATCTCGCTGCCTCGCTGCTGGCAGCTGCCTAAACTTACATGGCCATCTCTCGGTGTGTAAAAAGCGGGAGGATGCGCTCTTACTAAACAGGCTCCAAATGGAATTGAACCTTGAACCCTTCAAAGGCTGGATGAAGGGGGGAATTGTCCGAAGGAGACTTATAAATCTGGTGATGCCCCCCCCCATGGCATCCCACCATCCACTTCTCCCGCCTTCACGTGAATGAGGGTATAAATTTTCTGTGACTTTGTGAAACGGGAATAGAGTGAGAAGGTACTTTAACAGATATGGCTGTAAAAATAAATAAAAATAATAAAAATACATAGATGGATGAGGGAGCTACAGGGCCTGACAGCCCGAGAGAGGATGTTTGGAGGGAAGAGAAGAGACAAAAAAACGGCAGAGGTGAAGGAGGAAGAAGTATGAAAAGGATTTTTTTTTAAAACAGCATAAGATCTGAAAGCCAGATCAGGGAGGCAAAGAAAGACTGAGAAGAAGATAAATTAGTCAGGAGGAAACCTGTACATCTGCGTCTGTAAACCATAAATCCTAAAATGGCTCCTGAGGCTCCGTCAACATGCAAACTCCAGCTGACTGACAGCTTAATGATTGGCACTTAGAGGGGAGGGGAGGAGGAGAGTGAGGCGGAGGGGCAGAGACGGGTGGATTGATGGGGGAGGAGGAGGAGTTAATGAGAAGGGGAACAGAATGGAGATGCTTAAGGTTGAAGACACTTCAGGATGGGTGATGAATGAATACGTGGATACATGGGTGCACATATGGATCCATGGATGGATGAATCGTGTGGAGGAGTCAATTGAGAAAAGAATGAAAGTTGCTTCATATAGTCAATAGGTATCTCTGTCTGAGAAGCTGTGTGAGGTTTAACTCTCTTTGCACTTTGTATACTCTTTGATGGGATTGACTGAAACTCTTACAAGCATCTTTATTTTTTAAAAATGTTTCATTGTCTTAGCTTGTTTTCTGTTTTTTTTTAATGGAATGAATGAAAGAATAAAGTGAAAATCACTATGGACGCTCTAACTGGACGTTCCATTAAAGTCTGGCTGATGGTCGCCAAACTTCCCAGATTGAGCAACCAGCCTAAACACTAATCACCAGCCAGGCTTCCCTGTTATTCAAGCTCCTGCTGGCATCCTAACACAAAGACTAACACCATTTTCCGTCATATAACATTTAATGTGTTTGTATTGGCTGTTGCAGCAATCTCTATTCCTTGGAAGATGTTCAGCAAAAGGTTTACTTAAACAGAAACAGTGTACACAGTTGGGTTACGCAAAAGTGTTGTAACTACGGCCGCTGAGAAGGCCATTCTTTGTGCTCATTGTCCCAGCCTAATGAGGGCAGTTTAACTATGTGTATAATACTACAAAATACACTTTACGTTACAGTCGCTGCCCTCACCATCCAGAACAGCAGAGAACATCACAATCGAGTGAAGGGATATGTGGAAACTGTGGCTCCCGTTTATAGTGATCCAACATTTGCCTCGCATTTCAGGATGACAAGGCAAACATCTCAGGTGAAGGATAATCCACTTCTTACCTTCGAGACTGTGTTGCGATCTATATGAGCTAATTAAGATAAGATGATAAGATAAGATGTACCTTTACTGATCACCCGTAGGGGAGATTCAGCTTGACACAGCAACACAAGGGAATGGAGTTACATCAAAGAAAGAAATTTCCCTGAATACTTATAAATCAGAAATAAGAAAATAAGATAAAAGAGGAATAATAATAATGTGATGTGATATTATAGAGAGATTTTACAGCATCATATGGGTATAGAAACGCTTATGATGCTGCACGTACTTTTCCACGGGCCCTCTGTGAAACAGTTGGTCCTTTCTTGGTAAACTTAACTTTGGACACCCTCAATAAATTGCCATGGTCCATTTGGTTGCTGGCAATCCAAGCAAGGTTCAGGGGTTTTTCAGACTGGTTTTACATGACTCGTTTGAAACCTGTATTATGAAACAGTTGCATAAACAGGGAAGTATATGCGAGTATTCAACTCCAGGCGTGTGTATGCATCAGAGGTGATGTTCCAGCATGTGTACACTGGTTGACCGGGGTCTGTGCATGATGTCAGGGTGTTTTCGGAACTGCCCATCCAGGATGTAATGGGAAGTGACTTCCACCTGCTTGGAGACTCTGCATACCCATTCAGTTCAGCTCTCATCACACCATACAGAGATAATGGACACTTATCCCAGACACAAAAGAAATTCAACACTCTCCACAGCTCAACCAAAGCTGTGATCGAAAGGGCATTTGAGCTGCTAAAGGGGAAAATGGGACATTGAAGTACCTGCCCATGGAAGACCTCAAAAAGTCCCAGTGGTAATCACAGCCGCATGTGTTCAACACAATTTCCTCTTGAGGGAGGAAGACACAATGGAAGGTTGTGAAGATGCGGATAGCAATGAATGTTAAGCCATAGACCCTGAAAACACTCTCTGACTCCATGTCAAAAAATAAAGGGTTGAACTTGGCTTTACTTTTAGTTTAGGGTGATTTAAGATCTGTTTCACTGCTTTTGTTTATTTCTTCTAAGTTTTCCGCAAAGTTTTTTGTTTTATAAAAATAATGGAAATAGAACAAATACTGAATTAAAAGACATAAAGGTGATCAAGATTGCATATATCGTAATCATGCAATACATAGTGGCAGGGAAGCCAGGTGAAGCTGGTATCCCTTTATTAGTTACTACTGAGAAACTGAGTAGTGGTCAGGGCTCTGTGGGGAAAGAATGTGCAGGGAAGCAGCCACTCTCTCAAACCAGTAAAAGCAGAGAAAGTTAGTAACATCATTCAATAGAAACAGGAACTGTAGCACTAACATGTTCTCTAATGTTGCTCATGATATCAGCTATCATGTTTTTGTAAGAAGCTAGCAGCAATGGAGGGTGGATTGCTGCAAGTGTTGGTGCTCAAAATGACTGAGGACAGAAACCGAGGGAAACTGAGCTTCACTGAACCACAGCCCGAGTAGAAAAAAAAAAAAGAACAGTGTTGGACCACTTGAGGACAGGAGGAGATTGGAAGGTTTGCAAAAAAATGTGAACTCAGTGATCTGTAGTGAAGGACCTCAGGTCTGGTGGGAAATGACATGACGTGCTTGAACACTTTGGTGGACTTCTAATACATGGTGGGTGAATCAAACATATGCTTCCTCTCTGTTGTTGCTTGCTGCTGATGTTTTATTGCTTGCAGTGGGTAAAATGTTATGTGCCTGTTTTCCTAAACGTAGATGTTTGTGTTGTGCTGTGTAGTTGTCAGGGCTCCTAGACTCATTATAGAATCCCCAAATTTCACTTATGGTTAAATCACCTGTTTGTTTTTGCAGAGATCTGGTGCTTGGTAGTTGCATTTTTTTCATTTCTTGCTTTGGTTGGAACTTGTGCTCTATAATGAGCAATAAGCTTTTTTTTTAAGCTATTGATTGTTAATATTGAGTTTGCATTTTGACCACATTGTGGTATATTGCAGTCACGACAGCTGAGTGGCTAAACATGAAACATTTTTTTTTGTTGTTGTTTGTTTGTTTGTTTTTATATATCAACAAATCAGAGTCACCCCTTCCATGTATTTGACTGTGGTTTTTCTGAATGACAAGAACATAATTTCCTCTGACAGCCAACTGTTAGAAAGTGAAAGAAATTGCTCACAAGAAAGGGGGAAGACGGGCGCAGAGAAAGACCAGGACAAATTCTGACGAGGATAAAGGACAATATAAAGAGAGAGAGAGAACAAGAAAATACAATTTCACACAGAAAGTAATGTGAAATTTAAAGACTTTACAGCCTTGGCTGACATTACTGTTTTGATCACAATGCAGAGTTGTTTATTGAATCCTGCATGAATCTGATTTTTATTTATACCTCCCTGCATGAAGAGGACATCCTATAAAATCTCTAATCTTAAATCTCTATAAAATGTATGAGTCTGTTGTATGCTGTTTGGTGGCAAACATGCGTGCTTTTCTCTGTTTACCACTCTACGTTAAAGCCTGCCAACAATAAGCAGTTTAGCAAACAGGACCAGCATTTTGTGTTGATCAAATCTGTCTGCCTGTAGAACTGACCACTGAGTGTGCACCATCTATTATCTTTTTTTTTTTAATCTGAATTTTCTTTAATAGAGCAGAAAATCCAAATCTCAAAGAGGGAGGCACTGCTGGCTCAGCTGATTAGCATATGTGTCGGATGATTATTTAATTATTATTCTAATTATATAATTTCATTCTAGTGAGTTATTCTGCTGTGCCTTTGATGTGCTTTTTTTTTTTAATTGTCAGTGCAGGTGATTTTGAATTTCCAGGCAGGTGAAGTGTGTTGTTGAGTGGAGAAATGTTGAAATCATTTTTCCTTTCTATAAAGCCATTATCTTGATAAACTCTTCTCTCTGTCCATGCATCTACAAACAAAACTCCATCTTTCTGCTTCTACTTCATACCAACACACACACACACACACACACACACACACACACACAGGTTGGATGGAATGAGGAAGCTTAGTATCAAAGAGGGACCACCAGGGAAAACTCAACTAAATCAATTCATATAATGAATGGCCCAACAGACCTGTGTGTGTGTGCGTGCGTGTGTGTGTGTGTGTGGGTGTGTGTGTGTGTGTGTGTGTGGGTGTGGGTGTGTGTTGGGCCTGAGACCAGCACACTTTCATAAATATTGAACAGTTATCTTAATGTTTTCATTATGGCCCTGACTCACAATGGCCGAGCTTTGTCCTTTTGACTCTTTGTTAGAGGAAGCTGGCCCTCTCTCAATCTCATCTGCTTATATTATAGCTTGCTAGCCAGCTATACCTACTGCCCAGAATTAATGATGGTGACGGAGAGTTGTGGGGGGCGGCGGCTGTGTTTGTGTCTGTGCATGTGTGTGAGGAAGGAAGGGCGAGAGGAGGGAATGGGGGGAAGAAGGATGAAGAGGGAGAGTATAGAGGGGAGAGAGAAAGGGAGGAGTGCTGTGGTTGACTGGATGAGACATGCACACCAAAACCTATCTATGAATATATGTAAATATGATGGATGTGCTTGGGTCTAATGTCTCCAGCTGCCTCAGCTAACCCCATGTGAGGCGTATCCTGATGAAAACTGTGAAAACCTCTCTGTGATATCCGTCTTCCATCACAGGGCCAGTGCCTGCTGCTCAGTTATTGCAGAAACCCTAAAGATGAAGCCTTGGAAGTTTCCCCTTTTTTTCTTTTTTTTTTTTGCACGCTGGCTGAACTGCTGCTCCAGCCCCAGAAGGAATAACTGGGTAAAAAACAAATCAACTTTTGCTCTCTGTGCAGCTGCAGGAAGTTGTTCACGTTCTGGTTTGATGACTACGTGAAAAGTTAAAGTAATAATCCACAACATTTTATGATTAAAAGTCAGATTTTTCTACTTTCTGTCTCTGATTGACAGCATGATTAGTGATTCTCCTCAAAGGTCCCATATTTTACACTTTTATGGTGTTTTATTTGAAGTGTTGATTCACATGTACACACACACACACACACATATATATATATATATATATATATATGATATATATATATATAGTAACAACAGGTTGGTGAGAAGAGAGGAGGCTCTGAGCCTCTCTTTGATTGGCTGATCTGTTAACTGAGTGATGGAATAAAAATATAGCAGATTTCCTGGAAAACACTCAGAGAAACCAAATCCTGCAAGGCTGGATGTTGGGTCCAGGTGGATTGGGGTCATGGCAGAGAGCAGTGACTCCTTTGTTGTGACATCACAAAGTTACAGATAGTCACTGACGGTTTCAGTTTTTCTGAATACAGGGTGTGTATTTCTCTGTGGACTGAGCGCTTTTGATACCTTCACAGTATTAATATAGAACTTAACCTGCTTTATAATCAAGAAACTTATACAATGTGGAACCTTTAAAACCATTTCCTGCCTTTCGCCTGCTGCAGAGGTTTACTCAATTGTTGTGGCACTTCTTGTGAGGCTGTGTCAGGTCAAGGGTGCAACAGACTTTTAACGCTGAGATCGATACTCTTCACCTGAGTTTCAAGTTCAGTTAATGTAAGAAAGGAACACTTCTGGTTCTGTGCCGGACCCTGTATCTACTCTTTCTCATTTCTTCCCTCCATCATTATTTCCCATTCCCACATTTCCTGTTCAGTTAACACTTATGCACACCGGATGCGTTCGCTTATAATGCTGGCAGTTTTTTTTTACTGCTGTAGATCCAGTGTCGGCTGTGACACTGTTGGCGCTGGAGGCGAACTCATGCAAACATGCCGCTGCAAAATATTTTTGTGCGTATCTGAATCAATTTGAGAAGATGTGAAGTCAAGCATGATAACATATTTGCCTTTGTCTGCGTCCCTGTTTCACTCCCAGCCATTTGGGTCCTTGAGGCAACTGCCTATATTACTTTTTTGCCAATCATCCAGTTTACTTGTGTCAGACTGGATAAGAGTGTCAGCTGAGTGCCAAAAATGTCATGTGTGGTACAGTGTTGTGTTGTGTGTGTGTGTGTTGTGTTATATGTACATGTTCAGTGAAAAAAGAGTAGCTGTGCAGAAGACGTAAACCTCAGACGCTGTGTTTTGTTTCTCACTCTCTCTCTCTCACACACACAGACACACAACACACACACACAACACACGACACACACACACACAACGCCAAAACGCAAACACACTTATACCTCACACCTCACTCACACCGCATTTGCAACAGTTCAAACAGTGACAACCCTAACATTCCGGCGCTGCACACTTTTGTGAGTTCACAGCTGTGTTTTGTCTGAATATCCCCCCAATAAACTGAACATGCTACCAAGCAGGATTGTGTGTGGACAGAAGAGGGGGAAGAGAAATAGCTGCAGATCACAGAACAGAAAACAAGCAGAGTTGGCTTCTGTGTTTTTCTGCACTTCTGTAAAAAGTAGCAATCAGCCACCATTGATTTCCCAGCATCCCTTGTGATTAGCGCAAGCCAAATTAATGCAGATTACAACCCATTAGCTTTTCTTTCTCCCAACCTTCTTTTGGCTTTTCAATTTCCTTCACATTCGATCGTTCTTTTTTTTTCTTTCTGCCTTCTCTTTTTATTCCTGGCCACTCACCACTTTCATCCCTTGTCTGTATTAAACTGCTTTTCACTCTCACTTTTCAGCTCATGCAAACTGTGCCAGTCTCTTTTATTTTCATAGTTTTGTCACATGACCCTCGTACCAAAAACGATGAAAAGGTAGTTTCTGTAATAAAATGAAAGATTTCAGCACATTTTATAAATGCAGTTTACTAGTTTAATTCTTGTCTTTCCGTTCCTCAAAAGCTCAGTAGTGTTATGCAGTAGGTGGTGCGGTGCACATTCCAGTGGTTGTTTCTGTTTCCTCATAATTACCCATTCCTTCTGAGTGTTTTGTGGCAGAGCGAGACTTAGCTTTCAGTTGAGTGTTTCTTCACAAAGTTCTTGGATGGGGATTGGGTTATGAAGTCCACATGACAGGGTGAGACAGAGCAAGGCCACTGCATGCGCAGCCGCGCGCACACACACACACACACACACACACGCATGCACACACACATGCACGCACACACGCAGGTTCCCTTTCTGTCTCTCACCTGTGTGTCTTATACAACAGCATGTAGAAACCAGTAGTATTTTCCGCTGACAGTGCAATCTCCAACAAGAACAAAACAACATAACAATAAGCTCTGGCTTTTCTACAGCAGTAGTGGAGCACTGAGCCTGGTACACATCTTTTGTGTGTGTATCTCTGTGTGTGCGTGTGTCTTGTAGGGGCTGAAGAAAAATGGGCAAACAGAAACAATGGCAAGGAATACAATTTGCATTGTGCTATCCTGCATGGGTCCCTAGAGGGGTGCAACTGCAGGAACCGAGACATCTCCTGTGTGTGTGTGTGTGTGTGTGTGTGTGTGTGTGTGTGTGTGTGTGTGTGTGGATAGGAAGTGTGGGATGACTGTGCGTGTGTGAGTAGTGCGTGCATGCATATCCACAAAAAGAGATGGTGTTCATGTTATGGGACAGGAGGATATGAGCATGACATCACTCGAACCAACTTCTGCCCATCACAAGAAACTTCTCTACTGTGTGTGTGTGTGTGTGTGTGTGTGTGTGTGTGTGTGGGTGTGTGTGTGTGTGTGTGTGTGTGTGTGTGTGTGTGTAACTGGCCGACAGCTATTGTCACATTGAGAAATTGTTTTACTGGCTGCTTTTTTTTTTTTTCTCTTGACTTGCGGCACATTGTCCAGCCACATGCAGAAATCCCCGACAGAGTGTCTAACCTGCATCATAGAGATGTCACCACTGTAGAAGTCTTATTTTTAAACTGCAGGTCTGCTTAACTGCTGCTATTACTTTGGCTCTATAGGTGTCATCAAAAAAAAAAATGATCCAAACAATAAAATAAGGAAAAAAAACTTTGCTTTTAGATTATAGATATTTGTTTGTGCTGTGGGCCTTAAAAGAAATATTGATTTTCACAACTGTGTCTGCACATATATAAGAAAATGTTAGGTTGCTGAGCGCCGGCTCCATCTGCCTTAGTTGAGCCTTTACTTTTGACAGATTCAGTCTGGCTTCCGTCAATTGCACTCTGTCTGAGCTTCTATTCAATTTTCCTTCCCTTGGGCAGATAAGTACTTTAAAGGTGTCTATCAACTGCAGATCATGTTAACTTATATATCATGCGTCAAAAATTGGATTTGCAGAGATTTCTGACAGGTCAACTCTGACAAAACAAAGTTTTTTTTTTCTTTTTTTTTCTGACCTACTCAACCTTGTCCCTAAGGTAATGGGAGGTCTCACTTCTCTTTCCTCTTCTGTTGAATCTAACCTCCCTACTTTTTTTGCTATTGTTGTGGAATGAATGCAGTTCTACAGTTTTACCAGCTACTTCAAGGCTGGGGGCAACACATGTAGCCTAAATATCCCCCAATCACTTACAAGGTCCAGAACTCTCTGTTCAGTTTTCACCAGGTCCTTCTATAAAACCTATGTACACCAGTGTGTTGATGTTTTCTAATAGGACAGCCTACCATAAAAGTTCAAAGTCCCAATTCACAAGATTTCTTCTGATGCAGCATTCAGACTCTGCCGTGGTCATGGCACCTTTAACTCTTTTGTCTAATTTTTCAAAATCATTTTTCTTTTTAAATTCTGTATTTAATACTCTTTCCTGTATTTATTTAATTTATTTTTTTTTTAAGCTGTGAAGCATTTTGTTTGACACTGCTCTTGATATGTTATATTAAAAATCCTCTATTAGCACAAACTACAAAGTGATGTAGGTTGCATGTTGTAGTAGCAGTTATAATGACATTGATTATGTAAAAGTAACATCAGAGAAATCATGTTTGGCCCAGTCCTGTGGCTGGCTCCACTCATGTGATCTGTTCCATAAAATAAACCGCACTTCTGTGGCTGTCTGAACAGATTTAAAAGGGCTGGGTTTGCCATTGCTCTCATCACAAAGAGAGTACCACAGAAGCTTTCAGAAAGTCAGAGATAGTTTTCAGGCACTCAAGTATTTATTTGCTTTCCCTGGAAGGACCAGGCATAACCTTTTTCTTTTCTCGGCTGTAGTTCCTTACCCACTAAAATATTTCGCCAATCTGACGTTGTTTGATTTGTAAAACACAAAACATTAAGACTTCTACAATTTGCGTACAGCATTCACAGGACGCTTGATTCAACTAATATCAGTATGAGGTAATGTCCTGTTAATGATTATTTATGTTTTAACCAATTTACAACAGTTTCCCAATAGAATATATAAGTACAAAGAATAGACAAGTGAGTAAAAGCATGAGTATTTTTATTGTTTTTAGCATAATGAAAACATCATTTCTGTTCCATTTCCTCTCTGCATGTCTCCACAAAGACAAACTAAAGATAAAACACAGCAAAGTTACAACACAATATGTTTGTGGTCTTCTAAAATAATCTTGGTCGCCTTATTACACACTAACAGTGTAACAACCAAATCTTTGGCAATTTGATGAGAATGTCTTGAAAGCGTAGCCACAAAGTTGCACTATAGGAAACTTATGCTATGATAGTTTGTGACTTTTATTTCCACTTTCAATAGTCAATAGTTCCTGAGAATGTTTGGGTCGAAAAAAAAAAAAAAAACCTGGTGTCCGTGTAAATGTACTGCAATGTAAATGAGGAGAAATTTACAAGGAGAGACATCAAAAGCAGGAAAGCAGGAGAGTGATATAGTCGAGGAGAGAGAGAGAGTGAAGAGAGGATTGAGAGAGAGTGAAAGCAGGAATAAAGGAACAGATGGGAAAACATGGTTGAGAGCTAGGATGTGGGCACAAACAAGGAAACGAGGTGCTAAGCTGGGAAATGATTGGGCATCTCTGATTTAGTCAACATAATAAAGCTATACAAATAGATATCTTGATAGATCTGTTAAACACCACGAATGAGTGAGTCAGGGGTGAGTGTGGTCAAATTAGCATCTGTTCATATTTTTGTGATTAATGTTGATGAATGAACCTGATTTTAGATATATTAAAATGTTTTTTGAAAGAATTAAAATAGTCTCTAATGACAAATTTAAGATGACATAATAATCTGATAATGATTATACACTGCTCATAATGGGAATCAATCCAATCATGTCAATATTATTACCAGAGAGTTAAACCTAAGTAAACTGTACATTTCACATTTTCTCAGAAGTAACTGGAATGCACGTGACCCCTTGAACACACGGTGGCAAAGGTGCACACATTCTTTACTGTAAGCAGTACAGATATTTGCTGATTCAATTCCTGAAAAAAAAGTTGCAGGCTCTGAAATGGATCAAA
Source organism: Seriola dumerili (assembly GCF_002260705.1). NCBI lineage: Eukaryota > Metazoa > Chordata > Actinopteri > Carangiformes > Carangidae > Seriola > Seriola dumerili. The sequence continues at coordinate 2,151,201 of NW_019174923.1, forward strand.
GTATATAATCTAAAAAGTCTGGGCTTTGATGACAGGACGCAGCTGTTTCTGAACTCACATTATTAAATAATGATTTCAAGACTATTGAACCATTCTCACTTCAAATAAAAATAGGAAACAAAAACAATAACCGAAAATAATAAACATTATCTTAGTCCAACGTGTAATCATTGTTCATTGTCAGCAAAAGAACTCAAAGAACACAAAAGGCTTGACCTTGGTTGGCTAGAAAATTCCCTTGTTTCTACAGGACTACCAAAATCTTTTAGTTCAAGCTCGTCAGCAGAAGCTGTTCACAAAAGTTCTCTGTATCAAGGCGTGCCCTTTTTGGGTCTTAAAATCAGTCCTGCAGAGGTATAAAAAGCCTCCCGCAGGCAGCTGAGGCAGGCAGTGATGTGTTTGTCAGAGCCAACCTGCAGCCTGAGGGAAAGATTTTAGGACTCCATGGTATCAAGCTGGAGTAAGGACTCTAAGCTGCTTGGTAATTTTCTTAGCATTGCACTGCTTTGAGTGTGGGGGTGCGGGAAAGTCCTCTACCTGAAAGAATGGGAAAGTGTCACGGTGCCCATGAGTTGGCTCCTTCAGACGGCTTTTGATGTAGTCAAACACCAATGGAATCCCAAAACCACAGCAAGATTTCATGATGTGCTCCCATGAACATCAGTTTCTTGTATACCTACATTAAAACATTAGCAATTAGCAAAAAGAATAAAACAAAAAAAAAAATAAATAAATAAACTACTCATGTACATCTTGTATGCCACCTCTGTGGTTTGAAGGAGTGAAGCAAGTAAGGCTGTGTTGTAGTCCAACCAAAAGACTAAGTGCCTTCCTTCTCAGAATTGTTTATTTTAAGTTTCAGAATCCTGAAGAACTAACTCACAACAGTTTCAACACATGAAAAAGCAAAGATTAATAGAAAAGGCAGAATTCTTTTTTCCATCTTTCCTGTCTTGATAATAACACAACTGCCAAATGTATTTTTTGTGAATTCTTACTCGATTTGTTCTCTCCCATAAATACTACATATGGACTACAAATAGGGATTCACGATCCAGACTTCTTTTAACTCCTACTTCACCAATTCACTCTCATAGCATTAGCTCTCTTTGATCCAATTTGAAATCTCTAACCTATTGTTGGAGCTCAGCCCTGATGTAACTAAAATAAGTGTAACATATAGCTGTAACAGTGAATTACAACGACATTACCAAATAGGAAAATAAAAAACTGTATCATGAGGATCGGTCCACCAAGCTCATACTCCAGTAGCTATCCGTGTGCATCCCTCACACCTAACGTGAAAGTGTTGGCAAATATGGAGGTGAAAATGGTGAGACTTAAAATATTCAATCTATATGCCCTCTTGTCATTTGACATCCACTGCCTGGGATGTAAACCAGAAACTGCTGATATTAACCCAACTATTTCCCATCTCCTGTGAAGGAGACAATAACAATATAATCCTGACTGGGTGTTGCGACGTTCACCTAAAATGACAGACGAATATGTAACACACCAACAACCCTCACATAAACAGTTGGTTTGCTACTCAAACTTATTCTCCTTCGTGCAATCATGCTAAAACCCTCATCAAAATAACTCACTATTCTTTATTATTCTATAGGATTCTTATGTCACTCCCCTTTTTTTTTTTATATTCTTGAAAGCGAAAGCATATCACACAATCCTTTCTCTGCCTTCAACTTGCACTTTTCTTCTTTCCACTGACTGTTGCTTTTTCCATTTTCATAACATTACATTCCCTATTCCCTCCTTTGATTGATTCTTGCTCTAATTTTTTTCTTCTCCTGTTATTTCCTCATTTCTCCTTCAACTCTGAGCACTTTTTTTCCCAGAAAGCTACAACATAAAGAAAAAGAAAATTCACACCTAGGCTGTAAGTTTTTTTTTTTTTTTCTTCTTTGCCTCATAAGTCGTCTGTCTTCCCAAACAAATATACAGAAGCAATTCCACACCAGTCATTAGGCTCCGATTAATTCGGCTGCGAGATCTCACCGCCTGTGGTCCCATCTGAGGCTGGCCATATCATCAAATACAGATTTATACTGCTAGCGCCTATAGCTAAGATATACACAAATGCCAATGCCTCTGCTCTAGGCCGGTAAAAAACCATGAGTCAATCTGGCCTATATTTTATGAACGAGTCTAAATAGAATTGGCAGTGGAAAGAAAACAAGCTCAGGAGAGACAGTGGTGGTGGGGGATGGGGGGAGAAGAATGGGATTTAAATTAAACCCATGGTAAAGTTGCAGGGAGCGCAACAAGCCAAAGACAGATAGACAACAGAATCAGCTAGTTGGTATTCATCACCATTATAAGGGGCACACCAGCAAGTTAGAGAGCAGTGGACACGATTGCAATTTCCAGCCCACGTGCCTGCAAGATCTTCAGCTTTTTTCAAAAAAAATTTCTTCTTTTTAGCCTGATTGTTGTCAAGGTGGTCAGTCGACAAGGAAATGCAAGTTAATCACAACATTGCCATACGACTACATTATGTGAATGTTAGGAGCGTCGTTTATTGAGAGGAACAGCTGGGAGCTTGAGGCACAATTGCAGAAATACAAGCATTATTAATTCAATTATTATTAAGTGGCAGTCTCGAAGAGTTTAATTAAGCTTGTCTAAGTCATTAAAGTATTTGCAATATTAAAAACTCTGTTTCTGTGGCGACTTCCTGGAAAAAAAAGAAAGTAAGCCCTATATCAAGTACTTTGCCTAATGCAAACCAAACATGTTTCTACGGCTCCAGGCTTCAACATTAAAAGTTGTCATACTGTCTGTTTGTCAGTTGAGCTTTGTACTTACCATATTGTTCAATCCAAAAATGCGGATTATTGGCCCGCCTGACTCTTTATTAAAACAAGAAACAGTTTTTTTTCCTGCCACCAGAAATTTTTGTGAGCCTGAGAAGGCAACTATAGGTGCGTCAAATATAACCAGGACTGAAAATTTTCGAATTTGCCACTTCACCATGAAAAACACCCTTGGTTAGGTGAAAAACTCTTTTTCACCTTCTGTGAATCTGTCCAGTTTTAGTTATAACGTAAGTACCCGGGGGCATCGTGCTACCGACGAAACTTTGTCAGCTAAGGTAAGGCGAGATCTTAGAGGACATCAAATAATAGGTGTTGACGGTCCCTTTTGAATTGCTCGTCTTTTATTCAAGAGTGGTCTTGGTGGTGTTTTGTAGACATTGTGTGTCTCACTGTTTGTGTGGCTTTGTGGTATCCTTGTCTACAGTGAATCCTTTACATGTGAAACTCTTTTTAATTCCAGGGAGTTGTAGGATTGTTCATAAATCAGATATCCAGCAGCGTCAGAATAA